>NC_141623.1:4424440-4753606 GCF_047967505.1 Dipteris shenzhenensis
ATAAATATATTTGTATGTATATATGTATATGTGTGTGTGTGTGTATCTATATATATGTATACATACATACATACATACATACATACATACATACATGCATACATACATGTAACATATACATATATATAGATACACACACACACACACACAATATATACATATATTTAAATACACACACACACACACACATATATACATATATATATATATATATATATATATAGTTACATATATATATATATATATATATATCTGTGTGTGTGTGTGTGTGTGTGTGTGTGTGTGTGTGTGTGTGTGTTGATACCCTCTCTCTCTCCATGCTTTTGTCGGTCCCTCTATTACAATGAAAACAAAATTTGAAATCTTGGGATTTTTTTATATTATTTAGAGAAGGTAATGTAAATTATTATGAAACTTACAAAGGAAATGGCGACAAAGTTTGTTTCTGGGATGGAGGTGATTTTATGTTAAAAAGGAGAAATAGTTGCATTTGTAACTATACATATTTGTGATCCAAATTTTGTTTGCAATTTTACAAGACTTGGCAATTTTATGTTAAAAGAGACAAATAGTTGCATTTGTAACTATACATGTGTGTGATCCAAATTTTGTCCACAATTTTAGAAGTCTTGGTGAAGATAAGGGGCTGTTATTGTATCGAGGATTCTTAGCCTCCATGTCAAGCTAAAGCATAAATGTGGAGATATGAAAATGCTTGAATATGTTATGCCTTTTAATGCATCAAACAAATCTTTTATCGCATGGGACAGAGATGAGAATTATCCAAAGGGAATCCATTATAAAGATAGAGCACATCTTGTTGGATTTTACAGTGGGAGATGTGCAAATGAAATCATTTTCAAATGGGTATGTAGCCAAAGGAAAAGTATTAGGCTTTGAATGAGTGGAGCAATTCTCATTGCAAAAATCAAAATCGTGAAAGTCCAAGATGGTATGGATGATCCCTACCAACAAGTAGGTAAGATAATGAGATAGAGTATGCAATGTCTAGAGATTAAGAGGAGGTGTGTCGCTTTTAGTGACAAAGACAACATATAAAAACAAATGGAATAGCTTTAATTTGAGGACTTGAAAGATTTCAAAAGTGATACCTTTTCCAAAGTGGATGAATTCAAGCACAAAAGTAATGCCTTATCAGGAGTAGATGAATTCATGCACATTAAGAAATGAAAATTTTCCAATAAGGATGTTTTATTAGGCAAGGATGAGTTCATGTCTATTGATAAACTAGATAAAAGAACTTATTGAGTTGTAACAACAATGCAAGGTGTGTGAATGAGTGATGTTGTCTCCAAAGTAGATGAGTTTGAAGTTGTGGAGTTGCAACAACCATGCAAGGGGCAGTAATGTTTGATGTTCTCTCAGGGTTGAATTGCTTTCAAGATTTTCAACACCCTCAAAACACTTTTAATGCAAGGATGCCTCTATCGAATGATTATTTGTTATGTGAATTTAAGTGTGAGTTGATGAAGGATGCAATATGCCATGGATCAAATGTGACAGACAATTGTGAGGCAAGAAAACAAACATATAGATGCATGAAGAGAAAGCGAATACATGCCAATCCATAAATGCAACCAAAGAGAATATAAATGATGAATTAAGAGCATATGTTCTTGA
The DNA here is from genome assembly GCF_047967505.1 of Dipteris shenzhenensis. Classification (NCBI taxonomy): domain Eukaryota; kingdom Viridiplantae; phylum Streptophyta; class Polypodiopsida; order Gleicheniales; family Dipteridaceae; genus Dipteris; species Dipteris shenzhenensis. The sequence goes on from NC_141623.1 coordinate 4,426,082, forward strand.
TGCATTGGAACTAAAGTGTTACAAACAAATATGTATGCATTTCAATACTTGCACGACATCAAGGAATGTAGAGAAAATGTGTGGCAAAGAAGATGAAGCCAAACCAAATGAATATCTTCTCGCAAAATTCTCATGCTTTCTTGAAAATGACAAGAAAGGTTAGGTTTAGGACAAAAGTTGAGCCCTCTTGTGAATGGGAAGAGGATTTGCAACAATGCATATTGCATTACTACTAGATTATCACATGGCACATATTTGGATTTAGTTGGTAAATCCAAAGAAGGAGATAAATTTAGAACGTCCAAAACAAGAAGCACAACTACAATAGCACAAGCGATTTTGGAAGAATTCATACAGGAAAATGCTTTGCATCAATCCCATTTATCTTATAAACTTTCTAACAGTGAAGAGGTTACTAAAAAGTACCTTCCAATGGGCTTGAGTAAAAAGAAATATTTGATTACATTGGAAAAAAACAAATACAATGAGGGCAACCCAAGGCTTCTTTTCATGATTTGTATACTATTTGGTAGAAGAAGTTTTGACATGTCAAAATCCCAAAGAGACAAAAAATGTCAAAATGCATTGGAAAAAAACAAATATTTGATTACATTGAGTATTTGATTACATTGGAAAAAACAAATACAGTGAGGGCAACCCAAGGCTTCTTCTCATGCTTTGTATATTATTTGGTTGTAGAAGTTTTGACATGTCAAAATCCAAAAGAGATAAAAAATGTCAAAATGCAATGAGTGTGATGATTTAAAACAAGAATTGAGAGTGCACGTAATCTAGAGAAAAGGGAAATATATAAAAAGAAGCAAAAGTATCATCGTGGACTTGTTCGACATGCAAGAAAAAAATATACATTTGGAAGGAGTAAGCTATTTTTCATCTAAACAAGTATATGTGCATTATTGTGGATGGTATGGATCGGAATACAATAACATCGCCTCAATTTTTGACCACTCTACATAAGCTACAAGGAAAATACTTTTTAAAAACACATTTAGGTGGGGTGTTAGTTCATGGATTTAATTTTTTCACAGAAATGTAGATTTGATTCCTTGCATCCCCATTATAGCAATCAAGTTGTAACATCCATTATGCAGACAATTCATAGTGTGCATACATTGAAAAGTCACTTACCATGGATTTTGAGAATACAGGTAGATAAATGTTGGTGGTAGAACAAGAATATCTTCATGTTCTCATTTTTCTTGATGTTAGTTGCTCATTGAATCTTCACTAAGATTGACATTGGGTTTTTATATGTGGGACATACTTATGAGGATTTTGATCATGTTTTCAACACAATCTCAAGAGAGCTAAAGCATAGGGATGTTGAGACAATAGATGACTTGATAATGAGATGTGGGAGGAAAATGGGTGACTATAAGGAAAGTATCGTATGCTGCAAGCTCAAAAGAATGTACGATTGGAAGAGCTTTATTTAACCGTTCCTACAAAAGGGTGTTGATGCTCTCAAAGTTCATAGCAGTCTGCATTACGTTCAATTTGTTTTAAAGAATGCAAAACTAGTAGTGCAGTCACAATACTATTCTATTTACACAAAATAGGAACTTGAAGATCCTTATACTCTCTTAACTTCAATTTTGAGCAAGGAAATGCATCCAAAATGGGCTCCTATACAAGAATCTACCAATAAGTCTTAGTATGAAATAAATGGCTTACAATCATTTATCAGATACAAAAAGGAAATGATAGTAAAAAACCCTTTTTGACAAGGCACACAATGCACTGATAATTGAAAAGACACAAGAATTGATATAACACCTTTAAAAGATGTAGGAATTAATATAATACCTTTAAAAAAGTACAAGGAAAAAAATGCTAAGAAGAATTCACTTTGTTTTGCCCGGATTTTGGGAATGACTTGCACCCAACTCCACACTTTGGAAATGAATTTGAATCCCTTCTTCCACGTCCATTTTATGGACCATCTAGAGAAAGGAGAGAGTTCATGCTAGAAATAGGACATAGAAGTTGATTGTGTAGTTGTAATTCGACCATCGAATGATGAATATGAGAATGTAAAGCTCTGGGTTGCCAAAGTAGAGGATGTGAGGAGGAATGGTCATGGGAGACCTATGATATTTACAACGGCATGGTATGATCCAAAAGATAGGACAAAGATCTCATGAATAACAAGATGTTGTGTACTACTTGTATGAAAAAATAATGGTTCCTAAACAATGAATTCCTTCAGAGCTGTTGGCAAAACAATCATAATATCTTGGATGTGTCAAAGACAAAGAAACCCAAGAAGCACATGAGGCATTAATTGATAGAAGCAAAAAATAAGAATATTGGAAACAAGTATTGTGCATATATAGTAGTTTTTAAGGATGCTCGCCAGGGAGGAAGTAGAAGGAGACAGTGCAAATGAAAAATTACCATGATAAAGATGGTGGACCATGTTGGTAAATGAGAATTATTGTTGATGCCAACCAAGCAGCAGCGGTCAATCATTGTGCTCGTATGGTTTGACTTGGGCACCTCTCAGTATTCAGTTATTGTAACAATAGAATTCAATCATTAAAAAGGCCATGGGTAGTGCTCATTGCCTCGAGCACTGAAATGTCTTGTACAAAAGCTTCTAGAGTGTAAATTCTCCTGTGAGCATAGAATGACAATGTAAAATTACAAGCATAGCTATTTCTATTCTTTGAACCATGACCAAGTCTTTCATGTTGCTTCTATATTTAGAGGTTTTTGATTGTGCATACTTTGAGGATCGTTGTTCTTTATGTTGAAGTTAAATTCAAAGAGGCTATTCTCCCTAGAGAAAAAAATGAGGAGAAACGAAAGGAAAAAAAAAGGAAAAAAAGGAAAACGAAAAGGAGGAGAGAAAAAACAGGAAAACAATGGGAGATTTTGCATGTTTGTTATTTAATTTATATAAAGGAGTAATTTTTTTTCATGGACTTTAATTATTTTAATTTATTTGATTTATTATTAAGTTAAGAAAAACCAAGGTATGATTTATATTTCCTAAAATTTCCATTATTAGTGCAAAATCATAGTGTGAGTTATTTTTTAAAATAAAATTTTTATGTGGAAAGGATAGTGCCACAAAAGTGAACATTTGATTTGGGAAGGATATTTTTAGAAAGTAAACTTTTCATCTAGGAAGGAATTTTGAGAAAAGTCCAAATAGGTAAAAATAGATCAAATGCATGTTCATTGTTTTTCCTACACTTCTATGGACTTGTGAGCTCCCAATTGAGAGTGTGAAGTGGAGTAAGAGACTATATAATTATATTCATTACTTTGAAATCCTACAAGTTACTCATTCGAGGCTTTATTTCAAGTACATGGTTTACAATTGATAGATCTTAAAGTACTTAAAAGCACTTAAGGGCTTTTATATCACAATAGAATCTCCCTATTTTGGTCCTTGAACATGATATGACAAATCCAAAAAGTATCAAGTAGATGGTTCACAACGTATAGATCTTGAAGTGCATGGGAGCACCTAAATGTGGGTTTCCATGTCATGATAGGGTCATAATAGAATTCTATGTTTTAGACCTAGGACAAGATCTAAAGAATAAAAAAGACCGTTTTTAAGCACCTTTTGGCTCTATTAAGATGCGCAAAAAATTTCCTTCTTACAAAAATGGTATAAATTCTTAGTTTTTTAAGGGAATTTTTACATGACCAGCCTAGTCCATGAAACAAAAAGGAGGCCTCTCCTTAAGCCACGTGGTCAACAAGGAGCCCTTGGATTTCTTATGATCCAAGGGTGTTAAGCCTTTCATAACTTCCATCATGATTTTCTTCTTCAACCTCCCAACATCCCTTCCATCCTCACCTCCTTGCCTGCCTTGATCTTCTAGCCCTTCCATCATCGCCTCCTTGCTTGCTTCCATCTTCCATTATTATCGGCCCTATTCCCCCATCCTCTAGCACTAACTCATGCTCAACAAATCAATCTCTACTAGCTTCAAGAATTGTTCGGTAAAAATCCCCCACAATTGCATCCACATCTGGGCTCACTTTGGGTATTGTGTATCCCCTTGTTTTTGCAAGACGTGCTTGACATGAGATTCCTCTCCGCACCCTCCCCTCATGCCAGTGTTCCCTCTTTGAAATTCATGTCATTGTAATTTCTCATTGTATCTAGTAATCTGAAAACTATGGCACTCTTTGGTGTCTCTTTGAACATTGCATCACTTTCCTGTTTTAAAGAATGTTGAGAACCACGTCTAACCAGCAATAATACAGGCTACTCATTCCCTTGCACAAAGTTGGTCACTACACTCTTTCCTTGAAACATTCGAGCATCATCATCATAGGTAGCACATGCCACCTATTCTGTTGGGTAAGTTCCAAGTCATAATCTCTTTCCTTTAGGAGTTCGAATCTTAGCACCATAAGCAACCCATGGATTTTTAAAAACACCTACAAACCTAGAAAAATAAATGCATCTACCCTGACCCCATACTATTGACCCCTCTTTTTGCTAAAGTTTGTGCTTCCGCTCATGGGTTGACCCTACACTTTCCTTGATCTCTTGAAATCCACACTTGAGTCCCATGCTGGTCGTGTCTATTGTTCCAATATCAATCAATGGCACAATCTCAAATCAGTTAAGCTTTCTCCCATCTTTGGGATGTTTTAAAGAAGTCTACAATAATCATGTGGAGTGTCCACATTTGACCCATTTGGGTTGCATCTATGGTCTCTATTAAAGAAGGTAGAAAATGTTTCCTATTGTTAGTGCTCATGCACTTTTCAAATATCTTGTTAGTTTGAGGATCATCATTTTTTGGAAGGCCTTCAAGTTCCCTTGTAGCATCTATGACATCCATTGTGTCGTCTCTCTCTCCTTTGTTAAATGCATGGTCCCCACAAATTAGCCTATTGTCTTTCACTAAGAACACCTTAGTATTTCCCTTGATTTTGAACCTTTAGAGAGTTTCCTTCTAGTTTTCTCCCTAAATACTCCTTTGTAACTTCTGCAAAAATTTTCGATCCTCCAGCTCCTTGGACTTAAGAATCACAGATATCAATTGAAATCCATGTTTGTGGTTATTTCCTTCTCCGATATGGGGATTGGTGGTTGGTGCAACACAGTTCTCCTCCATCAAGTTGGTTAGTCAAGTAGAGAAGCTTAATAATTTCACAAGTTGTAAAGGTTTTCTTCTTGTATTTTCAGATGTAGAACCAACACCCTCAATATTAGGAATTTGTAAATCGCTGCAAATCCAAAATTTGACCTCTTCATTCAGCTGATGGGACACACAAGAAACTGAGTCATATGGATGTCACACTAGAAATTAGATGGACATTCCGATTGACACCTGCAAAATCGAAAAACATGAAAGGAAACACCTTCTTTATAATGAAAAGGCTCTTCCTTGATTCAAACTACAAGGTCGACTATATATTTCTCTTCCTTAATATCAATTGTAAGGTTAACAATATGTTTGTCTTTGTTCTGTTCTTTTTCATCTATCATTCCTTCCCAGCAGAGTTTTGTGGAGTGACCCAATTTAAGGCCTCATTCAACTTGGCCTTCAATTCATATAGCTCTTAAGCGTTCTTGATAGCCAATAACATATCATCCACATATAGTGCCAGGAGTATCAGGCTATAGTCCTTAGCCCTTTTAGTGTACAGGCAATCTCACTTCTTCATAAAAGCATCAAACTTCTGATACCATTCTCTAGGCTCTTGCTTAAAGCCATAGAGACTCTTTTTCAGCTTGTAAACCAAATTCTCTTTGCCCTTTTCTTCAAAGCCTTTCGGCTGTACCATGTAAATTTCCTCATGAATATCCCCATGCAAGAAAGCTGTCTTGACATCCATCTACATAAGCTCCATATCCTCTGTTGCTGCCACAAGTACAAGTACACATCTAAGTGTGGTTATCTTCACAACCGGAGAGAATATCTCATCAAATTCCACACCCTTCTCTTGCTTGAACCCTTTAGTAACCAAATGGGCCTTGTACTTAGGCACATCATCACCTGTTACCTTCATCTTGTAGACCCATTTACATGGCACTGCTTTCTTTCCATGTAACAAAGAAACCAAGTCCCAAGTCTTATTTTTCATGAGTGAATTCATCTCTGATTGCATAGCATACTCTCACTTGTGCTGATCCTCGTGCGTCATAGCCTCTCTGTAGCAAGAAGGCTCCCCATAATCAATAAGCATCACATAGTCTATCCCTGGAACAAATCTCTGAGGTGGTCTAGACATTCTAGATGATCTTCTCAAGGGCATTTCAGCTTGTTGTCCCACTTGCATATCATTCATATTTGGCTCATCATTTCCACCAATAGATGATCCATCATCTACTCTTGATTGTGTACCTATGGGAGTACCTGGTGGCACCATTTTTTGCATATTCAGTGCATGGACAGCTTGCTACCTATCAACATATGCAGATGGATTCACATCCTGAAAAGTGATTCTCATTTCCACAACCTAAAAAGTGATTCTCATTTCCACATCCCTCATGGTTGTCTTATGCATCTTCTTCTCATTGAAGACCACATCATGGCTTCGTATGATCTTCTTTGCTTCTGGATCTTGGAGACAATAGCCCATATCTCCACTTTCACCATAATCTAGAAATATGCATTTCCTAAACTTAGGATCTAGCTTCTTCTGAAGCTCTTTTGGCACATGTGCATATGCCTCACACCCAAATATGCAAATGATAGTGGGAGGGCTTCTTACCACTCCATTCCTCTTTAGGAATACCACCATCTAAACTCTTACTAGGTGATCTATTGCAATCTTCATTGCCCCAGCCCAAAAACCACAAGAAAGACTTGCATTGGAAAGCATACATTACAATCTTTCCTGAATGGTGTGGTTCATCTATTTTGCACAATTGGATTTTGCTCTGGAGTATGAGGGGACGTGAGCTCCCTCTTGATCCCATGTGTGTCACAAAAATGCTAAAAGTTTTGAGAGAGATACTCCCCACCATTATTAGTCTGTAGGCATTTAAGCATTCTACCTAATTGATTTTCAGCCAAAGCCAGCCATTTGTGAAATACCTGGAATACATCATTCTTTTGAGCTATAGCATAAGCCCACACTTTCCTAGTTGCATCATCAATGAATGTCACATAGTATTCAGCCCCACCTAATAATTGTGATGAACCAAATCAAGCCTTTTAAGCCGTTTCTTTCCCCTTATTTTTTGGGTTGATTTAGTTTGCTTCCCATAGAGACAATACGCACAAAATTCAAAATTAAAAAAACTCAAATGCAGTACATAACCCAAACGGCATAAGAGTTTCATTCCATTCTAGCTCATGTTGCCCAATTTGCAATGCCACAAAGAAGTACTTGGCTTCTTGGTTATTGCAATAACATGATCAGACTCCCCTGATACATGTAAGGGATACAATGTCCCACACTTGGCATCTCTTGCAAAAACCATAGAGCCCTTCAAAATTTTCCAACTCTGAAAACCAAAGATGGTTTGAAAACCAGCATCATCTAGTTGACCCGCTGAAATGAGACTCTTGGTTAGCTTAGGCACGTCACATTTTTCAAAACAAATGCAAACCCATTTGCAAAAGAAAACTTTATGTCACCTGCTCCCACTATGTCACATCCATAGTTATTTCCAAGATGCACATAACCTGTCTTTCCAGTGTCATAATTGGAGAACCATTCCCTATGGGGAGTAACATGGAATAAAGCACCAGAATCCAAAATCTAATCCTGGTAATATGCATCATCTAAAGTGGGGTAAGCAAGTCTATAGGTAGACTAGACATGAAGAGAATGTCATTGTCACTATTATCAGTGACTGCATTGATCTCCTCGATCTTCATTTTTCATTTGTCCTCCCTTGGACTCTCTTCCTTCTTATTTGCACCCCAATTTGCATTCGTTTTCTTATCCTTTTGTTCTCTTTTCAGCTTGTAGCAATCATTTTTCATGTGGCCCTTCTTGCCACAATGGTAACACTTAATGTTCAGTGCCCTGGATTTGCTATGAGACTTCCCTCTTTCTTGGGACTTCCCCCTGAACTGTGATCTTCCCCTTTGCACATTTAAGGCTGCATCTTACTTGTTGCCTTTCATAGACTTTCGTCTAATCTCCTTGGCCAACAAGCTACCCACAACATCATCAAACTTCAGTACTCCACCAGGTGTAGAGTTACTGATAGCTATACAAAAGGTATCCCATGAGGATGGCGATGAAACAAGAGAAATATTGCCTTAGTCTCTGCATCAAAATTCATCTTTTGAGCTTGAAGCTGGCTGAAAACAATATTGAATTCATTAAAGTGAGAAGCAATGGAGAGCCCTTCCTTCATTTGTAGCTCAAACAACCTCTTCATGAGGTAAACTTTATTAGAGGCAGTTTCCTTCTCATAAGTGGCACATAAATTCTTCCACAAATCTTCCATAGTTTGCTCATTTACTACTGTGAAATATACTGACTCTGCAAGATGAAGTCTAATAGTAGACTTTGCTAATGCATCCAACTCATTCTTATCATCCTCATACATATCTGCAGGCTTAGCTCCCAATCCCTACAATCCCTACAACAGTTTAATGTGCTTCTTTTGAATAAGCACATCCCTTATCTGTTCTTTCCATAAAGAAAAGTTTGTCCCATAAAACTTTTTAATGCTAAAAAACTCCTTTTCAGACATGGAAGAGGATGCCATGATGCAAATGAAACAAAATCCCAAATGCTAGTACTTGCAAGAGAGAAATCACACCAAATACCAAGTGCACCCAAATGTGTATGCCAAAATGGAAGGTAATATCACCAAACCTCAAAGGCTCAAAGCATCATAATGCATCTAACTCATGTGCATATACTATGCATCCTTGTGAGCAAATATGGTCCAAAAGAAAATGTCAACCTACAATGGCAAAACAATGGCAAACCCAATGCCAATAAGAGTCAAATGACTTAAGCATAAACACCGTCCATGGGCATAAGCATCAATAATGTCTCATCCAAGAGAGCATAGAACTATCAGTGCATCCACTACAATATGTCAAAGCTGTCCCTCAGTATAAAATAGCATCTGTGTGCTAAACATCCATCAATAAAGCATGCCACAAGGCAAGTTGGGGGCAATATGGGCCTATAAGCACATCCAACAAGGATCGCAATGCATTCAAATGGCTTGTAAAGCATCCATTACAACCCAAATTAGTGCACATGGCTCAGACTACAACCAGAGTGATCTGGCATAAGGTATATCCAAAAAATTACGATCCCACGGCAATGACGGCTAGTGAAAATAGAGCTTGGGATGCCTCAAAACATGGGCGTCACTACATAATTAGACTCAACAAGACAATCTGCAAATATCTCTCTTCTACTAGAACTCCAAAATCCCAACCGATGAATGGAAAATGGGGAGTCAACCATTGCAATTGACTTGTAATCCGAAACTCAAAGGTTTGAACCTTTGAATGGATTTTTGACAAAGAAACAGACGATTTGGTACCTCAGAGAGACGGAACTTTTCCAAATCTCCACAGAATCGTGCAAGAGCTAACAGTTAGGGATTTCTAGGCCTCCGAAACACAATGGAACAGACGGTTTTGGAAACCGTGGTCCCAATCATTTGGTCCAACACACGGACCAAAAAACGTTTTTGCAAGCATACCTATTTTTAAACATCATCGGAGTGTGAATGATGAGTAACAAAGAAGTTTTAGGATCTCTTGAATCCACCGAAACTGATAGATCTGCAAATGATTACTTCAAACTCGAGTTCCAACACACTGGCAAAAAAACGTTGAAGCAGAGACAGCGAGTTAGAAATCCAACAAAATGATGCCAAATTCAAGAATGAAGGTGTTTTCAAACTCTCAAAGTGTAATGGACACCAAAAGTAGGCAATGGTTGCCTCTATAGGTTATTCGACTCTCAGTAGTAGTCAAAAGGAACAAGGACATCTTTTTCCTCCAAAACCACTTAGAGAACTTTCCAAAGGTTTTTGCAAGGTCTCTGCACACTAGGATGCAGGTAGAGTCACCCAACAGAGCTTCTCTTTCCTCTCATAGAGTTGCACCAGTAGACTTTGAGCTCCAAGCTCACAAACGGCTTAGCTAGAACACTTGTGCTCTGATACTAGCTGAGAGATCTCAACAATGGAAGCGGAACAGAAGAAGGTGAGAGAGAGGGAGAGCTAGAAACTAATGCCCCACCCTCCTTTTTCTTTTAATACATATTTACGCTTTGGTTGCGTAATTGATATTGAAATTTTAGCGTGATGAGTGAAATCACTAGTATAGCATAGTCTTACTTTTATCGTTGCGAGTGGGTTCATAATCGGAATATCGGACGTAAACTAAAAAGCTTGCACGTGCACAAGCAATTCTGGCACCTTAACAGACTAATTTTGTAGCCAGGTGCCTTCTCCCCCTCCGAGACACCTTTGCAGAATTCTTTCAAAATTACGTTGCTTGCCGCACGGACTTATTGATTCGCCCCGTCGACGCTGGGGAATGCAGCAACCTTCATTAAACAATGCGCAACGTGATTCTTTTCTAGCTTAGCGCTCTTAGTGTTGCACCATTCCATAAACACCAACGTACCCATGATAGAAATGGAGGTCTCCAACCTTGGACTTGACTTTGAACTTTATCCTTTTAATACAAATGGCTGTTCAATCATCCAGTCGCATAGCCGGCAGACAGTAAGAAATTGAGCCATTTCTCGTTTCGTTGCGATCAATAGTTAGTTGTAGCCTTCATGCCATTTAGTGGTGGCCGACCTCCTTCTCGATCCGTATTCAGAAACGAATTCGTTCTCCTCATCTGAATCCTCCCTCGCAACGGGAAACAAATCCATTGGAGCGACGCCACCCAAGCCTGTTAGGTCCCCGGCTCCTGCAAACTTGAAGCAACAGCTCATGTACTTGTCTTTCAATTTCTTCAGCGGGCAGAGAAGACAGGCCAAAATCCTATAAGTAGCCTTCTTGCCACGCCTGTTCTCGGGCGGACGTTGTTGGGTACTGTGTCTTATCTCGACCGGCGGCAGGAAATCCGCTTCTTCCCTTACCATTGGAAGCCCTCCGGCGCTGATGTTACGGAAAGTGCTGCGTTTCAGCGAGCTGCTTAACTTTGAGCCGGGGTATTCCAACTGGATTCCACTCTGTCCCACTCCTGCAGAAAATGTCTCACTGCCCACGCTCCTGGCTCTCTGATAGATAGGATTACTGACGAGTGTGTGTGAGACGTCGCGCAGATAAGCCGAAGATAACGGATACACAGATTAAGCAGAGCAATGAGGAGGCGAGAGTCCTTGCAACTCATCCATGCCGGCAGGACTGCACAAACCGGGAAGAGCTGGGTCGTAGCAACGTCCGCGTGTAATACAGCAATAGCTTCTCTGCGAGCAGATTTGTCTTGGGCTAAAGAACGGGGCTTCCCGCGTCGGAGAAACGCAGAGTCCAGAGCTGCTTTGTCAAAGCATGAGGTGAAAGGTAGGTCTGATTGTTGGCAGGTTGCAGCAGATAGAATGGAAGAGGTGAGGATCTGCGGTGAGGTCATGGATGAGATGAGGCAAGCTGGGAGGCCCAGTTCGAAGAGGAAATACAGTTCAACATGCTACAGAGCTCTCAGAGTGGACTCGAGCTTTTGGACATGTTCAAGAAAATGTCTAGTCGCGGCTGCCCATTAATTAATCCCTGTAGCTCATGCAAAACATGGAAGGAACGGAAGGGCCGCCCAGACCGCGGCCCTCGCGGAGCTAGAATTCATGGCAAGGCCTAGAGCTCAATTTTCGATATCTTCGTCTCCTACTTTGCATATATTGTATGGCGGAGGTGATAAAAAAGGAAGATACTACGATACGGGCCGGGCATTGCGCGTTATCCGTCCGCGGTTATTACGTGGGTGAATATATCTGATGAGAGCTCCAAAAACAACGCGGTCGACGGCTCGCCTTGGAATTTGACCGGTATCTGCAACGTGCATCCATGTGGCACCTCCGCATTGGCCCAAGAACGAGCCTCGCTATCACTGGTTCCAACGACCAACGTCTTAAGACCAGGCTCGTCCGCTTCGAGCCAGTCATTGACAAGTATTTTTGGCGGTAAAGGGTCCTTAGGGATGAAAAGGTGTAAATGCAGTAAATGGTCGATTAGGCAGGGGTTGGTTAATTGTTGTTTAAGTGTGCTTAGGGTTTAGGGTTGCTCTTTGGTAGGATCTTAACTTTGTTTGTATGTTTTGGAGCTTGGCGGCTTGTGCGGGTGTTTGCTTGTGTTTGACACGGATGGGCTTTACGACAAAGTAGCAGGGAGGATCACAAGAGACCGCGACATGTTCACAAGGGAGGACAGATGACCTCGTGACAGAATCTGTTTGCAAGAAACGGCCTCATCGACGGAGGAAGATTTTCTGATGATGATTTTTCTCTCTTTAGAACTATAGATACATTCGTTCAATGAAGATAGCAGCTATTATTGGCTTGCTCTCTTCAGACGATCAATAAGTGAAGGGATGTCCAATAAACCGCTATCTGCTGTGATATGCCATAGAATTGCATATGTGGATTTTCGTTTGTCTTACATGCCTTGGTCATTGTAAAAGGGAGTGAGCCAGACGTCAGTGTGTTGGTATGTTTGCATACATGCTCTATGATCGTTGTCGTTTTGATTTTGATACTGAAATGGCAGATTCTGAAGGTTGCTCCTTTTCGACTATTGCTTGAGTTTTGATGTTTGTTTGCATGCATGTGAGGTTGTGGAGGTGTGGCATGTGTGTGTTTATGGAGCTGTGGCTTGCCCTTCTATTCAGATACACGATTCTCCTGTCGGGGTTGTTATTTTGTTGATGTGGTGGGTTTCTTGTTGCGGTCTCTAATCTATTGGTGTTGTGAAATCATGGTTTTGTGTAGTGGGTAGGTGGGCAATGATATGGTTTAGTTTTTGTAGAGAATTTAGTGATTGTAGTGACAGTTTCATGAACATTTTGCTTCCATGTGTCATGTAGATATCTATGCATGGGTTTTGTCAACGAAAATGCGTCTAGAATTGTGTTGAATCAAAGATCAAGGAGAAAGAAGGTGAAACAAGGAAACACAAACTATAGGCTCTATTTGGTTTAGATTTCGTAGAGAATCTATTCATTCTAGTGATAGTTTCATGTGAGTTGAATTTCAAAACTATTTACGTATGTTGACATTGTCGTGAATGCATTTGCATATAGGTTATAGATACCCCCCACATTTCATGACGCAAATCCGTGTTGTGCCTTTTTTTTGCTTTCGGTTTTGTAAACAAAATTGATGTAAATGAAAGCTGGCATGAATTGCTATGGTTTTCTTGAGCTATATGTATGACCAAACAAAAAAATATGACCCCATGGATTGTATTGTTCACGAATGAGAGATCCATGCTAAATGCATAGTCATCCAATACCTGAAAGGATTCCTTGAAATCATAAGCTTTGCAAACTTTGTTCTAGCATGATAGACTGGGTTATTTGCCAAGTGTATACTGCTCATGTTGTCACAATAAATGACAACTGGCCCATCTGTAGACTGATGCATATCATAAAGTAGCTTATGCAACCAAGCTACCTCACATGCGGCCATTGCTGCACCCCTGTACTCAGCCTCTGTGCTCGATAAGGCAACTATAGGCTATTTCTTGCTGCTCCAAGTGACTGTAGCACTCCCAAAAGAGAACACACATCCATTGGTAGATCATCTATCAGAAATACCACCAGCCCAATCAGCATCAGTATATCCATGCAACTGTATCTGAACCCCAGTCTCATAAAATAGTCCATACTGCAATGTGGACTTCACATACCTCAATATGCATCTAGCTGCATCCAAATGCGGTTTCCTTGGAGCTCGCATAAACTGACTTACCAACCCAACAGCATAGCTCAAATCTGGCCTAGTAATAGTCATATAAATTAAACTTCCTACTATGTGTTTGTACATAGTAGGGTCTTCCAGAAGCTCACCTCCTGCATCTGCGCTCAACTTCACATTCTACTCCAAAGGAACTGAAATAGGCTTACAGCCTATCATCCCATATTTGGACAGCATGTCCAATCTGTTGAGAGTTGTGGTGCCATGAGCATATGTTGAGCAAAGGTATGAGCAAAGGGTAAGCTGCCACATGGCATGGAGGAGATATCCCACATGGATGTAAGTACCCTCACCTATAAAAGGGAGGTTCATTTGAAGGAATATCAATCAAGCACTTTGCACTATCTCAAGATTCTCTTTATGAGTCCAAGCTAATCTATCTTGGAACCTAATTGACTTGAGATACATGTCATGAGCACTCTCTTCATCATGTTTCCACATAGGTTCCATCCACCTTAGAGCGCTCCATAGATCCTGAGGCACACATGTTTTGTCATGGTATCAGAGCATAGGTTTAGCTCTCCTAGTTTAGCTCATTAGTAGTTCACTAGGATTGCTTCCATACCTAGATTAGTTGTAGGCATGTTCTAGGAGCACGTGTTTTCTCCTAGGTTAGTTTTAGTTTTTTGATTGAGAGAACTCCGTCTCACATTGCTTTGAGATATTTCCGTTATTCTTGAAGAGAGAGAGAGAGAGAGTTCCTTTTACAGATCTATTTTGTGAGATCGATCAATGGGGAGTTGTTCTTCTTCTTGTTCTTATAGAGAGATTGTGAGAAAGAGAGTCTCTCATTGTTCAGTTTGTTGAGAGCTGTGAGAAAAGTTTCCTATCTATTGTTATTCCAGTGCTCCAAATCGACTAGTCGACCAGCTAAGGCTTCTAGCCTTGAAGCCGCCAAGCGCTATCTCTGAAAGCTTATCAACTAGCCCAGCAGCTATCTCAACAAGCCAGCCTCTAAAGCACACAGGTTGCCACAGAGCCTTCCAACTCTGACTCCTAGGCTTCAGCCATCGCCAGCCACAAAGACTGCCTCTCCAATGGCGGGCGATTCAGCTCCAGCGACTCCATCTGCATTTGCAACTAGCCAAAATAGCTCTTCCACCCTCGTGAAGGACTCGTATGCATGCGCGTTGGATCTTCGATTGGCATATCTGGCTCCCAACGTGCACTGCCCCACAGCTCCATATCTGCAGCCTAGCGACTTTCTCAGCCTGAGCACCCACGAACGGGACTAGTAGCTCCAAAAGCAAAAGAACCGATGTGAGCAGCGGCTCCTCCTACAGCACCGACAGCAGCGAGACAACGAGCATAGCGATCATCTTAGGCTCCCTACGACCTCCACGACACACCCAGCAACGAAGGAGCCTCGACCTGCTTCAACAGCCAGCGAGGTGGACTGACAGCAAATGACGGGACCTCCGATTGCCCGCTTCTACATCTCCCTTTTTTTTTTTGCTAAAACAAACTGGGCGAAGGGACATGCTCTAAAACTCCTTCAAATGGCTCTCCATCTCCTCCTTTGCAATCATTGCTGCAAGTTCTCTGCAGCTCAGGCGTGAGGCAATCTGTTGCCATCGATTTTGAATGTCGAGAACCGGCAGCAGCTCGAGCCACCGGATGGCTATGCGACATGCTAGATAAGGGAGAAGACCGAGATGAAGGCGTGGGCTTACGGAGCAGAAGGGAGAGTGTCGATGGCGAGGGGAAATGAAGAAGCGAAGCTGCCTCCATACCCAATGAACGAGCTTCTCCAAACGATCTTCTTTACATCAACGACGTCTCACCCACGATCCCTTCCACCTCAAAAATCCAAAATTCTCCAAGGTCTCACAGAAAAATGACACGTGGCAAGATGATAACTAACCACAGTTAGTCAAAATACCCTTGGTTGAGTTTGTAGTCACTAAGGTTAGTTCAACCTTGGTCAATGGTCAAGCAACCCAAAGAAACCATGGTTAAGTTAACTCACCAGCAACAACCATGGTTAGGGTAACATTAGTTAAGTGCCTTCTAAGCACACAGCCCCTGCCAAGCACAGTATGGGATTCAGCATGTGAATCCCTGTGCCACATCATCAAAGGCCCTCTTCTTCATAGAATATTTGACAAGCCATAACTTGCAATCCAGGAAGAATTTGGACATGCTCCAAAAAGGAAAAGTGATCGTCTTTTTGAGCTCTACGCGCCTGTCATGTCAAAATCATTGTATGCAATTAGACACTGCCAATATTGAAAGAATTCAATTGGTAAGACCTTTGCAACCATTGGAAAAGCAAAGCATGAATGCGAACATCGATGTAAAAAGCAAGCCAAAAGCACAAGTGCATGAGATGACCATAGCAGGAAGCATGGCATCCACACACAAAGCATTAAGACACATGGAAGAACAAAGCATCATGCAGGTAGCTACACCAAGCAAAGAAGCAAACAAGTCGTCATCAAGCCATGAGCCAAAAGGTGACATCAATGGAATGTATTGAAAACAAAAACCTTGCCAACCTTGCCTATATTTTTGTAATCAAGCCTGACCACCTGAGAGTAGCTATGAAAGCACCCAGGGGAGGTATTGACATGTAAAAGCCACACTTGACCAGTAGCAATGCATGCACTAAGGGGAGGTGATGGAATGTAACTCACATCTGACCACCTTGCAGTAGCCAAAGGATTATGGCACCAAGGGGAGGTGTTGAGAGTTATGGTGCCATGAGCATATGTTGAGCAAAGGTATGAGCAAAGGGTAAGCTGCCACATGGCATGGAGGAGATATCCCACATGTGAGCAAGCAAATGGATGTAAGTACCCTCACCTATAAAAGGGAGGTTCATTTGAAGGAATATCAATCAAGCACTTTGCACTATCTCAAGATTCTCTTTATGAGTCCAAGCTAATCTATCTTGGAACCTAATTGACTTGAGATACATGTCATGAGCACTCTCTTCATCATGTTTCCACATAGGTTCCATCCACCTTAGAGCGCTCCATAGATCCTGAGGCACACATGTTTTGTCACAATCCATACTACCTCTGCAACATCCATATCCCACTTGTGGATTTAATCACCTCAATGCCCAAGAAGTAACCCAGCTATCCCAAATCCTTCATCTCAAACTTTTGCTTCAATAGCATTTTCACATGAAGGATATCTTCATCACTATCACCTGTGATGATCAAATCATCAACATAAATGACAAGCAGCATAATGCCTTTCTCTGTTTTTCTCACATAAAGTGAGGAATCTGCCTTGGAAATTTGAAAGCCAATAGTGACAAGATACTGTCCTATCTTGTCAGACCATGCTTTGGTTGCTTGCTTCAAGCCATACAAGGCTTTCTTCAACCTACAAACAAACTCAAGATGAACAGCATGAACATAACCTGGTGGCTGCTCCATATAGACCTCTTCTTGCAAATCACCATGCAAGAAAGCATTCTTTACATCCATCTGATGTAAAGACCATCCCTTTGATGCAGCCACAGCAATGACTACTCTTATGGTTGCCATCCTTGCAACCGGACTGAATGTTTCTTCATAATCAATGCCATATGTTTGTGCATACCCCTTGACAACTAATCTTGCCTTGTATCTGTTCACAGAACCATCTGCATTGTGCTTCACTTTATAAACCCACTTACAGCCAATTGCATTCTTGTTTTTAGGCAAAGGCACCAATTCCCATGTAGCATTTGCTTCCAAGGCATCCATTTCTTCATCCATGGCTTTCTTCCATTTTTCTTTTCCCATGGCTTGCTCAAAAGAAGTGGGTTTTGGTTCATGTATCACTTTGACCATATAGGCATAGTGAATGGCTATAAATCCATCATATTTCAACCTATCCATAGGATACCTAACTCTGGTAGACCTACGCAAAATAGGCTCACTACTAGGTGCTCTCAAAACATCCCTTGTCTTCCTTACTCTAGGTATAACAATAGAAGGAATACCCAACTCATCATCAAGGCTCTGTTCTGAGCCACTGGATTCACCATCCACATAAGAGTGACCTGCATTCACATCAAACATGGGCTGATCTACTTTCTCTTTTCCTTTTTGTGATACTTGCATACCACTATCTGCATTGCTTTGAGGAGATCCTCCTTATCTCAATCTGCCTGTCCATGGCAAAGTATGTGAACACTCTTAGAGGATGTTACAGGTCCACTAATATTTTGTGATTGCTGCTGTTAATTCTGTGCAGCATTACCATTTTGTGCATCTACATCATCAATCACATTTACTAGTTTATAGCAGCTGCTCATCTCATCAAAAACAACATCTCTGCTTACTGTAAACTTACGAGTAGAAGGGTTATAGCATCTATATCCTTTCTGCTGTAGAGAATAACCAATAAAGATGCACTTCTCAGCTTTTGGATCCAACTTGGATCTCAACTCATCTGGCACATGAACATACGCAATGCAACCAAAAACTTTCAAATGAGAAATATCTGGTTTTGTACCAGTATACCTCTCCTCTGGCATCATGCCATGTATTGCTGCAATGGGAGTCCTATTCATTATGTAGACTCCTATAGCAACTGCTTCAGCCCAATAATAATCTGGCAGGTCTTTTTCGTTGAGCATGGCATGAGAAACCTCTCCAATATGCCTGTTTTTCCTTTCTGCAAGTCCATTTTGTTGTGGGGTATGACTGCATGAATATTGCTGCTTTATGCCATGCTCCTATAAGAACCTTGCAAACTCATTTGAGAGGTACTCTTCCCCTCCATCTGACCTTAGGCATTTTATTTACAAGCATGTTTCTTTCTCAACCATAGCTTTAAAAGCTTTGAAATGCCCAAACACTTCATTTTTATTTTTCATAAAATACACCCAAACTTTTCTGCTGTAGTCATCAATAAAAGTGACAAAATAATGACAGCCTCCAATAGATGCGGCTTTAGTAGTCCACACATTAGAGTGGATTAATTCCAATGGCCTCTTACTCTCTTGAACATGTCTAGGAAATGGTTTCCTTGCCTGTTTTCCAAATTGACAGGCTTCACATACCTTATGCATTTCTACAACCTTGAACTTAGGCAATCCTGCAACAATATTTTGGGCCTGCATTAATTTAAGTCGGTGTACATTAAATGACCAATGCATTTATTACAGATATCAATATCTAAACTACACCGGTCCCATGTGCAAACATTGCTGCACTCAATTCAGGCATGTCCGCATCTAACGTAAACATCCTGCCCTTCTTCTTCCCTTTTGTTATCAAGTGACCTTTATTTTTCATATCCTCAACAAAGCATCCATGAGGATTAAATTTGACCTGCAAGCCCTGCTCAACCATTTGACCAACACAAACTAAGTTCTTGGTGATATTCGGGACATGAAATACATCAGACACGTATTTCTTTTTCGCATCCTGCATAGACAAAGGAATTTTACCAATCTGCATAATAGGATGTGCAGTATCATCACCAGTCTCCACAAATCCTGGTCTTTCCATTTTCCTTGCATCCTGCATCCATTTTGCATGACCTGTCATGTGGTTTGATGCACTTGAGTGAACATACCACACATCATTGCTTTCTTCTGTACTTGTCACAGAATTGGTCATGTGCTGCACCATAAACAAATGCTCATTTCTGTCATCACCCTATCTACTAGAGAATGCATAATTGCCTTGCTACAATTTTCTAGTCATGATGTCATTCTGCTTTTTATAGCAATCTTTAACCATATGACCCATTTTACCACAGTAGTAGCATTCAACATTGCTGTTTGCATTTTGGCCTCTTTGCCATCCACCATGACCTCTTTTGCTCTCCCTGCCTCTAAAGTTACCACGTCCTCCTCCATAGGACTGGTTTTCTTGAATTTGCTGCATATTCTGATTTCTGCCATGGCCTCCAGATCGGCCTGCTCCACCTCTGCCTCTACCTCTTTCAGCATTTGAGTAGAAGATAGTTTCTTTTGAAGTTCCTCCTGAAGAAGATGCACCACCATTTCTCTACTCTTCAGAAATTAGAAGAGCAATCAACTCCTTAAAATTAGAAAAATTCTCATGGACAGCAATGGATGTACGGAATTACCTTTCCTAGACCATTCAAGGTCACAGAAACTAAATCATCATCTTCCACTGGCGACCCAATAGGAGCAAGCGCATCTGAAATCTTCTTCACCTTCATGTGGTAGTCATTGATGCTCATATTTTCTCTCTGTATATTATGCAATTCCTGCTTGAGCTACATTTTCCTATCTTGTGTATTTGTGCTATACATTTTTATCAAAGTATCCCATGCCTCCTTCGGCGTGCTTGCATCCTGAATATGCACAATCATAGAATCTGAAATACTGATAGACAGCCAGTACATAACTTTTCTGGCTTCATGCCAGCCTTTAATTGCCTGCAACTCCTATTGATTGGGAACATTAGGAATAACTGGTTCTTATTCAGCTCCAGTAATGAACTCCCAATAGCCTTTTCCCTTAAGGAAATTTGTCATTCTAAACTTCCATGCTTGGAAGTTGTTCTTGTCAAGCTTTTCAATGACTATTTATGAAAGAGCATCAGATGCCATTACAGAACACTGCAAAAATATTCTGTCATTGCAAAAAACACAACTTTTGCCTCACAAGGGCAAATCCGCAAAACTGACGAAAGTGGTATTTGACCACACAGTCACTTCCTAGTGACGATTTTGCATCGATAGGCAATAAGAATGATTCTGTCACTCCTAATATCTTTATGCACAGGCATACAATGCAATTTCTGTGGTAACTTTTCACCGACCTGCGGAACAGTGGTCGCACAGCAAAAACAAGGCACTTATTCAGCCACCAAAACGGGCCCCAAAATGGCCTCGAATCAAAAAAATAATAACACCTAGGGCTTTGCCTTGTCCCGCTGCATATATTGCCCTCTCGCCACACCGCGAAGGGCGTCCCAATCTGAGACAGTGCACTCTTGCACTTTCCGAGTGTGCCACCTATAGAGATTTACTCCTTAACTCGAAAAAGGAAAGCAACACTGATCCTCTTACCAAGACACCGTGAACTTGGTTTGCTTTCTTGACCTCCTTACCATGAACCGAGCTCTGATACCATGTGAAGAGAGTGGGAGAGAAGTAAGGAGTCTCACTTGCAGCTTTCTCACATACACAATGGGGGAATACACACAAAGGTGGAGGTTGAAAATAGTTTTCCTCTTCTTAGTTGTGTAAGCCAAAATAACTCTCTCTAAGTACAAAAGGAATAGGTGAACCCTATATGTGGGTCTCAAACCAAACTCAACTAACCTAGGTGGCATACTAACTGAGCCACTAACTAGAGTACATAAAGATAGCTGTCATCCAGCTATTATTCATGGGCGATGTACCAACCGCATCTGCAGCTAACAAGTCGGTGACATGAATGCACAATGATCACCCTGGCATATCACGAGTGGAGCTCGATATCTCAATAGGGGATTGTATTAGAATAAGCAATTTCTCCATGTCCTTCAAAAACTCTAGAAATGATGGAGGTACTACCAACTACTCTATAGCTTTTGATCCTTCCACTAGGGTGGAGTGAATAGAATCATTTAGCTTTTGATCCTTCCACTAGGGTGGACTGAATAGAATCATTTAGTGTCGTGCTAGAACTTTACCCACAAGGAACAATCTTCAATACAAAGAGAAGTGCAAGTATTTGATCAACAAAGGGGAGGGGAATATGTTGCCTTTGGCCACACTAGGGATGATCATGATCAAAATGATGACTTCCTATAAGCAGTGTGATGAGCTCATTGTGGGAGATGGGGACCTCCCCGAAGACCTCATAATAGTAAGAGCTCAACATCTTATGGAGGTTCGCGAGTAGGCTACTTATGCTTATGAAAGATGCATGTGCACTTGAGTTGTATCTATGATGACTCACGTGTCATGAGGATCTTGAAGGAATGCTGTCAGAGCCTCCACCCTGAGCTACTCCTTGTGAGAGCAATGCAA
Organism: Dipteris shenzhenensis; assembly: GCF_047967505.1. Classification (NCBI taxonomy): domain Eukaryota; kingdom Viridiplantae; phylum Streptophyta; class Polypodiopsida; order Gleicheniales; family Dipteridaceae; genus Dipteris; species Dipteris shenzhenensis. The sequence goes on from NC_141623.1 coordinate 4,447,886, forward strand.
AGCACGAGAGCCGAGCACGAGCGTCCGCAAGCGTCACTCAAGCGGCTCTTGGATTTTTGCAATGTATTTCCACGAGAGAAAGAGGGAAGGGGTAGAGGGGAGCAAGAGAGAGAAGGGGAGAGGGGAGAATGGAGGGAGAGGGAGGAGGGAAGAAGGGAGTGAAAGGGAAACGAGTGGTGAACACAAAGGAAACAAGAGAATACCCAAAGACACTCTTGGAAGAGAAGAGGGAGCTTGTATTCCAATGATAGTAGTGCCAAAATTTATCCTTCTTCAAAACAGGGATATGCCAGTGGGGTTTAAGGCCAGCATCCAAGTCGGTGAGGGGAATGGGTGCATCATGGGCTAGGTGGTAATCACCACATGTGCACTTCGAATGGGTTTGCTACCGCCAGTCGTTGAAGGATTGGGTAATGAACTAAGTGAGGGGGTGAACTTCCATGATTTCATAGAGATGCAGGCGAGAGCCTTTGAGCAGAGCCTTCAAATGATGCATTAGGATGCATTCAGGTAGGTCTTGGAAGGACTACAGATCAAGCTGCCATTGGACATCTTCAGGCGGGGATTGGGGGTGCTGGAGGGACATTGTCATCATTATTTGGAATAGGTTCCTCCTCAAGAGTCCCGACAGGTGACTGATCGATGGGCATTGGTACAAAATTTGCCGGCTTCAAGAGCGAGTTGAGCGCCTCATCTGAAAGGTTGATAAGAGCATTGGAGGAAATGGATTAGGAGGTCTCATGCTGTGTGGAGCTTACCTTGGAGGTGTTAGAGGAGTATTCCGGGAGGTTTGTGCAATGGAGAGGGGGCGAGATGGGATTGGTGGGTTATTGGGGCAGTTTGGCGGGATCTATAGGGGTGGCTGCGGAATTTCACCAGGGGGTGGTAGAGTTGAAGATAGCTATGGCTTCATGCCCTTCCTCCTCGGTGACATCTTTGGGGTAGGCTACATGAATGGGTTCAAAATTGTTGACTAGAAACTCGAGGGAGTTCTGGAGAGCTTGTAGCACCCAATCATACAAAATGATGATTCCGAGGGGATGGTAGGCGGTGGAGGAGTATGTAACTAGGTGCCTTTGTGTTTGGATGGCGGATGCTCGGCCATAGGTCTGCATCTAGTTGTGTCAGCTTAGAGGCTGTCGGGAGTGTAGATCCATGGGCTAAATTCGTCGGGCTTCGCTAGTTGCAACACTTCATCGTCCTCTGGATAGGACTCTGTGATTACCCGACACCACACTTGGAAGTTTAGTAGGATGGGGTGGGCAGGGAGGTTTTGAAGATCATAAGGACAGATGAGTGAGAGACTGGCGGGTTGAAGGTTGAGGGAGAAATAAGACATGGCAAGGACGAGGCGACAATGATCGGGATTGCATGGCAGAGGATGGTCTGGAGTGTGTTGGGCAGAAGAGGGGCGGTGAGGTCTATGTGGAAGATAAGGTTCTGTGCGCGGAGGGCATAGAAGTGCATTTGGAGTGTTTGGGGGACGATCCATGGGGAAAGAGTGTATGTAGTGAGTTGTAGGGAGACTCCTAGTACATTGAGAACTCTTGCTACTCTCTGTCTTCCCAATGTCAATTCCTCTGGGTGGCCAGAGGTGAGCAGTTTATTATTCTCTGCTTGCATGGTGACTCTGAGGGCAGGCTCCTATGCTAGAAGATCTTGGGTATGGTTTTGATCTGTCTGTCATCAAAACCCTCCTTGAGCCTAGCATGTTGTTCCTTGGCTTGCGCCCTTCGTTATTCCGTGGCACAAAGGCTGGATTCCGCCTTATCCAACTAGTCATGAGGGTTTGCACCAAGGATTCACTAGTAGCAGAAATCTCATCCTTGAGCTTGGTGAGGGAAACTTCTAACTCTTTGGCCTTGGCTCGATATTCCTATGCTCTGTTGAGGATGGTTTTCCAAGTAGCTTATGCAGTGACCAGAAGTGTGTGGTTGTCACACGTGCTCAGTTGTGCTTGGAGGAGAGAGGATGACAACTAGGAGGTGTGCTCTTTCCTCCTCTGCAAAATTGTTTGTGCCACCTGCGGGAGCTGGGCCATCGCATACAACAACTGGAGCTCCATCTACAAGGCTTGTGAGAGCTGCTCTGCTAGCATGGCACTGCCCAATGTCTGGTACTGCAATGCGCTACAAAATTGGAGGGCTTCTATGAGCTCGAACCATGGGGACAAAGAGGATCTAGTGATGAAGGAGGTGGTCTCCTGGGGTTGGATGGAAGTTGTGGCCATAACTTGGAGAGTAGAGGGGGTGGCCAGGGTGCCTTGAGCTTAAGGTGGAGGCCAATCTATACAATATCGTCCCTAGGTAAGTCTTCGATGTTGATGGGGTCCTGGCTAGCGGCCTTGCCCTTAAAGTGCGGAGCATAGTGCTCGAGATGATGCTGCCTTTGTAGGAATTCCCACACCTGGCAGTCTTCATATTGTGCACATAGTTGGCTATTGAGGGGTTGCTGAGTGGGATGGCTGGAGGGGGTGGGGTTCAGATCTATTCTTAATTGTTTGGGTATGGCCACCATCTCATGGGGAATTCACCTTAAAAAAATTTAGTGTACCTTGTGCATTCAAAAGGAGGGTATTTTAATTCAACTTTTGGGAAAATTTTAACAGGTTATAATAATAGGAGGGGTTTTTTAATTCAATTTTACCAAAAAAATATGTTAGCTCATAAGTAAAGAGGGGTGGTTTTATTAGGGAGGAAATTTTAGTTGAGCGATTTTTCTAATACCCCATGTACGCCCATGATACATAAGGGTTCTTAATAGTGCACCCATCGAGCACCATCTCCTCTTCTTCTGCTTGAATAGGGCCTCCGGTTGCTTTGTTGGCTAGCCCATATCCAATCGGTGGCTGTTGCCCTAGCATGTGGTAGAGCATGGGCATATATAGCATTGGGTAGCCCAAGATCTCACTGTGCGTCTTGAGGTCTTCCTGCATCTGTATATAGAAGAAGTCTGCCCAAATGGTCACATGTGATGCTTCCAACCTTGCAAGGATGTTGGGGGCTCGGCCTTTGTGATTTCGGAGAAGTGGATGCCGCACTTGCTCTTCTTCCAATCATAGTTTTAGATCTTCTTGAGGGCCTCGTGTAGGGATTTTTTGTGGGAGTATTTGTCCGAAATGATGGGGAGGCTGAAGCCAGCACGCACCATGTCCACATTCAGGTGATAGAAGTGGGGGGTGCCTATTGCATTGTGGAGAATGGCGACATTGGAGTTCAATTTGTAGGCATTGAGGATTTCTCCAAATAGCTTCATGTCGAGGTGGCATGGAAGTTGGTCCGCAACAACAGGCTTGAGGCATGTCATAGTAGCAAGGGAGGCTTGTACCTCCGGATCCTTGAGAGCTTGGTACGCGGATGTGTTGTGGTAGTAGAGGGTACCCTCATAAACATACTTTGAGTGAATGGCACAACTGTTGAGTTGGTAGCCAAGCTTCTCCGAGTGTCATGTGCATCAGGGACCTTCGATCTTGTACTCCCCCTATGTTGGAGCTGGGGTACGCTTCCTAGATGCCTTTGAGGAGGTGGTCACAACCACTACGGATGGTTCATAGGAGGCGTGTAGCATTGAGATTTCCTCCATTGTTTGCGGTTCCTCTGTCGGGACATCTGAGGGCATTCGGAGGGTGTGCTCTGGGATTCAGAGGGGCCAGTGCGCAACGGATTTGGGGGGTGGATGCCGAATTCTGTCTCAAATTCAAAGAACTTGTTGTCTGGATCCATGGGGCCATGGGGCTAATAGCAATAAGCCGACGGGTCATGGGGATAGGAGCCAAGGTGATGACCTGTGGGGATAGGAGCGAAGGCGGTGGGTCGTGGGGATAGCAGTAAGGTGACGGTGGGTTGTGGGGATAGGAGTAAGGTGATGGGTCATGGGGATAGTAGTTGTCAAATGGGTCGTTGGGGATAGTAGTTGTCAAAATTTGTGAGAGAGGGGGGGGGAGAGGGGGGAAAGGCAGAAGGAAAGAAGGAAAAAAGGAAAAATAGGGGTCTGTTGATGTTGACCTTGTGAAATAGATGTTGTCAGTGTGCCAATCATGTATGACTCCAGACATTCATAGGAAGGACATGCCTAGGATGGCTTCATATCCAGGCTACTAGGTAAAGTCTATGCCTACAAATCTAATGAGGTACGTGAAGTAGAATACCCTAATGTTAATAGCCGTGAGGACTCCCAAGGGTTCAGATTTTCCACCATCGGCTAGCTTCACTACCAGGTGGGTTTGCTCAAGGGAAGATTTTCCCCACCTCTCCCAACATTCCTTGGTGTAGACAGTCATGCCCACTCCCCCATCTAGGATGGCATCAACCTTTTAGAGGTCTCCCTTCCTATTGATAGAGGATCCTTGAGATGGTAGATGTTTTCTTCCTCTCTTAGGTTCTGTAGCATTGAGTCCTCTTGGAACATTTGTTGCATCAAGTCTGGAGCCTTTGGTTTACTGGAGCTGGATATTTCCTCTTCTTCCACCCTCTCTAGCACCCTAAGTGCCTTTGCCCCTCTGTGAGCGGTCAGGTGGTCCGGGTGGATAATATCCGACCCCTTGTCCCATACCATGTTCTGAGCATCTAGCAAGTGTTGTTGTTCTCAGGCTAGGTCTGGATATGTTTCTTTATACGACGGTGGGGGTGTGAGGCCTTGGGCTTGCATTGGCTTGTTTACATATATGTATAGGGGCATACTCGAGTCATCTTGGGAGAGGGTTGGTCCAGAGGTAGAGGAGGTGGCGAGGGTGGTTGTCTCCTCATCTAAAGTCTTGGATGTGCACTTGGTTTGTTCCTTCACCCACCCTGATGACCTTCTTGGACCTAGTCTACAGGGGTTGGGGGTGCCTCGAGGTTTTACAGCATAGACATTTTGTCCTTCCTTGCTTGCTTCTTCATTTCCTTGCCTAAGGCCCTTGCCTACATGCTTATGATGACCTTCAAGGGTACTGCCGCAACTTGACCCTATTTAATACTCAACAAATTGGTGCTAGTACTCTTGGGCGGGGAATTGTTGGAATCCTCAGGGGGAAATTCTTGAATAAATGCTCCACTCCAGACTTAGCACACAAGGGTGTGGGGCCTATTGTGGCTGGAACCACCAGGGTAAGATCCCTATATGGGTAGTCCTTTAGAAAATGCAACCCTTGGCATTTAAAGCATGACGTGGGGGGGTCTACTGAGCCCTTATACGGGCATTCACTTGTCCTATGTGAACCTTGGCAAGTATAGCATTAGATCGGGGCCTTCGCATTACGGACTTCAAGTCTCACCCTCACGGCCGTGGGTGCTGCTTGGAACACTGGGACATGTGATCCTCATGTAGGAGGTAGTGACTTATGATGCCACTTCCCTCCTTGCAAGGGTAATAGTCGGGGTGTCTATGCTCATGTTCTGTCTCCTCCCAATCATTAGGTAGCTCCTCTACCAACACTTGGTTGACTCGAGTTATACGAGGTGGCAGTGGTTGCGGGCCCAATAGGTGGTAGTAAGGGAGCCTATTGTGCCCTATATTTCCTTGGGTTGGCTTGAGGGGTGCCTTGTGCATTCATCGGGTTGAGTGGGGCCGTCAGGGCTAATGGGGGTCCCGTTTGATAGATCGGTTGGGAAAGGACCTTAGAAATCAATATTGGGAGGTGTCGTGGTTTCCCCATCTATAGTAGTGTGCATAGTAGAGGGCTTGCCTTGCTCTAAGGCAGGGGCACTCATTGGAGGGATGATTGACATTGCATACCCCGCACCAAACATTGTCCCTCCTAGGAAACAAATGGGGGTTACTCAGTGTTTCCTTAGAGGTTCTTGACTTCCACTCTGCTCGCCCAGCTGATTCAGTAGGTTGGAGGCCAATTCGCTCATATCTGAACACTTAGGTTCGTTGTTCTCCTTCTTGGTAGGCTTTATACTAGAAGACCTTACCAATTGTGATACCTCGGATGTAGTTTTGTCTTGGGCAACCTTATCCATCATATTATCACTTATATGGATTGCTACTTTTTTGTAGAGTTCGAAGGAAGTGGCATTCATAACCATTAAGTGGTCATGCAGCTTTGGGTCTGTCAATCCAATGAGGAAGCATAGCAACAACTGTTCATCGAGGCGGCCTCAAGCCGTACCCTAGTGGCAAGATCCATTAGGTTGCCGATATGGATGTTGGGGCTATGAAGCCTGCTCCCTCGTACGTCGGGGTTGTAGCTGCAAGAGTAAATTTTTGACCTCCAAGAGGAGGAAGCGGTTCAGTGGGCATCTGCATGGATGTTCCTTGCATCGGTCTATAAGGTGGAACTTGCGGGACTATGTAGCCAGCGGATGTTAGGGCACTTGAAATGTTGGAAGTTCATAAGAGTTTCCCCCTTGGAAGTCTCGTGCATTTCCTTAGCTAGGGATTCACCCTACGAAGTCCCTCATCCATGGGTCTTCGTCATTTATATGCTCAAAGTCAGGGTGCTCAGTGAAGACTGTGGGCCCTAAGTCCACAAATGTGGCCTCAGTCCCTACCTATGGTTCAGGGGGGCTAGTTGTTGCTGGCCTCCCCCTTTCTGCAGACATACTGGCAAAAGGGTTCTCCATATCTACTGAATGCATTTGTCCTAACCGTCCAAACATGTTGGATATTGTACCTCTTAACTTGGAGGCTACAAAAGGAGCAGGGGAATGGGGTGGAACTAGGCTGGAGTAGGGGGCTTCAGAAGCCCTTAGACCCATGGGGTCTTGCATTTCCTTATTCAAGCTCTCTGTCCTGTTGGAGCTAGAGGGGTCCTCACATCAAGGCCCTAACATTGAGTGAGAGCTAGGAGTGAAGCTCCGTATCCCAAACTAGGGTGAAAAATGGCTAAATGGAGTTTAAAACACTATCCTTAGGCTCGGGTTCCTTGGACGAAATTCTTCCAAACCTCAAGTGCATGTATAATATCTCCATGGAGGTACACTGCCTCAAATGTAATTCTATATTTTTTACAGTGGGTCTATCCCCAGAGCTATCCCCATGTTCGTAGGGTTAGTTGTAAGGCAACGGGCATAGGGATGGATGTATGGCGATGGGCATAGGGATAGAAGTATGGTGACGGGCGTAGGGATAGAAATGGGTCATGGAAATAGACTTAAGGTGATGATCGGCAGGTTAGCTGCCTTGGAGGGATGTGAGTATAGCAACAGTCATAGGGTTGATAGGCGGGTCATGGGCATGGGTCGTGGGCATAGGCTCAAGGCCATAGGTCAATGCTTGTTAGACTGGTGAGATATCAGATTCTGACACATTAAATAAGGCGATGGGTTAGTCATCGACAGACAATTGTTAGGTCATGGGGTTAAGCCTAAGGCAACGGGTCAATGCATGTTTGGCTGGTAGGATAGAGCTAAGGCGACGGGTCGTGGGGATAGGGGCTAATGCAACAACCTATGGGGATAGGAGCTATCTGAGAACATGTCTTTTGCTGACCTTGTTTGGTGACTTTTGGTAATTTTTGGGATTTTTTTCCAGCTTTGAGTGTTTGTGGGTACTCTACACTACCTATACTATCTATAGTAAGCAAAAAAAAGCAAAAAACAACAACTTTTGGTCCACAAATAAGAGATTTCTACATGTGGGACTGTCAACACTCAAAAGTAACTTTGAATTTGAGCTTCAAACTTCATTTTTGGGTGTTTTTGTTGGAGTTTTCTATCACACACACGTTAGCAATCCTCTAAACTATCTTCCTATCAATTCAAAACACTAAAAGAAGCTTCACATTATCAAAAATGCTTTTCAACAAGAAAATGATAGTTTCATCTTTTTTCATCCAAACATAGACTTCTTCACTCATTCCATTCCTACAACTCCACTATCAAAGCTCCAAGTTAAGATTGAAGCAATGAGAAATGGGTAAATGATGAGAGAAGGAAAGTGCAATGCAAAAGTATACCTTGAAGTCCCCTGGCAATGGCACCAAAGATGTGTAATCTCTACGGTGACTCATGTGTCATGGGGATCTTGAAGGAATGCCATCAGAGCCTCCACTCCAAGCTACTCCTTGTGAGAGCAATACAAAGCATGAGCCATCCACAAGTGTTACTCAAGTAGCTCTCAGATTGTTGCAATGTGTTTCCACGAGAGAAAGAGGAAAGGGGGAGAGGGGAGAAAGAGAGAGAAGGGTAGAGGGGAGAATGGAGGGAGAGGGAGGAGGGAAGAAGGGAGTGAAGGGGGATGGAGTGGCAAACACAAAGGCACTACAAAGGAAACAAGAGAACACCCAAAGACACTCTTGGAAGAGAAGAGGTAGCTTGTATTCCAAACTTGTGCATACAACAATGAAGACCAAAGTCAACCATTTTGCCTTTTATACATACCACCTTTTGAAGGGAGGGCCAAGCCTTTTCCTTATACTACTCTCTCTTTTGTTACAATCGCTTTGGTCCATATGGAGCCAAGGCATTCTCTCAACCTCCTCTTGTCTTCAAATGGCTCTTATGTTATCCATATACGGGATCCAAATGGCTCTTGTGTTATCCTTGCCAGTTTGGATGATCTGGGTCCCCAGCTCTATACTAAGCCATTTGAGGCTCAAAACCCACAGTATTAGATCGACGTTGTAGCCATTTGCAATAGGGCCAGATTGATGTTGAGTCATTTGAGGCTTAAAACCCATAGGGCATAGCTCAGCTTTTGGAGCAATAGGCATTTAGATTTTGTTAGGAATGCTGAAAAGTTCAAGATGTTTGGGGATGCACAATTCATACTACATAATGTTGGTTGCAAGAAGAACATGCAACCCATTGTGTTCATTATGCCTGACATTACAATAATTGTGGCCATCCAAGATCACTTTCTTGGTGCTTATCTTTCACAAGTGTTTAGCACTCGTATCCAACACATTGGCTATGGCAACCAAGTTCTCTATTTAGCACACAACATTTAACCTAGGTTTCACTATGATTAATTGAAAAGGGATTTCTAAGTACACTGTAATTGCATATGCAGGTACTAGGTAATTGCAACTTTGATCATCACGGGGGTGAATTCATCTTTATATGAGAGTGCATGTAGCACATTCAAGGGCCACAAAATATCTAGGGACTCAGAGAAATTCTATTTCTTGACTTGTGACAAACTTTGTTCCTTGATTAAGATTCCAAACATGAAGGACCTTATAACAACAATTGAGGGAGAAACCATTGACATCATACTGAGGGAGCAACCATTAACATCATATTGAAGGATGCAATTGTAGACAAGGCTTTGAAGCTACCTCGATGATTTGTGGATTTTCTCTAGACCAACACACTTGAAAAATCCATATCTATTCAACAATAAAGTTGAAGGGCACTTTTTAACAAACATGTTTGGCTTGGTTATCGAGTTCATTGCTCCCACCATCGGGGAAGCAAAGTGATTCCTTGTGTTGATGTACGAGAAGTGTGCTTATGAAACAAAACTTTGTAAAACATCCTGGGCTTGCAATAAATACTTCTCTTCACTCACTCTCTTTGAGTTTAAAAAGTGCAGTTGAAATTCTGCATTCCCTTCAACAATCAAAATGTTGATTAATTTTCACTAAACTCAGTTGTCTCTAAACCTCCATTGCACTTTGTAAGTATTTTGAGAGAGATATGAAAACATTGAACAATGATAAGGAATCCTCATGTTCAGATGGACATTGAGTTCTAAGAAATTTTCCAAATAATAAATGTGTTTTATTTTGCTTATCATATTCTCTCAACTTTCAAGGAGTTATTAATATAAAAAAGTGTTGGATTCGATGAATGGAAGGATTCCTTCAAGGAAAGAACTTTCAAAACTATTTACCCAAACATCAAAAATTTTGAACGTTACCTCTGATACATAGAAGATATGAACTTTGTATTGAGTCATTTTGTGTTATTCACATTAGTTGGCACATATGCATTTTGATTAGAACTACAATGAGATGAGGTATGAAATTTATGAAAACTTGAATAATCAAAGAAAATTAGACCATACAAATTCTAATCCAACATTTGAATATGAATGTTTGCTCGTGCAAGTTTGTAGAATGACTTAACAAAAGGAAAAGATGGTCTATAGAGATAGAGGAATGCTTGAAGAAGATTTTGTTGCAAGAAGAGAAAACCAAACCTAATAGTATCAAAAGATTATATGCATCAAACCTATGCTTCGCATAACATATCTATTTCAAGCATTAAGTGCAAATTGTTCAAATTTAAAAAAGATGTGAATGAGACACATGGCATAACCATTCTAGGACAAGTATAGACTTTAGATCAAGGAAGCTCTTCCTCAAGGCCAAACATTCAAAAGAAGAAAAAGGAAAACATTTCTATTGATGATAATATTATCTATAGCAAGTTTATGGAAATGTTTGGAAGTTCCTTGCAACAAGTAAGGAAATACGTAAAAGAAACTCAAGATAATGTTTTACCTAAGTACTTTACACCAACACACATATTGTTGAATGTTCTGGTGAAACTTGAAAGTTTCAAATCTTGGTGAATGATTGAGATTTTTATCTTTATTAGGACATACAATATAAAATTTTCCTTTCAACATGAGACTAATATGAAAAAATCATCTAGCATGATCCCTCGGGGGGTGCACTACTAAGATGCGTTCAAGAGGTATTTTAAAAATCCCTTAACTAAAATCTCTACCCGAATAAAGCCACCCCTCTTTACTTGTGCGAACTAATGAAATTTTTCCTAAATTTGAATTTGTCTGCTGGCATTGTGTAGGATCAGTAAAATGTCAAAAGAGTGCAACTATATGCACGGTTTCACACTACTACGGCCCTCCACTCTCTCCTATGTAGCCGGCTACATCCTACCATCCTACTAACCACTCAGCCCACTCAATCTCTCACAGAGCTTAGGTTGGATGTACCATTTCCCCCTCCTCTTCTCATTGCTCAGCCCCTTGTATTTTGCATTTATATGCTATGTAATCAATAGTATTATGCACCTTTATGGCATTATGCACATTGCAAACATCTTCATCAATTTACATTTTAGTTTTTATGGATCAAACAAAAGAGAGAATGGAGGGAGAAAGAAATGGAAGAGGAATGTCATCATAAGACAAAAGAGAGAATAGAGGGAGAAAGAAAGTGTAGAGAAATAATACTTACGTTGGTATGTCATACTTCTCATTAAGGAATGGGCAAAAGAGGGAATGTTGGAAAAGAGAGAATAGAGGGAAATAGAAAGGGTAGAGAAAGAAAAAATTACCCTGAATAAAGGGAATGTAGTAAGTTGCATTGAGGGAATGACAAATGAATAGAGGGGATGTAGGAGAAGAGAGAACTTAGGGGATGTTGTATGTCTCATTAAGGAATGCACAAAAGAGGGAATGTTGGAAAGGAGAGAATGGATGGAATGTCATACATTGCACTAAGGAGTACAACAAAAGAGAATGTCGTATTTTGTTTTGGATAAAAGAGAATGTCTTTGCACACCCCTTAATATATATGGGATTTACATGCCTAAAAATGGTACCATTCCCATAAGGTATGTGTGTGTTTGAATAACACATCTCAAAGCATGTATTTTGACTATTATGCATAAGACAGTGAAAAATGGGGTTTATGGCGAGTTCAACCTTAGAAGCACATCTTATGGGAGCTATACTTTTCACACCTCAATAGAAGTTGTTTTAATATGTGTGCAAGTTATCATTCATATCAGGTGTGTGCATGTTTAAAATAACACACCTCAAAGGATGTTTTTTGACGTGTGTGCATAAGAGAAACACGATTTATGGTGACTTCAACCATCCAAAGCATATAGGATGGGCATGATACTTGGCATTAACTTAAATGTACTTTGGTTTTATGTGCATGAAAAGTATCATGCCCATCGGGTATATGCGAGTTCAAATAACACGCCTCAGAGTGTGTTTTTTTATTGTTGTGCATAAGAAAAACGAGGTTTATGGAAACTTCGACCATCCAAAGAATATTCGATGGCCAAGATACTTGGCATGCACCACAAGGTAGGTTGGATTGATGCATTTTCAAGCTATCATGCCCATCAGGTATGTGTGCATTTGAATAACACACCTCAGAGTGTGTTTTTTGACAGTTGTGCATAACACTTGGTGAAAACAGGGTTTATGGCAATGATGGGCATGATACTTTACACGTGCATCAAAAGAGGTTGGATTCGAATTTGTGAAAATTATCATGTCCATTTAGTATGTGCACTTTTAAATAACACACCTTAGTGCGTGTTTTTTAATGGTTGTGCATAACACTGTGAAAAAACAAGGCTTGTGGTGACTTCGACAATCCAAATCATATCCGAGGCGCATGATACTTTGCATGCATATCAACATAGATTGGATTCATGTGCTTTCAAAGTATCATGCCCATCAGGTATGTGCACATTCGAATAACACACCTCATAGCATGTTTTTTAATAGTTGTGCACAAGACTTGGTAAAAAATGCACAAGACGGTGAAAAATGGGGTTTGCGGTGAATTCGACAATCCAAACCATATCCGATGGGCACCATAATTCTACATACATGAAAGAATGTGGTTTTATGCATGTGCAAACTATCATGCCCATTAGATATGTGTCCATTCAAATAACACACCTTAGAGTGTGTTTTTTGAAGATTGTGCACAATACTTGGTGAAAATAAGGATTTATAGCAACTTCGACCATTCAAATCATATCTAATGGGCACAATACTGTACACACACATCAATGTACTTGGGATTTATTTGTGTGCAAAGTATCATGCCCATGGGTTTGTGCGAGTTTGAATAACACACCTCAAAGCATGTTTTTTTAGGGTGTGCATAAGACCTGGTAAAAAATGGGATTTATGGAAACTTAAACCATCTAAAGCATATCTAATGGGCACAACACTTGGCACAAGCCTCAAAATAGGTGAGATAAATGCATGTGCAAAGTATCATGTCGATTGGGTATGTGTGTGTTCGGATAACACACCTCAGAGCATGTTTTTTTACAGTTGTGCATAAGACTTAGTAAAATACGGGATTTATGGCAACTTTGACCATCCAAAGCATATTTGATGGGGCATGATACTTGGTACGTGTCTCAAAGTAATAGGTATTGAAACACACGCAAAGTATCTTTCCCATCGGGTATGTGCATATATGAATAATACACCTCAAAGCATGTTTTTGATGGTTGTGCATAACACTTGGTGATAAATGGGATTTATGGCGACTTCAAGCATCCAAAGCATATGAGATGAGCATGATACTTTTGTCACGTGCCTCCAAATTGGTGGGAGTGATGCACATGCAAATTATCATGCCTGTTGGATATGTGCAAGTTTGAATAACTCACCTTAGAGCGTAATTTTTTGTGGATGTGCATAGCACTGGTGAAAAGCGGTTTACTTCAACCATCCAAAGCATCTCCGATAGGCAAGATATTTTTGACATGTCTCAAAATAGGTGTGATTCATGTGTGTGAAAAGTATCGTTCCCATCAGGTACGTGTGAGTTTGAATAACATACCTCAGAGCATGTTTTTTGATGGGTGTTGGTGGTGAAAAATGGGATTTATGGCAACTTCAACCATCAAAAGCATATATGATGGGAACGATACTTTGTACGCACCTCAAAATAGGTGGTATTGACACATATGAAATGTATCATGCCCATAGGGTATGTGCAAATTAGAATAACACACTGCAGAGCATGTTTTTTTATAACTGTGCATAATGTAAGAAAATAATACGTCTGTGCTCAACAGATAACAGGATCTCGTATGCAAGAGAGAAAACAAGATAGTATGGAGAATCAAAAATTTGATTACTGTAGAATTGATACAATAGATGGCGCTGCCTCCCAACCGTGCGCTCCTATGGAAGAAGCTTCGATGGCATGCTGGAAACAGTAGAAGACGGAGGCTAGATGATAAGGAATCAGGGTTGCTATAGCCAGTGATGAAATGGGCTTCACAGGCTTGCTCTTATATAGCCACCAGTCGTAGTCAGTTAGGCTCAATTAGGTGACCGACCCAGTCTACCCAAAACAGTCGACTAGGGGTCGGCCCGAAATAGGCCATCGACCATACGATAGAACCGGTGCACAAAATAGAGCAACTGACTATGGCCATCGTTCGGCCCAGAGCCATCCGGGATCATCTGAGGCTCCAAACGGGCCCCGCAACTCGAGAGTAGACTGCCTCGGGAAATGCTCCATCTACCCTCAGTGCGGTCAGTCAAGGGATGCCTTCCCGCACTCGCATGTAGCCTAGTTAGCAGTGTGCCAACTCTATTTGAAGCCGTCCAGCCATCAGGCCACACATGGCCCCCATCTGGTGTCCAAACCAGGACCTACCAGATAACCGAGCTACTCAAATGCTTTCTCCTCATATGGGGTCTTACAAGTAGAGTTAGCTGGTTCCCGCATAGTTACACGAGAGTGGAGCATTGATATCTAGCACCCCCCCTCAATGTCCACCTGCAAGTGAACTTACTTTTTCGACCCAATGCCAAGTCGATGAAGATGCCTCTCTAGCAAGTCTCTTCCAAAAGCCTTCGTGAAGATGTCTGCAGCATTCTCTGTAGTCGGACAGTACACCAAGTGGACCTCTCCATCCATGATGAGCTCACATACAAAGTGATATTGAATCTCAATGTGTTTCGTGCGAGCGTGGAACACTGGGTTCTTTGCAATCACCATGCAACTCTGATTGTCACATGATAACTGCATAGGCTTGTTCTGTACTGCACCCATGTCCCCCAAAATCCTCCTCAACCACACTGCCTCATAAGAAGCAAAGCATGCAGATTTTTGTACTCGGCCTCGGTAGAAGAAAGAGCAACTGTGGGTTGCTTCTTACTAACCCATGACACAACTCCAGATGCACGTGAGAAATAGTACCCTGTCACTGATCTCCTACTGTCCACGTCTCCTGCCCAATCCAAGTCACAAAATTCAGTCAAGATGTTGCCCTTGGTATAGGTGATGCCATAATCAAGTGTGCCTTTGATGTATTTTAGCACCCGCATCCCTGCCCTCCAATGGTTCTCTCGGGGCTTATTAGAAAACTTGCTTAGTACACCAGTCGCAAAACTAATGTCCGGCCGTGTGTTGCACAGGTAAATCAAGCTACCCACAAGCCTTCTGTACTTTGCTTCGTCCACCAGTGGTGATGAATCCTCGTTTGAGAGCTTCGCATCAACCTCCATAGGGGTACCAACTACCTTGCACTCAACCATGCCAAATGCCTTCAGTATCTCTCCACCATACTTCAGCTATGAAATGGAGATCTGTTTTGGCTCCTGCCAAACTTCAATCCCCAAACAAAAATGCATCAGTTCGAGGTCTGTCATTTCAAACTCTCTTCCTAGCAAATACTTCATCTGCGAGATCTTCTCTTCATGGTTCCCTATTATGATAAGGTCATCCACATAAAGGACCATGATCATACACCTGCCTCCTCCTCTGAAAACATACAAATTTGCATCAGATGGAACCCGTTTTGCAGAAAGTAGGCATCAATTCGCTGGTACCACGCTCGTGGGGCCTGTTTCAGTCCGTAAAGTGCCTTCTTTAGTTTGCAGACTTTACCTTCTGAACCGGGGATCTCAAAACCTAGTGGTTGTTCCACGTATACCTCCTCCTTGAGATCTCCATTTAGAAAGGCAGATTTCACATCCATCTGAAACATGGGCCAACTTCCCTGGGTAGGTAAAGCCAAAACACTGCGAATTGTGGTTAGTCGAGCTGTGGGAGCAAAAGTATCTTGATAATCAAAACCATGTACGTGTGCAAATCTTTTTGCCATGAGCTGAGCCTTGTACTTATCCAACATGCCATTGGACTTATACTTGGTCTTGTACACCCACTTGGTTCCGATTACCTTGTGTTTTGGTGGTCGATCCACAAGGTCCCAAGTGTTGTTCTTCATTATGGAGCCATACTCCGACTGCATAGCCTCCATCCACCTATCATCACCCTATGCCTCTTCAAGACACTTGGGTTCATCAGCACGGATCACTTCTGTCTTTAAAGCATAGTTGACCAAGTGTTCCTGTGCCCTTCTTTGCTCCTCTAATCTCTTGGACCGGCGGGGTTTGGATGGTTCCTCCTCAATGGCCGGAGGTTCTCTGCCGTTCAATTGCTGCTTTACCCACTTTGGGAATGGCCATTGCCATTGTGGTTCTGCAGGCTCTTCTTCATCTTCTGTCTTGAATCCTCCCAAGCACTATTGGGGGAGTTCAGTCTGCTATTGGTGGTGGTACTGGATGGATATCCTGGTCCTGGTTGTCTGGGAAGGAAGCATCCTCCTCCAATTAATGCAACTGTGATGAGAAGACCACATCACGACTTACAATTACCTTCTTGGTAACAGGGTTATAGAGATGGCAACCCTTCGCCTCTTCACTGTAGCCCAAGAAAATACACTTCCAGGTGGCAAATCTTTCCCTTTCATCATACTCTTACCCATTTCGCAGATGACATGCATCTTGCGTTCTGCTACTCCATTTTGGTGTGATGTATGTGGTGGGGGTTTCTGCCTCTTGATTCTGTGACTTTTGCAGTAACTTTCAAATTCAATTGATGTGAACTCTCCACCTCTATCTGATCTCAACTTCTTCACCTTCTTCCCTGATTCTTTCTCGACCATTACATGCCATTCCTTGAACCTACTAAAAGCCTCGTCTTTAGTCTTCAGGAAGTATATCCATATCCTTCTACTGTAGTCATCGATCAGTGTCATGAAGTAGTAGGAACCACCCAAAGCTTCCGTCTCTATATTTCCGCAGAGGTCTGTGTGAACCTCTAGAGGAGCCTTTGCTGGCCTCTTTAGGAAAGGGCTGCCGATGCTGCTTGCCCATCATGCAAGCTTCACATACATCGAGCAGATCTGAAATTTCTGGTAGGTCTGCAATCATTCCACTTTTATGCATCTCCTTCAAAGAACTAAGGTTTAGATGACCAAACCTCTCATGCCACAGCTTAGTGTTCTTCACATCTGCTCGAGCATTGAAAGCTGAGAGTTTGTAAATGTTATTGCGCCATGTACCTTTACCAATGACCTTCCCTTGAAGATCCAGAATCTGTGCACCATTCTTATCGAATTGAACTTTGAGGTCCCGATCCGTGATCGCAGAAACGGACAAGTTCCTCTTGATATCTGGCACATAAAGAACATCGAACAACTGTTTTACAACTCCATCTAACTTGAGAGCAATCGTACCTTTTCCTTTTGCTGGACATTTTGCATCATTGCCGACTACTACCAGGATGTCATTCCCTACTGGCTGTAGAGAGGTATACCAATCCCTCCGACTGGTCATGTGGCGCGATGCACCACTATCAATGATCCAAGGTTCATCCGTAGGTACATGAACTGCCTCCGTGCAAATCTCCTCAATTGCTACGAACAGCTCTACTGGTACTGCCTGCGCGCTGTTGCTGGACTCTTTCTTTACTCTGTTTTTCCCATCTGCAATCTTCTTTCGGTACTTTTTCTGCTTGTGCCCTGCCTTGTTGCAATAGAAGCACTGGATCTTCTTCTTTCTCTTTTTATCATTAGGAGAAGATGGGTTACCAGAGTCCTTACCCTTACCTTTCTTTAATCCGGTCCAGAAAGCCGAATCTTCTCCAGTCCTTGTCTTTTGATGCATCTCCTCCTCCAAAAGCATCGTGCTGAAATCCTCAAAATTGAAGGACAGATTTTTGTTTTGTGTATTTAGCGTCGTAACAAGACCATCGTACTTTGGTGGGAGAATCCGTATGCACCTTCGTGCTAGATTCTCGCTGGTGATGGTGATGCCAATCGCAGTCATCTGATCACATAGATTCTTCACCCTGGTGATGAACTTCTCTGCCGCTTCAGACTCAGACAACTTCTCGCTCGCGAGTTGAGTCTCTAGATTCTAAATCCGCATCTGATTCGTGGTCTCGTATTGATTTTTCAAGACCGTCCATGCCTCCTCCGTTGTGGTGACATGTTGAATTAACACCATGATGGAATCACTAACACTGCAGACAATAGAACACAGTGCATCTGCATTTCTTCTTGTCCACGCAAGAATCTCATCCACAGTTGGTACTATCTATTGTCCTGTATTGGCTGGATCCGATCTCGCAATCGGCCTCACGTCCACCCCAGTAGCAATGTCCCAAAGCTCATATGCACTTAGGATGGTCTTCATCTTGAACTTATAGAGTGGATAGTTAAAGTCGTCCAACTTTTCGCTTTCACCAAACGGTGGGATTCACAGTCTTGCGGGCTGGGCCATCTCTCACAATCTGCTAGCAAATAAAAACACACTACCAAATCTTCTTACTAGAGTCCAAGCTCTGATACCATGTAAGAAAATAATACGTCTATGCTCAACAGATAATAGGATCTCGTACGCAAGAGAGAAAACAAGATAGTATGGAGAATCAAAAATTTGATTACTGTAGAATTGATATAATAGATGGCACTGCCTCCCAACCGTGCGCTCCTGTGAAAGAAGCTTCGATGGCGTGCTGGAAATAGTAGAAGACGGAGGCTGGATGCTAAGGAATCAGGGTTGCTGTAGCTAGTGATGAAATGGGCTTCACGGGCTTGCTCTTATATAGCCACCAGTTAGGCTCAATTGGGTGACCGACCCAGTCCGCCTAACGGTCGACTGGGGGTCGGTCCCGAAATAGGCCACCGACCATACGATAGAACCGGTGTGCAAAACAGAGCAACTGACCTATGGTCGCTGTTCGGCCCAAAGCCATCCGGGATCATTTGAGGCTCCAAACGGGCCATGCAACCCGAGAGTGGGCTGTCCCGAGAAATGCTCCGTCTACCCTCAGTGCGGTCAGTCAAGGGATGCCTTCCCACAGTTGCATGTAGCCTAGTTGGCGGTGTGCCAACTCTATCTAAAGCCGTCCAGCCATCAGGCCACACATGGCCCCCATCTGGTGTCCAAACCAGGACCTACCGGATAACCGAGCTACTCAAATACTTTCTCCTCATATGGGGGGCTTATAAGTAGAGTTAGTTGGTTCCCGCATAGTTACACGAGAGTGGAGCATTGATATCTAACACATAACACTTGGTCAAAAATAGAATTTATGGTGACTTTGACCATCCACCGATGGGCATGATACTTTGTCATGCACCTCAACATAGGTGGTATTTATGCACATGAAAAGTATCATGTCCATCGAGTATGTGAGAGTTTAAATAACATAGCTCAAAGCGTGTTTTTTGATGATTTGCATAATACTTGTTGAAAAAGGGGGTTTATGGAGGCTTTGACCATCCAAATCATATGTGATTCCGATGAGCATGATACTTTGCACACACCTCAACCTATGGTGGATTGACACATGTGAAAAGTATCACAAGTATGCCTCAGCGTGTTTTGTAGTAACTTTGATCATCCAAAGCATACCTGATGGATACAATTCTTGGCATGCGCCTCAACATAGATGGGATTCATTTAGCCCCTGAGTTATATTAATAGGCACGTGGTCACCGAGTGTGGACCTTGATTGGAGGTGGTGGAGTCGACTGGCACCAGTTTTGTAGCAGAGGTGTAGTTGATCGTCGCATGACATCACAACCAATTAGCAGATGGAGGTTGGTGCACCGAGAGCATGCCCTTTTGGAAGCAGTTCTTTAGGTAGTGATATGATTGTAATAGGAAGTGGGGGGAACAAGAGAGAGTAGTGTGTTGAGTTCTCTTCCTCTGAGCTAAGTTTGCTAGGATAGTGAGTGACATTGCAAGTTGAGGTGGCTTGGTTGTTATCAAGTGTCAGTTTCTATGTGGATGATGATCAGGTGCCACCTATTTAGATGCTTCCCACACATTCAATCTACATGGTTTTAGTTCCAGTGCAAACACATCCAATTGTGCAAAGCTAGAGGCGATGGAGATTTGTTCATGTGGTTTTCATTGGGAGGGTGCATTTAAGCACCCTTAGTGGCCAAATGGACACCAAGGTTTGGAGAGGTGAAGATTCAAGCACCTCAGAACCAGTAAATTGCAACTAGCTACAACCAGTTCAAAGGAGCATCTTCCACCACTTAGGAGTTTTTGGACCTACAAGGTGAGCAGAAGGGAGCAATGGGAGGAGGGAAACTCGTACTACATGTTCCTCTTTCCTTGTGGAACTCAACCCTGTTAAATGGTATGTTAACAAAAAGGTTCAAAAAAGGGACTTGGATGCCCCGCTTCCAGCTAGCCCCCAAGCTGTGCACAAAAGGCACTCCAGCCAGTATATATTGTGATAATCAATTGGCTCAAGCATTGGCCAAGGTCACTCCTCTAGGACTCCAAGACAAATCACATTGATGTCAGAGAGAACTTCATCAGAGAAAGAGTGTTACTTGGTGACATCACACTGCAGCACTGTGATAGCAAAGAGAATGTTGCAAACATATTTACCAAACCACTCAGTAAAGAGCTTTTTGAGAAGCACTGACAAGCTCTCGGTTTGACTCAGAGGAAGGACATTCCCATTAAAGGGGTGTGATGGAATGTAATGCTTAGTCCTTCTTCAATTCCCAGAATCATCATCACCTACTTCATGATGTTGATCTTGAGGGAAGGTGTTGAGAGATTAGCTCAACATCAGGTGATTACATGTGCATAGCATAAAACATATAGAGTGCTATAAAGGAAAGGGTTAGATGCCCTAACCCTAACCCTAAAAGGCTTTGTATATATTTGACATTTTCAATTAAATCTAGTGTACAATTAGTCATTCATGGTGTGCTCTCTAGCTGTGCCCTCTTTCCTCATCTCCACTCTTCTCCTCTCCCCTCTTCATATTTTGTCAAGGGAGTGATTAGGATTGATAGGATGTGACCTAAGTGATATGTCAAAGGAAAAGACCTTATGGCTATAAAAATGTATTTGGTCCATCGACAGGATATAACATTTTGTGTATAGGTTTGACTCTTGGATACTTGCACGTTGCCATGCTTCATCTGCATCTTCCTTGAGTATCTTTTCATCGAGATGGAGACAATGATGATGCCCAAGCAATGAATCATTCTATTGCCACCCTAAACCAAAAATATTTAAGCCATTATTAAATACCAAAAAAAGTATTACAATATGACTCCCAAAGGCAAAGGTAGACTTTTTAAAATTTGCAAAGAAGACAATCATTAGATTAATTATCACCATAAGTAAATTCATATTATCTACAATCTAGTCCTTAATATCTTTGTAGCTTGAGCAAAAGTAAGGTACATGGCAAACTTAGAGGCACCATGAGAATAGATATCAACTTGCTTGATGATGCTAGCACATGTTGCATGGAGTTGTCTTGCCAATATGGCATGCATTGTGCTTGCACTTCTTCCAAAGCATATGTGCCCTTCACTTCCTTTGGGTATACATATTAAATCTTAAATGCATTCTTCATTACCCTTACCCATAGATACATCCTATGACATGGCACCATCATGAAAAGGCAACCTAATACTATTATAAAGATAGAAATCTTGTAATTTTACTCCTCTAATCTCAATTAGATACTTAAAATTAGTCTTTCTAAGGAGATGTCCTAGGTTTTGCATCTAAGTGCCCAAAATAATAGCATACCTACAAGTGCCCTCATTTTAATAATGCTAAGTTGTTTGATACCATGTGTATTATGAAGTAAAAAAGCCTTTGAAAGATGCACAGAAAAAGTGTGACTATCATGTGCATTCAATAAAGGGAACATTTGTATATCATGTTTTAAACATAAACATATTTACAAAGGGGTGTCATAAAAGACATTTTGGAAAACATTTATAGATTTATCACACAATATTCATAGATAAGGCGTTTGAAAAAAGGCCTTGAATGCACATGATATATAGGCTTTACATGTAGTGACTCTCCCAAGAGAAATTCAAATTCATCATTTTGAAAGAACATAATCTTTAAGAAAGTCCTTCTTGGATGGGAAAGCTATTGTCCATTCCAATCCAAAGCAATACAACTACTTTAAATTATCTTTCTTTCAATTAAGTATCGATAAAAGAAAAAGAAGAAAATCTAATATTATCATGAGAGACTCCTTGTTTTGCTTTTATATTATGAGACACCAGTAGAAGCATGTTGTAACCTATTGAACAACTCCAAAAAATCAAACAGAATGCTATTAAGCTAATACTTGCTTGAAGTATTCCCTAAGATCATGCGTTAAAAATTAAAGCATGTGTTTGTAAGTTATAATCTTTGAGGGGGATGTGTCTAAAGTACAATAGCTAGTATAGTGAGAGCCTTGGCAAAGTTGATGTGATAAATTTTGGTTTGAATAGAGATGGAATACTGCCTTGAATAGTCTACTAGTGAAATCCTTTTCTTCATGACTATCTAAAGCATAGGAATGTGAATGCACATTGTATAAATTGTAAATGGTAAAATGTATTCTTTAGGAACATCGCTCCATGCATATGTTGTTTTTCAATAACATCATCAACCCATAATAGCTCTCCTTGCACACTTGGCTCCTGCCCCCACATGGACCTCTCTTCCCTTGATTATTTGGCCACACATAAGTGAGTTGAATTGCATGATAGGGAAGTCTAGATTTCTAATATGCCTTAGTTTATTGGGTCGTAGCCCTAGTGAATGCTTCTACAAGGAAGGAAAGGGATAGGTTGATGTTTCCACGATACTAATAGTAGTAAATGTGTTTTGCTAGTATTTTAGCTCATCGTTTTCATGGTATTAACGGGTTGTAAATGTGTAGTGCTAATATTGTAGCTCATTTGTCACAAGAGTTAATATAAATTGTTAACATTCTTTCATCACACGTAGCAAATAATGTTTTTTAATATAAATTTCATAGCCACCTATAACTATTCTTTTTTATAAAAGAATAGATGTCAGCTTTTATTAAAGGAGGGGTCAGTCCCCAAAAACAAAAAACCAATACAAAATATGGCCAAAGATGGGATACCCACCTAAGGGCTATGCTAGGACAACACTTGTGGACACCAAATAAGGTAAGCTTTTAAACCACTTCCTCTACATCAATCTCCTTTAAACCCTGACTAACTAGCAAGTCAGTAGACTCCACCACCTTTGCTAAGTCCATCAGAGAACTTCTAGTCAAGCTAAGAATCCAAGCATCTCTATAGCCCACACCCCCTAGTTGACTATTGACCAACCGAATAGCCCCACAAATAGCTCCTCTCACATAAGGCCAACACGCCTTTTGCATTGATAGACACCCCGAAGCATCACCAAGTAGTGCCATCCACCAATTTGAACCTAGATTAACTCTAGCCATTAGTCAGACCTTCTGTATTGCTACCTCAGTCCTCGACCAAACCCCCTTGGAGGCTAGAAAATGCCAAAACAAAAGCTAAATACGCTTAGTGGAACTTCCACACAGTGGGCACAAAGAGTTGGCTTGAAACCTCTTGGCTAGGTTATCCCAAAGTGGGAGCTAGTGACAAATAATTTTCCACAATAGAGAGCTCAGGTTTCCAAACCCGACAACCTTTTTGAATCTCCTTAAATTTGTCCCTCCACCATCCTAGGGGCTAACGAAGCCCCATTTCTTATTGAGATCATCAAGGACATCTGCTCCTTGAGTAATAATCTATACAAGGCCTTAGAAAAAATTCTCCTCAATTGGGTCTTACCTAGCCACTGCTGCTGAACTCTCAAGCCCTCAGCAATACCTCAGTTGGTTGGCCAATCCTTTGCCACTTTCCTCAGAACTGAGTTCATAAAGGCTATCTCCCTCACATTAAAAGAAATCGGCAACTTATCTCACCCAAATGCATCCAGATCCTTTACAAACATCTGAAATCTACTCCCAATGGCCCTGGCATACGAGAAAGTTGGGAATAGACAATTATTGACGAGGCAAGGATGATGCAGGAGTTTTAAGGACTCTATCAGGGCTCCCAAACAATAGGGGGGATTGGGGGATATTGATGTGGCTCTTTAGAATGTTTCCTTAAATCTCGTAGTAGGGATAGTCACCTATAAGTGTATTAATGCTTTTGTGAAGGTAGTCCTCATCTTGTATACCCTTTGACATTTTTTAATAAAGGGGATCGATAAAAGGTGATTCTAAGTGCTCTCTCTCTCTCTTTGTAGCACCTCATGAACTATTGATGTCTCTTTTTAAAATTTAAGGGGTTGTTTAAGGGACATGGTTCTCAAACTATCATAGCAAGTAAACCTTCAATCTGTGCTTATAATGCACCTTTGAAGTTAAAAAGGGTATGAGGCAAGAATAAGATTTAATGTCTTGCCATATGGCAATGTACTTCCATTCCATTTCTAGTGGCAAGATGCTCACTTGGACATGTGGTAGAATAAGATAGGACTAGGATGGAAATTGCCCATTATTTTACAAACATAGAGTCCACCATTGTAGAGGCCTTGACCAACTTGTTGGGACTCTTAGTGGTCAGGTTCCATTCCATGACCAAAATACTAAAATTTGCTATCAGTTCATACTTAGCTTCAATTCATCACTTCCAGTCTTTCGCCACAAGAAATGGGCTTTTTTGGCATGCCAAAGGCAACAAAGCCATAGAGTTTGTTTTGGGTTCTGTTAGAATTATGAAACGGCCTTAAAAGAATTACCATGATGGAAGGGTAATCTGAGAGGAGCTTTAAGAGTTGTCATAATCTAAGGGTGAGATGTGAAGAGAGGGTTATCACATTAGTGAAACTTTCACCTTGTTGTACTTTCTTTTTGTGCTTAATAAATCATTCTTTTTCTATCAATTAAACAAGATGAATTGTAATTCATTCGGACTGCCTAAGAATAGGCCAAATGTTGAATCGAGTATGTCTTATGAGGTTGCAAAATCTTATTTAAATTCTTTCTCCAATCTTTGCTTCAACAATTCCTTAGTCATCCTCACAAGGTATTTCCTTTAGGACTTCATAGAATCATTGTGTCCCTATAGTAGTGGGTAGCATATAGTAAAGTGAGAGCAATGAGAGTGATGGGGAAATTATAATGCCTCACGTTTGGATCTGCCAAGGGTTCTACAAGCTTAAAGAAATAGGCAAAGCAAGGGAACATTTTCAAAGTAGGCAGAAGTCGATTACAATGCGTACCGCGAAGTGTGGGTCTTTGGGAAGAATAACGAGTGAATAATACCACAATTCAACTCTTAAGGCCGCTGCACGAGCGAATGATCCACAGCAGTTAGAAAGGAGGATACCAGGATGAAACCATCACACCATTGTGCATCACTGAGCAAAGATGGAACTTCCTGCAACAAAAAACAGACCAACAATTTAAAGCTTAAATGTAGAGACCAAACTCGGTCGAGAGCATTCCCGTCCACGATCCATAAAAGAAATTTGGTCTGCTTAACCTCATGAAGATGCGCTAACATTCGCATAGCAATGCCTTGTCAGTTCCATACGGAGATGCATTTGCTCAAAGAGCTATATTTATAAGTTGTTGATTCAAGGCTATGAAGAGGGTAGAGTTTTATGTCTGAGAGCCCGCTAACAGATAACTTCCAATACCTCTATGTAGAGTGGTAGCAAAAGAGCTTATAATACTTTCAGTAATACAGGACTAGACTATCTTCCTCAGATAATAGTAACACTAGAGGATAAAATGATTCTGATTGTTTGCATCCTACTAACACAAAACACCTTCACCTCTACTCAGACAATAGGAACCGAGAATGAAAAGCTCCTCTCTCACTAACTCAGAAGTCCATTACCTCTACTCTCAAATTTGGAATGGAAGAAGAAATGCTTCTATTTGCATCTTCGTCATGTGCTTACAAAGAATTCCCTTACCTATTCTCAAAGAATTCGACTGAAGGAGGATGAAACGCGTCTCTCCGGCTCTCGTTCACTGTCGGACCAAGACACAAGAGCAAGAATAGAGAGAGATTTTTCAAAACTGGCTGTAGAAATTTAGAAAATCACATGGAAACAAGCACCCCATTCTGAAACCCTACGGAAATCAATCCACCTCATCAAATATCTAACAGCAGATAGCATGCCAATCTTGTTTTTACAAGTGGCATGCATTTAATCAAAGGCAACCCAAACCACATAAAATCCACAACTAAGGCCAAAAATTTTGAAAACAAGATGCCAGGGCAGTTGGAAGGGAAGAAAGTTAAACAATTGTAGGCATTAAAGCACTTTGACGATGGAGCCTGCAACAATACAACAAAACACTTGCAATAACTAATGCACCAATTGCAAAAAAGAAGAATTTCCGAATTTCCAATAATCCGGGTTTTTGGCTTTGCAAAAGGGCAGGCCAAAAAACGCTCCACCTTGGGCTTGAAGAAGGCTTTCAATTGGGTTAGCAAAGTGACGATTGTCTGTGAAGACTTTGGTTAAAGTAGCGCCATTCTAAATGCGAGCACTTTGTAGGCATAAAGGACTATGGTATGTAACATTTTACGAAACGCCACGACAAATGATTCAGTCGAGTCCAGCGCCTCAAATCGGAGAGCGTTCAACGCAGGGAAAACCAGCAGCTGGCAATGGATTCATGGAATGGAATCGTCGTTTTGCTGAAGCTAGCGGAACCAGCATAGGAGTCTGTTCCTGCGGGGAATAGACCTGGCATATATGCCATGGCGCAGGCATATAGTGGCCTGGCATGGCACAGGTCCCCGCGTTGCCCAGTGAGATGCCAGCCGCCTACAAATGATCAATTTTGGGACCCTACACTGGAACGTCCTGCTGTTACAAATCCAAACTCCCGCCAAGCTCGATGGATGCAGGAATTCCGTGCCTCTGCGTTACCGTCTCCTCCCACCAAACTGCGTATAAAAGTTCAGCGTTGCCCCTCCAAGACCATTGTAGGCAGGCGGGAGAGCGTTGGCAGTTGTGGAATTGCATCATCAATTCCTTTCATCTTATTTCGTTTGGCGCCGTATCGCCCGGCTGGAGTGGTAGAAATCGCGTCTGCTGCGGGGTTGAAATTTGCTAGATATAGGCACCTGAAATGACGGGGGGCACACGGGGGAACATGGCCAACACAAGCATCGTCTGGCATTCGGTGACGGTTTGGTCGACGTGGGAACGAGCTCTAATAGTGTGCGCATGTCCAATCATAAAAGCCGCTGTTCTAGAAGCCCAACACGGAAGGCCATCGATCTTTTGGTTGGTGCGCCGATCCCAAGCGACACACACGTCTGACCCCACCGGATCCTATTTCAATAAGGCTTGAAACTTAAAAGTTGAAAGAATCTTACCATTGTAGCTTGGAAAACTTTGACACATTCTTTAAAGGATTAAGAGCCCGTCCCGCTCACGGCTAAGCGAGTGGGATAGCTATGAAATGCCAGCGTGAGGATAGTTCCCATGAATTTCCTCCCTGCCTGCCATGCTAAGTCTAAGCATTGCACCACCCCAGTGGAGACAAGATTTCAAGCTCTCCAGCCAGCCTGCAAAAAGGATGTCAAAAATACCATTTCGAGCTTGCTGGTTGGGGCCTGAGCATTTTGAATGTCAGAGACAGCAAGATTGTACGTGATGAGGGAACGTCCCTAGCATTGTGGAGCAAATGCTCAATCCCTAGCTTTGGTTAGAGGGCGGGAACGGGCTCTAAGGAAGGAATGGCTTCTCGAAGCCATGTAAACAAGGTAAATAATATTCAGTAGGCGTGCACATAAGAAATGGGTAATTCAATAAAGGATATCTTGTAATAGGTGTGAAGTCAAAAGCATTTCTACTTGGATAGGGGAGGGTCCTAAGGGTGAGCGATATAAGCAAGGATAGTTCAATGGAAGACACTAAGACGAAGCGACCTTGCTACCTACATGGGGTGTCCTTAATCAGTGAGCTAAGCACATGAAGGTACTCCAAGATTAGCAATAGAATATAGCTATCTAAACTAGAATAGTGGAGAGAGAGAGAGAGAGAGAGAGGTCTGTGGATGTGTGTTCGAATTCATATCGGCTTTTCCTCTTCACCTCTTTGCATTCTCATAGCTCCTTTCTTTGCACAATCATTTCTTAGATTGCTAGACTTTTCCTGCTTGTCATTCCATCCTCCTCTTGCCTCTTGACCGGTTGATACGTATTACGTGGTCATATGCAAGAAAATTATAATCAACAATTGTCCAACAGACCAATGCTAGAAGAAGCACAATCACTTCAAAAAAGAGATTCCAAACAAGAAAAACCCCAATATGAAATATGAATGTGGTTCAAGTAAGGATACAAAGAATTCAACATATGTTTATGGAAAAGATTAAAGTGGAGAAATGCATGAAAAAGAGATGCAAACTACACACTTGTTTTCCATCAACAAAAAAGGGTGCAAACAAATGGGTATAGAATGCAAGCGGAGATATAAGAAGAGGATGCACGAGGGGATATAAAGAAAAGGGTGCACAAGGAGATAATAAGAAAAGGGTGCACGAGGGGATATAAGAAATTGAGCATATGAGTAGAGAATGCAATTGAAATGAAGTAATGTATGAAGAGCTTTGAGTTCACACTTGTCTTCCATCAACTAATAAGGGAGCAAGAGCGGTACTCAAAATTCTATACTTTTACATTATTGCACCTTAATAGGAATCGCTAAATGAGAAAGTGCTATAGGCATTAAAGGCCTATTCACATGTACAAACTGCAAACAATGGTAGGGGACATTATATATTTATACCTAGTGCTCTTTTTGGTGAACATAAAAGCTAATATATAGTTTCTACCAACTATGGCACCATAGGCCAACTATCCTGCCGGCCAATGCCATAGCCCCCTATCTCGCCAACTGATATATATCAGTAACCTAACTAGCCACCTTAACTAAAGATTTGTTAGGGCTTGGTTAGCCAGCTATCCTACCGGGCTGACAAGCATTGACCCGGTGCCATAACGCTAAAGCAATGACCCAGAGGCATAACCATGTAACTGGCTATATGGTGCCTTCCTGGTACCCTTCAAGGCAAAATATCCTGTCGGTTGTCAACCCATCGCCCGATGCCTCTGGCTATAGCAGTGCCTTGTTTTATTCCACCATCCTTTGCGTTAACGCTACCCCACTGACCCGATGGCATACCATCTCAACCCATCCACCAACACCTATCAATTACTATCCCATCGACCGGTGTTGTAAGGCTAATCCTCCAACACGGTGGCATAAGGCTAACCCTCCGACTGGAGGGATAGCTCTGGAATCAAATTTTCTGGTAGGAAGAGGACATGCTTTCTATGACTGAAGGTAGCTTGGGGTAACATTAGCATCCTATGGAGCTTTCATGGTGGGGACTTGTATATGCAACCTCTCCCTAAGTCTTGCTAGAGGGAAGTTTGCATAAAATTTAGTGAGTTTGCATCATTTTCATAGGGAGGATATTACATTTAAGAGCTAGACACATCCATTCATAAGGAGCAAAGGCTTTGTTCCACCAATGAAGGAGTATACTAGATTAAAGGTCGGATAGAGGTCACTCCATAAGGAGCAGAGAATCTGTTGCATCATTTTTTCGCAGTCAACATCTGGGCTATTTACAAATTCACCCCAAGATAGAAGCCAATACAAGGTGATGTAGACAAAATGGAATTGGAGGGAGACTAGAAGATCCAAGGGCTCTAGATGCTAATCTTGATGGGACATGAGTTATGGATACATAGTGAAGGAGCCATGCTGAAATGCTATGTAACCTTTAGCAATGTAATCAATAGTATGCGGCCTCGGTATACTTCCATTGAACGGAAGTTGGTGAGTGATGGTTGCATCCTTCTATGGGCAACCTAGCTCCTAGCATTGGGTCTAACTATGATGGGTAGCCTGGATTAAAGGGAGGTAGAAATGGAGCACTACTACATGGGTAAGGCAAACATAGCGTTGGAAAATAGGAAGAAAACATAAATGCTATAACCTCTCTAGTTTGAAGTAGATGAAACTCCTGCAGGTGTGAGTAACAAAGGAATGTACCAAAAAATGCATTACCACCCCGGGCAGTAGCATTTATCCAAATCCTCGTAGCAGAATCCCAAACTCTACATAGAAAACAAAGAAGATGCATAGAAAATGAGTGCTAGTTGGTCAAGATGCAACGATCAATAGCTTCATTGTGGCTCGAGGAGGAAATTTCCCAAGTCCATGTTTCGCACAGGTCTCAAATTGCATTGAATTCCACTAGTACAAAGCCACAATAGATGACGATGACAAGCGATGGCACATTCTTCATGAAAGCAGCAATGCTCTGATAGTCACTAACATTGTGGAGATTGAAGGCCTAATATGGGTAGTGTTGAGATATGGTGCCATGAGCACATAGATTAGAGAATAAGGTCTGGTATAGAAAAGAATTAAAGTAGCCACCCTAGGATGTGGACTACATGATATAAGGATGCTCTCTATATATGAGACATATCATGTATTGTTGAGTATAGAGAGAAATAAATGTACACTCACTCAAGATTCTATTTATGAGTCCAAGCTAATCTATCTTGGAACCTAATTGACTTGAGGTACATGTCATGAGCATTCTCTTCATCATGTTTCCACACAGGTTCCATCCACCTTAGAGCGCTCCATAGATCTTGAGGCACACATGTTTTCTTATGGTATCAGAGCATAGGCTTAGCTCTCCTAGTTTAGCTCATTAGTAGTTCACTAGGATTGCTCCCATTCCTAGATTACTTTCAGAATGCGAGATTAGTTTTAGGTATGAGAGTTTCTCGCTTATACTTTTGAGAGAGAGATTCCTTGGGTTCATTTCCATTGTGAGAGTTTTCTTTTCTGAGAGAGATTTTGAAACCATCTACAATAATGACTCTTGAGTCTTCAAAGCTCAAGTGTCTGCATAGCCAACAACAAAGGAGGACTTAACCATTTTTAGTGACCTTCAAGCTCAGAGGGCTGGTAGTGCATACAACTCTATAGTAAGCTAGCCCTTGCTTACGACTCCTCCAAAGCTATATCAGCCAAAGTTTAACACTGACAACCGAGAGAGCTACATCAAAGGCTCTCCAACAAAGGCTCCTTAGTCTCGGCCAATAGCATCTGCAACAATCCCTAGCATGGGCTCAGGGTAGTAAAGAAGGCATCAACAACGTCTCAAGCTCTCAATCCTCCAACATTGGAACTCCCAGCTCCTATTGACGGCTTCCACTTTGACAAATTTCCACCATCAAAGATGGGCACCCTACATCGTTTAGTCGCTCCATCGATGCCCACACTACCACCACATCAAAACTTAAGGCCTACACAAGCTCAAAACAGCACATGTACAAAGCTAGCTTTAGCATCTCCATAGCTAGCTCAACGACCTTGGCTCCATCTTCAACTGATGCCAGCAACGTGCACCGAACTGTGCATCCAAGCTCTATAGCAACTAAGGCTCACAAAGCCTCTCCAGCAGCGACAACAAACTCCTCTACAGCTTCATCATCACAAGGCTCTGCAACGCTCTACAATAGCCTCCTTCTCAGAGGCCAACGACACTTCAGTGCCTCCATCAAGCATGGCTTCTTCGATCAGTAACAGCTCTATAAACTGCCAAACGCCAACGACTCTTGCACCTCTAAAAAGCTAGCGTATGCCTCCATACACTTTCAGACTAGCTACCCAACTCCTGGCTCATAGACTTTCTGCATATGCTCCAAGCTCGATGACTCCACGACAGGCAAAGAAGAAAATGCCATCAACATCAAGCATTGAGAAGCAAAAGCCTTGCCACCTTCAGCCCATAAGTTTGTAAATCAAGCCTGACCACCTAAGGGTAGCCATGTAAGCACCCAGGGGAGGTATTGACATGTAAAAACCACAATTGACCACCTTAAGTAGCAAGGTATGCACAAGGGGAGGTGATGGATTTGTAACTCACATCTGATCACCTTGCAGTAGCCAATAGATCATGGCACCAAGGGGAGGTGTTGAGATATGGTGCCATGAGCACATAGATTAGAGGCTAAGGTATGGTATAGGAAAGAATTAAAGTAGCCACACTAGGATGTGGACTACATTATGTGGAGATTTGGATTGAGGATATCCACAAGAAGAGATGTGGATCAGAGGATCCCACATGTGTTGACTATTCTAAGGGCAGTCTCTATATAAGAGGCCTATCATGTATTGTTGAGTACAGAGAGAAATGCACACTCACTCAAGATTCTATTTATGAGTCCAAGCTAATCTATCTTGGAGCCTAATTGACTTGAGGTACATGTTATGAGCATTCTCTTCATCATGTTTCCACATAGGTTCCATCCACCTTAGAGCACTCCATAGATCCCAAGGCACACATGTTTTCTTAGGTAGATCATGGTGTGCTCTTGCATGGACATGAGCATATCCATCTCTCCCATAATGTTGCCTTGCCTTCCAACATCTCGTTACAAGATTTGATTCATCAAAGTAATCTGTTTCTCACAATAGTCTTCTGAGCCGTATAGCCTCACATGCACCTATAGTGAGTGCTCTATATTCTACTTTTGTTAAAGACAAAGAAACAGTTGGCTGTTTGTTTGACACTGCATCTGACCACTGGCGAGTAGGAATTTTTTAGCATGGCTTCGATTGCCTGCTTTGGAGTTCCCTCTACTATGGATGATCTTATCTACTTTGAACTAGATCTAGACCAACCATCGAGCAATGAAACAGCAACAAATAACTCATTTTCTTTGTTTATTTTAGGTGCTTGGTTAGATGCGTTGATGTAGAGGCTAGTGTGTGTGAAGGAAGTGGATTTATTCACCGAGGCTCAAAAGTGTGTGATACTTGAGTCCAAATGTGCACGTGATGTGACGATCACGTAGAGCACAAAATCAAGCAATTTTTCTTTTTGGAGCGCCTCCAAATTCTTCTTGGATCAAGAGATACGACTTGATCTAGGTGGAGGGGCAAAAAAGGGTGCTCAATGATGATGTGGCACTCAAGGGGTCACATGCAAGAGTATGCCTACCAAGAGGTGTGCCAGTGGAGCAGTGTGCTAATGTGTCACCTGTGTGCACATGCAGTGTGCACAGTGTGCTTGCAAAGGTCGGATAGGTTAGGTGGCACTTTGATTGACCCAACCCAAGGTCAAGTTGTGACCTAGCCATGGTTATAGTAACCATGGTGATGTGGCAAAAGGGATAAGGTGCCACGTATCAATGATGACATGTTAGTATGATGTGGCCTGCTAATGTCAGCCTGGTGATGTGGATGCTGACTGTACCTGTTGAGGTTGCAGGTGACATGGTGTAGATGATGTGGCTGCTAGGTTTGAATGCTGACATGGCATCGAAGATAAGGATGATGTGGCAACGATGCCACATGTCATTTGTTGAGGGTGCAGATAAGGTCTACCATGTGGCAGATTCTTCCTCTATGGTGTGATTAGATGGCTGTTGAGTTGCTCGTTGAAGGAGTGTCACTGGCATCAAAAGGAGGGGCTTGTTGTCGAAGTGCTCGATGGAGGTCGCCCGACTTGGCTGCTACATGTATCTCGGGAGAGGTAGCTTGGAAGATTTTGATAGGGTCGCTGAAGACATGAGCGCATCAAGAGGCATTGAAGTCGTAGGTTGATTCATCAGTTCGTAGGCCCGTGGAGCGTTATGTCAATTCCTTCGTGGGAGAGTCGTCGAGGTTGTTGCAGCCTGTTGTTTCTAGAGATGATGGTAGCATAGATGTAGAGGTTGCTGCAGAGGTTATGGCCGACCGTTGTTGATGGAGACGCAGCCCGTGGCTATGTGGTTGAGGAGCGTGGGAGCTCGGAGCCACAGTTGCCAGAGTTCGTGGAACTGTTTTGTTGAATAGAAGGTCATGGAAGGGCTATCTGCTGCGTCAATGGAAGCCGTCCCTTGAGTCCATGGTTGTTGGAGAGGTGTAGGCACTGCTGTTGATTTGGGCTGAGTGTCAGTTGGCTGGCGCAATTGGAGAGTCGGGCTTTGATTCGTCCATGAGCTACGAGGGCTGTGTAGTTATGAGCGCTGGAGCCATCGAGGCTATGGAGCTACTTGCTTCTTGCAGGTCAGCTGTGGTCGTTGGACATTGTAGAAGAGATTCTGTAGATTGCTGGCAGAGGAGGTTATTGATGGCCTTAGGAGA
This sequence comes from Dipteris shenzhenensis, assembly GCF_047967505.1. Lineage (NCBI taxonomy): Eukaryota > Viridiplantae > Streptophyta > Polypodiopsida > Gleicheniales > Dipteridaceae > Dipteris > Dipteris shenzhenensis. Next base: position 4,481,777 of record NC_141623.1, read on the forward strand.
CAGCCGAATTGCAGCAACTAGTCTAGAGGATAAAGCCACCTCTATGCCGAGTCAAGGTGGATGGCAGTTGCTACTTAGCTTGTAGTCTGCCGTTGCTGAGGTCTTGTTGTAGAAGTTGCCTTTGCTACTCCATTGTATGCATAGGTTGTAGAGTTCGCTGCGCCTTGAGGAGGTATAGCAGTTTTAGAGTAGACCTCTCTCTCTCACTGAATCTCTCCAGAAGCACTCACAAATCTCTCTAAGAGAATACTAAGAAACACTACCTCTCTCTCTCTCTCTCTCTCTCTCTCTCTCTCTCTCTCCCTCTCTCTCAAATGGAAACTTCTCAAAGCATGAACTCTCATAACAAAATGGAACATGAGTAGAATTCGACGAAAATTCTCTTTATGCACGGAAATCTTCTCTCAATGGAAGTGAACTTGCTCGAAGAACTCTCAAGAGAACCTCTCAATCTCTCAATCTCAATCTCTCTCGCGATGATCTCGATGCCTCAATGGAAGGTAAAATAGCTCTCATACCATGACAAAATATGAAGAGGGAAGAGGAGAAGAGTGGAGATGAGGAGTGAGGGCACAGCTAGAGAGTACACCACAAATGACTAGCTGTACACTAGATTTAGTTGAAAATGTAGAATATATACAAACTGTTTTAGGGTTAGGGTTAGGGTTAGGGCCTCTAACCCTTTCTTTTATAGCATTCTATATGTGTTAATGCTATGCACATGTAATCACATGATGTTGAGTTGATCTCTCAACACCCCTATCTCACTAGGTGTCATCCTATCGATACTAGTCACCCCCTATCTCACACAAGCAATTGTGGGGATACACATCAAACAATCTCATCTCATACTCAAACAACTCTGAGACACCTATATGAAGCTCTAAATATGTAATAAACCCCCTTAAAGCAACCTTCAACAGTTCTATAATGGCCTTCAGACTATGACATGTTAGAGCTAGATATGTCTCCCATGCCAACTTAGAGGCAGTTCAAAGCTTGAATTGAGCACACTCATGGATTTATGTTCAAACATGACCAAAGGCTCCAACTCCCTATCCATCATAAGCACACCACACACACAGGCACACTTCTTCTTCTTCTTCTTTTTGTGAACACATACATAGACACACACACACTTACTATCGATTTTTTCCTTTGACCATACTAATTGTTTTTTTCTTCCCTTTATCATCCTCGTCTTTTGCTCCTTCTTCGCTTCATCTCGTGCCACCACCAATTCCTCCCCTTGGTCCCGCCACTACACACTACCTAGACTCCTATAGGCCACCATCCTCTCTACACAATCCTATGCCCTCTGCGCCATGTACCATGCACTCAGAGGTACATTCGACCCTTTTCTTACATGTCTCTCTCACCTTCCTTTAAATCTTTATTCTCCCCAAGATTTACCTCCCCCCCTATTCCCCCTTCCCTTACACTAACCCCTCTCTCGTCCCTCACTAACCTATCCTTATTAATTCAAACTTCTTTATCATTTTCTAATAAAACTCTTATTTTAATTAAACTACCCCTTCAATTTTCACGATTAAAATCCCCACCTTTCTATAACAATCATTTAATGATTTCTTTCTTCCCCCCCCCTTTCCTTCTAATTAGTCAATCCCCCAAAAAAAAGATCTCCCTCCCCCCTACATCCCCCCCCCTCTCTCTCTCTCCCCCTTCACTCTTCCCCTCGCTCCTCATCCTCTTCACCCTCTATCTTACTCTAAAACTTTTTTTCTCAACTACACCCTCTCTCTCTCTCTCTCTCTCTCTCTCTCTCTCTCTCTCTCTCTCTCAGTCATCTTCTTTTTCCCTTTATTCTATCAATCTTTCCCTTGTTCAAAATTTTCAAATTATTATCATTAATAATAGACCCAGTTCCTCACTCTTCCTATACCCCTTCACTTCTCCCTCTTTTCATCATCTCACACAAGCAAAAACCCCCCTTAGTTTGTCTTTTTATCTTCCCCTTCCCTATTAGAATGCATCACCCTCCCCCACTTTGTTTCTTTAATTGTTAATCCCCAAGATATTGTTTAAAACCTCTCCTATATATTTCTCCCACCTACCCCTTCTATTTATTACCTTATTTTCATTCAGGTTTTTCCCTCTATCAAAGACCCTTTCTTTCTTCCTTAATTCCCCCCCCCCCCCCCCCTTTTTTCCCCCCACTTGTATATAAGTCCCTTACAATAGATTACCCTCTTAAATTAACCTTTTTTCACACTACATTTTTTTACATCGAGCATGTTAAGTATATGGCAAAGCTTCTGTTTTATTGTGACCCTGATAACAAGGGAGGGGTGTCTATGGCACTTGTCTTCCCAACTAAAGTTAAGCTGGTTCTTATCATGATTGCTTGTTGGATCCTAAATTTCCCTATTTTCCCCTAATTCCCCCATTTCCCTATTCTCCCTTACTACACCCCCCCAGCTGTACTCAACTTCCCCAACCTCTATGCCTAACCAAACCTAACTCCACCCAGCCTAGTTAACCCCGACCACCTCGACTATTCTGCCACTCCTTCATTAACTTGCCCGTTCGTTTCTTATGCTTTGCCTCGACCTTCTCCCTTCTTCACCCCCCAACTCCTCATTACGCACCTTATTGAAGGTCCCCCTTCCAATCTACTCTTCCACTGGCTACTCCCACCTGCTATTCTACACGCTCGATAGTGCCACTGCCTTGCTCCTAGGTTCGCTGGCTCCATTCCAAATCTCTGCCCTCAGGTTCCCTCTTGCCATCCAGCTTGCTGGTTCATTCGCCCTCATGTCATCTGGTTCGCCACCCCTCTACATGCTAGCACCACCCCTCTGCTCACTAACTCTCTTCTTTCTAGCCCGCTGGCTCCTTCCCCTCCAATTCATGGTCTCGTCCTTCAAATTGCTGCCTTTCAATTGGCACTCGATTGCTGTGCCTCCCTCGATTTCCATGCCAACTGTCGAGCCTCCCCTCCTGCTCACTGATGTATCGCCCTTGATTTGGCACACTTATTGGCCTTTGCATTCCCTTCTCGCGACCTTCACATTCCCTCCTTGGCCTTCGCTCCACCTCAACCATGGACTCAGTGGTTTGACGTGTATCTCTCTTTTTGGCCTGCCATAGGTAGGGTATAGTAATGGGTGGAGTTCTCAAGAGAAGTGAAAATTCAATTTCTACGAGAATTTTGTTGACAATTTTGTGATTGGTTGACTCGCACTGGATCACGAATTACTGCATGCAAACTAGGGCCACGTGGTGTTTCACCTGGTGGTTGTGGAGACAAAGAATGGTGCTCTACCAATAGAATAAGGGGAACTCCATTGGGGACTATGACGGATGAGGGAGGGCATGGGTTGGAGCAGTCGAACTATGAGTATGCCTGTTTATGGCTTGCAAGAAGGAGGAGGTGCATCGACTGTGCATGGAAAGGGATGGGCTTCTGATGCGGGAGTCAGAATGCATTTGGGAAGTGCTTAGCTCATTCTCCTTCTGTGAGGATCTCAACTAGCTATGCAACTCCATTGGCAGCAAGGCCCTAGCACAAGTGAAAGTACTTCTTTTACCTCAACAGGGACTCGAGCCTACTCTAGGTTTGTTTAATAAGGCCTTTGCCTCTAAGGGAATGCATTTTGCAAGCTGTCTTTACTTCGAAAGGGCTGTGTTTGATTCTTGGATCATAGTGCACATTTACAAGTTTGCATGCTTTGCCTCTAAGACCTTAAACTATAGTGACCTGTGTGTTCTACGTGTGTACAAAATGTTGATCATCTCATTTCATGATTTCCTATTTAGTGCTCATGTTGTTTGCCAACATTTGATCCCTAGACCCTCCCACCCTCGTGACTCCTTATGGCCATGTCGAAAAGATCTAAGAGAGGTGATGGCATAGCTAGCATCACCTTTACCACCTTCTAGACTTTTTCTCGATCTTTTTTGCAAAAACAAAGAACTCGACCTGTTCCCATTCTATTTATGAAATTCTAAGATGTCTTACTTCTACAGTTCTGAAGAGCATTGATGGAATCTTGGTATTGTTTTTATCATCGCTGAGAGTCTTATCGAAAGCAAGCTAACCATAAATACCAGAGGACACCCTCATTTTCTCATTCTGCATTTTGGGTGATGAGGATCCTAATAGATTATTGTTTCCACAGGCTACAACGTATCCTTTGTGGAAAAGAGACACGAGTCTATACAGCATTTTCATGATTCTTGACATACTCGTCGATCCCTTTTTGAAGTGTGTTTACTCCTAATTTTAGATCAACGCGCTAATATCACCTATCTACTCATGCTCCACAATGGATCGAGAACAACATTACAGATCGTTTGGAGAAAAATTGATGTTCAACTACTGCTAGGTCCAGCCTCGTTAAGCTACGAGGTCTAGCCTCCTTCTCGTGCATCGCTTCAACATGACATGGAATGTGAGCTATGAATTTCTCTTCTTAGCTTTACTATCCCCCTTCCTTGTAGAGTATTTGTTGGACTTAGCTTGGTTTCCTATCCTACTACAACACTGCATTTTAGCGTATGCTCAACACTAAAAGGCTGACACGTTCCTTGATATAGCTCAAGAACTAATGCTTCATGCAAAGGAACCTCGGGCATTTCCCTATGATGAGGATGCAGCATGAGATTGCCGCAAAAGTACTTGCATAGACAAATTCCATCATTGTAAGGTTTTGGAATTGTTTTGACAACATGCTTATCAAAATAGATTCCTTGATTGATGCGGTCACAAAAATATAGCTCAAAGCCTCTTATTTCTTCTTAAATCCTCCAACGTCTCTTGAATATCAAGCTCGTGGTTTTGCAAATTCGGTTTTTAAATAGGAGTTCATGTTTATATTTTCACCAAATACCCTTGGGCAGGCCATATGAATGTTATTCACATGTTCTCTTTTAACCCCCCCCCCTTTCCCCCTCTTTAATTACTCCTTCAAATTACTCTTATCAATTTCTCTCTTTAATTACTCCTTTAAATTACTCCTATCTTACACGTGTCCCCCCCTCATTCCTTTTACTTTCTTGTAATTAATTTCTTTTCATATTTGTTTCTTTACTATTTAACCCCCTTTCTCCCGTCTTCCCTCCCATTCCTTTTTATTTCTATTATTTTACCCTCCTTGTATGTCCTTTCTATGTATACAGGATGTATACCTTTTCTACATTTACATGCTCTAACTTTAATTTAAGATCTCACTTAGGTGATTTTTTTACTTTCTTCCTTGTCATTTTTTCATCTTTATTAAATTTATTATTAGCCCTTTTTTAAAAGATTTTTTTCTCTTATCTTTCCATAGTATATGTCCCTTCTATAATTTTCAATTTCTTTTCATATATAAACACTCTAACCTATTCATACTTTTCCATAAATTGTCTTACCTAATTCTCTATAATTCATGGACCCTCCTACTTTGACTTGTACGTATTATTGAAAAACACATCTTTGTTTCATACATTGTCATTAATCCCCCCTATAATGTTCCAAGTTAATTTCCTTTTATTCAACACTCTTCCCTTAAGCACATGTTTACTCCAATTTATTTTTACACTTTTGGTCTACATCAAGCTTGATAAATTCATGTTTAATGTTTTTTTAAAATTGTGACCGTGATAACAAGGGAGGGGTGTTTATGACACACGTCTTCCCAACTAAGGTTAAAGCTAGTTCTTACCATTTTTCTTGCTGGATGGTGGCAGGTATGCATACTTCCCTCTTCAATAGAAGTGAAGCTTGCTACGACTTGTCAAAGCTCGACCTTTAGTGCAATCATGCAACTTGCAAAGCTTTGGAACACACACACACACACACACACACACACACACACACGTGCACGCACACACACATGCAGGCATGCACGCATGCACACAGACACACACACATGCACACACACAAGTGGGCATGCATGAAGGTCAAAATACATAACACATAGGAGCTACAATATTCTCTAGTGGTTACGAAATCGGCCTAATTCAAGAAAATTGGATGACATTCTTTTCCAAATTTGTTATTGGCTTGATCCTATGAATAATTGATCTATTGATATATTTGCCAACATTAACATCACTACATGCAACAAGTGTAAATACACACAATACTTAAAGAAGACATGATCATAATGGTTTAATACTAGAGATTTATTGGAGTACTATATGTAAATACACATAGGGTAGTACGTGTAAATACACAGTTGTTATTTTCTTGATCTTACGAATACATGATCTACTGCTATGTTTTCTAACATTAACATCACTATACCTTGTCCATGCAACAAGTGTAAATACACATAATACGCAAAGAATACATGACTATAATGGTTTAATACTAGAGATTGATTGTATTACTATATGTAAATACACATAGGACGTAAACACAAGACATGGGCTTAATGGTTTTTTATTATTTTTTATTTTTAATAAAGACCTTGATTACAAAAATTGGTCCAAAAAGAGCTTCCTGCCCGGGACCAGTGCTGCACACAGCCAAGCAATATCATGGTGCCACAAACCTTCCCAAATCTTCCAATGCAGAGCTAACTATTGGATCCTTCCATGCCATGATAATGCTAAAGTCTTTGAGGTATGCGCCTACCTCTTTTGCGATGGCCCTTACCATGAATCCTTTATGCGTTTGGTGTTTGAAGACCAATCTGTTCCTAGTTTCCCACACTGCTAGAAGCATTGCCACCTTGATGAGTAGCCAACTTGCCGCTAAAGTCGACAGGAGCTTGTAGGTGTCTCCTAGAGGTGTGGCTCTCCACCTTGGCCCAATACTAAACCGTGCCATCAAGCCTGACTTTCACACAGTATCCTCCACCAAATGCCACACTTCCCGTGTGATGAGGTAGCCCCAGAATAGATGCCTCGCGAATTTAGGAGAGTTGCCGTAGATTCTACACATGGGGTTAACTTGTAGGCATTTTGCCAGCTTCCCCCACATTGGCAACCAGATATTCAATGCCTTCCACATGAGCAACCTTGCTTTGCAAACTGGACATTCCTTCCAAATCGTTGTGCATTTGGCTGCCCTTCCACCAAGCTGGGCCATGCTTAAGGTTCCACTTCCTATTCAAGTCACTAACTCAAGACTCGCTATCTAGTAGGCATTTGTACAATCCTCCAATACTCGCTATCTAGTAGGCATTTGTACAATCCTCTAACATTCACTTTGCGGAGGGGGTTCTTCCCCACCACCCATTGGTTTGCTCTCCAGTCGGCTGACGGAACTGTATTAGAGGGCCATGAATCAGGAGTTTGATCCATCACAGCCTCGCCTCCCCATCAATTAGAGCTAATGCTAGTCTGAGGTGATCCACCCTGTGCCAATCTACCCCCCTTAGATCCCACAAATCCTCCCATGTCCTTATCCCTTTCCTATACAAACTCCTTACCCTCCATAGATTGTGTAATGCGAATGGGTCACCCTCCTTGTCGAGAGCCTTGCTCCACCACACGCATTCCTTGAGGCCCGCATCTCCTCTCAGACCCTTCCTTTCCTTCCTTGATAAGAGCTCCACACACATCTTCCAGGATTGGACTAGACCTCGGATTAAATCAGACCTTTTAATATGCACGGGGAAGGACGAGCATAACTTATCATACTAGGAGAGACTGATCATGCTACTATGTGGAAATACTCATTGCACATAAAGAAGACATGGCCTTAGTGGTTTAACATTGGAAATAAATTATGTTAAAACAAATATGGACATAAGATGCATGCTTTATATTTTTGAATTCAAGTGAGTAGCATACAAAGTGATTATTGAATACATATTACGATAAAATAAAGATCCACGGTTCAATGACTCATACGTCGATGCAAAATCCAAACTCTTGATCTCACATATAAAGACACGTTTCTTTACAATTTTGTTTGTTTCACAATTTCTTTCAAACTCATTATTAATACTAAAAATAATTATAAGCCTTGCCTAAATTTTTGCACCCATTTAAAATGCATAATAATACTTCGGGTTATGAGCACCTTTCATGACCTTGTATGGTGTAAATATAGGAAATTATAAAGGATACAAGACTGATGCACACGATTATTTAAATGCGGATGCATATAACGTGTTCATTTTTAGAATCAAGGTTCATGTTCTTTATGACATGAAGCTAGTATGTTGGTATCATTTGTAGAATCCCTAAAATCTATAGCCTGCATGTCCATCTTAAATACTTATACAAATGGTAAAAATAGTAAGCACTTGCATGCAATTATCAAATCATGTGCTCAAAATCAACATCATGTTCTTAATGTCACAAATTATTTGATCAGGCACATTCATGTGAATAAACTTAAAAGAACAAAAAAACATGAATTAAAGTACTATCTATTGTTGTGTCTATGTTTGTGGCTTCTTATCATATGTATTTAGGGCTGATTTGTGATGGACTCGACATGTACGTTGGAGCGAAACATTGCTTATCCCTATAGCCCCAGCCCTGGTCCTTGTCAACATTAGGTCACAGGCAGTTGTGCCCCCCTCATAGATGGCCATTTATTTGTTACTAGAATTAAACATTGTATTATGGTGATATGCACGAAAGTTTTATGCTTGTTTTCCCCCCTTCTCCACACACCCATCCACCTAATCATGATTGAATAGCCCCTTCTAGGATGGTTTTGTTATGTTTTTCGATTTTCTTTGAAGGTATAGGTGTTGGTGAACACACACAAGATGCACCCAACTCGCGAAGTCCATGTTTGTGGCTATCCTTTCTCTCTTCTTTCTCTCTTCTCTATGCTGGTTGCTAGGTCTATCTTTTTGTCCTCTTTGAATTGTTCACCTATGAAATAGATATAATGCCTTTTATATTTTATCGAGCAAGAAAAAAACAAACTTAAAGGCAACATTATCACTTAAGATAAGAGATTGGTTTCCTAGCATGACTTCCATGCATTAAGTGTGAAAATTGGAAAGTAGCTTTAAAAATACAAAGTTTAAATATGACCTAACATAAGAACTCAAGTATAAGCAAGCATGCAATACTATAACTTGTCTTTCCATGGAATTCACTATACCCTAAAGCCAAAAGCCAAAAATGCTCCTCTTGTCAAGAGCTCTCCCTTTCTTCACCAATTTCATTAATTTGCTCTCACAATTATCATGACCCCCTCCAAGTATGATCCATAATTCAAGTACTTGTGTGTGTTCTATTACGTGGTCAACAAGCAAGCATGCAATACTAAAAGTATCCTTCGATAGGCTACCCTTTCACTTTCCTAAAGCCAATGCCAACGTTCCTCTTGTCCTCTCACTTTGAGAGCTTCGCCTTGCCATAAAACTTTCATTGTTTTTCTCTCACAATTATCATGGCCCTACTGCTTCCCTCTAAGCATACAAATATACCTCGCATATTCCTTTATCATATATTGCTTTATACCCTCACATGTCACAAATTAACAATACTTGTTGCTAGAGCTAGTTTCCCCATCAACGCATGCAAAGGACTTGTTTATCTATTACAAGTTTATGAATCTTCGAAACATCATTAGTAAATTGTGTCCATCGAGCAACCACATATTGCCTTTTTTAGCCAACCTTCCTTAGGAAAGAGACTTGTTGAGCTCTCTCATTGCATATAACTATTTCAAGAAGCATCCAAAGAAACATTTGACCCGCATGCATTCATTTCCCCTTGCTTACCTCAAGAAGCTTTATAGTTCTTTTATGCACAAATTAATACAACCCCTCAAGACACATATTGTAGACACATCCCATCCGAAAATACTTCATAATCCTTTCTCATGGTAGCCATTCATAGTCTTTATGCCTCATCCATATTTGTTTCTCACTTTCAGAAGTGTTTAAATGATATGAGGAACATCCATTAGTACATGGCCAAGGAAAACATTATGGACAATTGCCATTAGCCCCCATGGGGCTATAGGGATAAGCAATGTTTGCCATTATGGCCATTTGCAATTAAGGGAAGGGATAATAGAATGTGGGAAGCTAGCTTAGGTGGGTGAACGCCCAAAGTTGTTGAGTTGCCGCATTGCTCCGCCACTTTTGCGTTTTTCCTTGAATTTCTTTGAAACTGTTTTGTTGATTCATGGCTACTGAAATTCATATGGCGGGATTCACATATGTTGAGGTGAAGGGGCGTTGAGATCGTTTTGTTGGCACAAAATAATTGCCCAAAAATTTGGAAGGGGCAATACAAATGGGTAAGGCGTGTGGACGTGTGAAAAAATTGTGGGCGGCAAAGCCCGGGGTGTGGATAGCGGACCACGGGAAAAAAGGAAAGCCCAAAAAGGAACAGGTGTTAGGGTGACCTTTTCAGGGAGGGCCTAGAAAGAGTGCCACGCGTAAGCATCTGGGAGGCGTTCCCATCTTCCTCCCCAACTCGTTCCTGTTTGCTCTCCACGCCCGCCTCCAACCGTTCTTCAAATCGCCCTAGTTCCCTCATCTGTTTGAGAGCCTGGAGGTCCAGTTGCAACAACATATCCTGCGTGTTTCTCTTTGTTGCAGCACGACAAGCCGTTCCAAGCTCTACGCTGTATAATTATCTTGCACGCACTGTCAAGAACGTCGAGTTTTTGCAAACTTGCTCCCTTCTAAGGAAAAAGCTGGAGTTTCCTAAGCAGAGTGTGGTCAGAAGATTCGTTTGAGGGACGATCGTTAGCACCAGATCAGGCTTTCTCAGTTCGTTGCGCCAAGAGGAAAGGACAGATCACCAGTCTCACGCTTGCTTTGCAAAACTCGTAGAGATATGGCGGATTCTGGAGCCTGTATTTCCTCGTCTTTTTCAGCGGCTTCCCCAGAAAGTGTAAAGAATGGAGGAATACCTTGCAAAAGCAAGAGAACGCGGTTCTGCTGCCGACCAGAATCCCTTTCCTTTAGAAATTCTATATCCAGGCGCCTGCCAACACCTTCTTCACAGAGTTTGTCACGGACACGGCAAGGTCCAGTGCAGGTCATTATTCTTTAACTTCTGGGTCCTGAGTCGACATCGTTTTGCACGTTAATCTTGAGTTTCATGAGTCGACTTGTCTTCGCTTTGTATAAGTCAAGCCGTTCTTGCTCCTTGTATGGAAAAGATTCTGAGAAAGCTTTGCACTCTCAGGTCTCTGCTGCTGGTTGTTATCCCACCTCTATTACATGGTGGAAGAGAGGGGACCAGCCTAACATGCGTGAAATACACTCCGCTCAGGAGTATGTCGATGCTCTTACGAAAGCCGGAGACAAGCTGGTCTTGGTGGAGTTTTTCTCCGTCGGTTGTCGCTCTTGTAAAGCTCTTTACCCAAAGGTATGCTTAGTTTCCTATTCGCCGCTCTCAACAAGGTCAAAAGGAAAACTGCCAGCGCTTGAGATTCCGCTTGCATGCTGGACGAGAGGCTAGTTTTTGCGGACCTTCTGGCTCTGCTAACATATTTTCAATTCCGCAGGTGTGCCAGATTGCTGCAGACAATCAGGACATACAGGTTTTGAAAGTAAACTTTCACGACAATGAAGCGCTGTGCAGGAGTCTGAATGTCAATATCTTGCCTTTCTTTCATTTTTATCGTGGTGCTGAAGGGCGCTTGGATGCATTTTCTTGCTCTCTCTCAAAGGTGTGTGGCAAGTTCATTGACGCCTTGTGTGTTCGGAGTTTTGGCTAACCAAAATTACTCTCTCGTCACAGCGCCTTAAAAGAGAACGAACCACCACACAAGAATAGGAGAGCCAACAGGATTATCATTATAATAGACGATATAAGAAGAGAGCTGGGAGGAACCGGTGTTTTAGCTCGTTTTATCTGCAGTCTGGCCTCGCAGCGTGACGGGTCTTTTTTCCTTGATGACTTGCAGGTAAATAAGCTAAGAGAAGCCGTTGCAAAATACAAGCGGGATCGCGTTCAAATTACAGCTCCAGCCCCGATCGCACTGCAAGATGGCCCCTTACTTGTGCCTACAACCACTTTGGCAGTGGCTGGATCGGCGATGTGAAGTGTCAATTTAAACCTCCAGCACCGGTCGCCGTCCAGGATTACCTTTAAGTTGTGTCAACAAACTCATCGGCAGCGGTAGTGCAAATATTCTTGTGTAAATCCGTTTGTGCAGTTACAAGTCTCTTGATAGTGTAATGTACAGCTTGCAGTTACAACTCTCTTAACTGGATTGGAGTGCATGTACAACTTTACTTTTCGCAAGTTCTTGTATTGGTTTTTGACGCCATGAGGAAGAGATATTCCGTGATACTCGGTAGCCATTAGAGCTTGAGGAGCCTTTCAGACGGGGCCATGATATGATCTCTTGTAAAGGGAACGCATTTTGGATAAGTGTGCTAAGCACAGAGCTTTCCTTTAGAGTATGTGTTTTTCTTTGTTTTTTGACGCCAAGAGAAAGAGGTGAGGTTGAGTAAAAATCATAGTAGCTTGAGGAGGCAGTTCAGACGGTATTTCTATGCAACTAACAAGAGTCTTGTTGTATTGAGGTAGAGCTTAAGAACAAACAAAATGGCTTCAAAGGCAAGCTTGTCAGTCATATGTGGAGGTTTCTGTTCACATCTGCTCTTCTTTTTGTGCAAAGTAATGGACCTGAGAATACGGGCTACTTTTTACATTTGGACTTCACGGTGATGTGAACTGAAAGAAGCTCATTCTTTGCCATTCTCAATTCGTCACTACAAGTTCTAATGAAGTCATAAATTTGTTTGACATTACTGTTGTTGGGGGAAGAAGAGGGAGTACATATATTCTATGACCATTCTCTGCTGTCTTATGGATATTTGTTCGAAACCAGTTACAACAATCACCCACGATCCAAGCGTCACATAACAGTATGGTGAGTGCTTAATCGCGTGATGAATCTGTGCTCGGAGATCTCATGTTCTCAAGTTTTGCATTACGGACAGCATGTATGAATCTGTGCTCGGAGCTCTCATGTTCTCAAGTTTTGCATTACTGACCGGGCACTGCTGTCTAAACATATCCGGATGGAAAATTACTTAGATGAAGTTGATATATTTCTTGTCGATGGCTCAAATAATCACTTGGGAATGTGAATTGCTGGCATATAACTCTAGACTGAAGAGGTAGCAATCTTGGCTAATGGGTTTAAAGGAATGATTTGCCAGAGTCTATAAACGCTCGTTAACCTGCATCAACGGCTTGTGGCATTTTTCTGCATCAAAACATGGGAACGCAAACTAACTTGTTGATTTCTTCATTCTTGCAAGTCATGTAAGCCATCCTTTCCCCTCGAGTTATCTCTAGCGCAGAGTACATGAAGTTTTGTTTAGGGTCAGTCCGCACTTGAAGATTTGGAAATTTTGGCAACCATTTATGGCTTGTATGACGAAACTGAAAATTTTTCCATGTATTTTTTAGTGAATTTAATAACTAAATGTAATTATCCATTATTATAAATATCTATGAACTTATATATATATATATATATATATATATATATGTATGTATGTATTACACATATTAATTAATAAAATAAATAAATTGAATACATATGTATTTTATATAATAATAATAAAATGCTAAATTAAATACATATATCCACCAATTAATATAACTATATATAAATAAATTTGACATACTAAAGCTTGCCCAAGATAAAAAAAGCAAATTGGGGAGATAAAGAAGCGGGGAGAGAGAGAGAGAGAGAGAGAGAGAGATTGTGAGTCAACCTCTTTAAAGTCTTCATTCAAGTCCAATGAAGAAGAGTCAACATATTGTCCGATAGGAAAAATGCACTTCCAAAAATTCTAAAAATGCCTAATTTTTGCTTTGCCAAATTTGAAGCATTGATAAAGCTACCTTGAGGGTAGACCAAAAAGTAAGTTCGATTAATACTATTAAATATATATCAATCTATATTTTAGAAAATGTAGAAATTGAAGAATATCTCTATCTATGAATGTCAAAAGATTTTGAGTTTGGTGAAAGAAACCATGAAATGGATACCACAATTCCAAAATGTCACAAGATAATTGCTTGAACAATGCCTTGGCTGGACACAGGTTAAATATCCACTTTCACAAAGTGTTAAAATGCATAGTGAAAGTGGGCATTTGACCTATTTTGGGGGGTTCCAATGAGTGTATCCTTCTTGCAATGGTGTCCTATTTTTTTGGGATTTGTTGGCCACATTTTAAGGTTTGAACAACCAAACTAGAAATCTTCTAGGGCATCCATAATTTACTCTAAACAACCCCTAAACTATTTTTAAAAAATAGGGCACATTTGCGAATTCCCTACAAATAGGTCAAATTGGCATCCTCCTTGCAAACGTGCCTTGATTTTTAGGGGTTCTGCTAGCCTAGGCATCCTCTCTTGAATGTGCCTTGATTTTTCAAGTTTTGGCAACCAACCATGGCCTGTATTGACCAAGCTGACAAATTTTCCATGTATTTTTAAAATGAGTTTAATAACTAAACCTAATTATCTAGATTTGTATGTGATGACATATATTAATTTATAAATAAAATAAATTTATACATATGGATTGATATATCGATTTAATATAATTATAATTAAATATAGAGAAATAAATATATTGAAAAATAACCCTATGTATTAATGTCAAAAAATTGAAACAGTAAAAGAAAAGCTCAATGCAAGAGACATCCAAATCCTCCTCATGCAAGGCATCATATAAGGACTGCCGCAATGAGGCCCAGAAGAACTCATAAGAGTGCTGAAGAGATGAATTCAGAAATGCATGATTTCGCTGAAGCTAGAGGGTCCACAATGCCCAGTATCTGATCCAATGGAAGAAAAGAGAGTACTGGGAGAAAGAAGCTGGCAATCTGCCAAACATCCAGAAAAACCTCGAGAACCTATGTGCTGGAAATCTGAGAGAGAAAAAATAGGAGATCTTGTCCAGAAGGTCTCTGGAATATGAACAAAACCACAATAAGTGTTGAATACTCTCAGGAGCATGATAACATCTTGGACAAAGAGGACAGGCAATCCTTCTTTGAGCCAATTTCACTCCCACTAGAAAAATACCAACAATGCATCTCCAGAAAAAGAGTCTCTGCTTTCATGGCATTTTCAACTTCCATATTAATTTCAATTTTGCTTTCCACCAAGATAAAGACTTATTCAAATGCCAAAGAGAATTGGCATGATGAGCAATCCATGGAGGAGGTAAAATCAATCTATAAGCCTGTATGGAAATCAATAAATGCAAAGGTTGAGAGGATAAGCCTGGACTTGAAGACTGAAGATGCCAATCTTGAAGCCTGTCTCTTACTTCCAATGGTGGAATTGGAACAAAAGGGAGTAAGAGATCTGCAATAACTTTCCATATGAGTCTATGATGCATCCCAAGTTGTATTGTTGACAAGCTACCGGAAAAGAGAGAATATGCCCCTGAATATCTACCACATCATCAATGAACGAATGCCCAACTTCATGAGATTGTAAGCCCTGATTGGTTGTTGTACAGTAAGAGGAGAGTAAAAAACAACACTCTAGTGAAGGCTTTCCAGTCGAAGAGATGAAGCTATAGAAGCAGGATGGGGAGACCATTTAATGTGAGAGAGCACCTGCTTCCAATCCTGAATCAAGGCTGTAGAAAATGGACAGCTAGGTATTTTACCTTGAAACTTGCCAAGTACTACTTCCCATGTATCAACGAGCCAATGTCCATAAGCATTTGTGCGCATCTGGCCACACAAAAACACCAACATAATAGACCATGGCTGCTCTTGCTGAAAAAAAGTCCTGAGCATAGTGACCTTTCTTGCCAACACATGAAATTTAATGTTTAGAATATTCAAACCTCCATGCATCTTTGGAGAGCAAAGTAGGTCCATTTTGAGCAACCTCAAAGCTCTTTTATGAAGCTTAGTTTTCTGAAAAATCTCCATGGCTTGAGACATAAAAGAAGAGAGATCTCAAGATGACCAATGTAGTAAAGGCAAGTAAAACTAGACATAAGCCAAAACAATGGACTGGACAATTCGAAGCCGAACATGCAAGGCCAATTTGTCTTGAATTTTGTTGAATACCCAAGACATTTGTTATTGTTGATTTTCCAGCCAATTGGATAACCCAAATGCCTTACTATGTACTCAGGATGAATAATCTGACCTGGCCAAAGAAGAGCATGCCAGTCACAATGCTTGAGAGGCAAGAGTTTTGATTTCTAAAAATTAATATTTAGACTGGCTACTGCCAACCCAAAATAAAAAAGGGTATCCATCAATAAGCGAAGCTCTAGAGGATAATTCTTTGGCATGGAGAAAGAATCATCTCCATAAGCCTATGCAATGAAAGGCCATGAGCCAGGAATCTAAAGCCCCACAAGCTGTCCAGTATATCAACCAGATGATCCATATAAAGAAGCAAAGGATGAGAAGCCATAGCATAGAGCAAAGCACTGAGAGGGCATCTCTGTCGAACTGACCGTCCCAGAGTCCAAGACTCAAACAAATGAGTCCCTACTATAAAGCATTGAGCAGTGGAATCCAAGTAAAGCCAATAAATGACATTAACTAGCTTTGGCCCAAAACCAAGTCTAGACATGGTTTGAGAGACATAATCGCACTGTACGGTATCAAATGCCTTTGCCACATCCACCTGCATGACCAAAACATCTTGTGCTGAATATTTAGCATATTCCATTGCAGTGAGAGTATTGGAGATATTATCATGTATATTCCTTCTTGGTGGAACAAAACCATATTGCCTAGGATGTAGACCATCATAAAGAATATCCTTTATCTGGTGAACCAACATTTTGGCAATAAGTTTATATATAACATGCATCAAAGTGATGGGTCTCCAATCAGCCATAGTCTCACATAGGAGTTTTTGGGGCACAAGCTTGACGAAACCATGCTTTCAAGCTGAACGAAGATGTTGATGCTGCCATGCTACATTAATGAACTGCAAGATTGGACCCTTCAATTCAGCCTAGAAGGCAACAAAAAATTCAACCGTCAAACCATCCCAGCCAGGGGATTTATGTTTACCCAAATGTTTGAGAGCATCATCAAATTCAATATTTGAAAAAGACACTTCCAACAATGAAGCTTTTGGCAAAGAAACAATAGGAGAGACAAGATCAATAAATTTGCTTCGAGCCAATTCAACTTGAGGAGCTGATTTTTTGACTCTCATGATAGATTGACTTTGTCTATATGCATGCAAATTGCGAAAAAAAGATTTCGAGGAACAACCCTTATCTAGCAAAGGCATCATATTGCTAAGCATGAATAAGATACAATCTGTCAAGCTTGGCCCAATACTCTGTAAAAGCATTATGATGATATGTAAATCCCAAAACTGAAGGGTGAGTTTCTGTCCATAATTCTGAAGTATGAAGTGATGAAATCATATCTTCCCATTGCTGAATTTCAAAGGGCAGCGATTTCAATAATTCTCCTCACTAGAAGGACAATACTACTCATAAATCCCATGACTGTCTTTTGGGTTTTGGAGAGAACACCCTCTTTGCATAATGCTTATTTGTTTCTGTCATCTTGAAGATAGTCGGTACAATAGAAAAGATTTAGCACTGAAATTGCAGTCGGATAAGAAACTATGAAATAGAGGGAGATGAGGTCCGAGACGAAATAAACAGACAGGGCTGTAAAATCATAGTCGGGGCAGATAGTGAGCAGAAATGGAATAGACAATTGGGGCATGAACCAAGCGAGATATGGAATAAACAGACGGGACGCGAACTAGACAAGAGGAACCAGTATGAGACTGACTGGGTAGAAAACAAACTAGGGGTGGTGATGCTGGAGTGGCTAGGCTAGAACAGTAGCAAGGAGAGCTGGGTAGAAGGGCACGAGACTTGGATAGAAGGGCATGGGAACCTAGAGCAACGAACTTAATTACAAGAATACTGCGAGCAGTTGGGATGGTTCACACGTTTTACAATACAAAGTGACATCCTTGAACAAGGTCGGCCAATAGTGTCCTGGGTGATGTTGCCCAGGACACAAATCCTTCCTACCAAAGAATTGGCATGGTTCACTTGTTTTGCAATACAAAGAGACATCCTTGAACAAGGTCGGCCAATAGTATCCAGCATGTAAAATCTTATTAGTTGTATAGTCACTAGCATAGTGGCCTCCACAAAATCCATCATGATAATGCTTCAATACCTTAGGTACTTCATCTGCATCAATGGCCCGTCTTAGTACCCCATCCATGCCTTGACGGTACAACACCCCATCAAAGAGGGTGTAGCACCTAATATCTCTGTGGATCTTCTTTCTCTCATAGCTAGTACTTTCTAGAGGAAAGGAGAAAGTAGTCAGAAACCTATAGATTCCACCATACCATGGATCCCCAACTTCTATGGCTGCTACAAGGGTTACATCGAGGCACTCCTCCAAATCAATCAAAGCATTCTTCAAGTTGGACCCCTTTTACAATTTTGAAAGAAAAATCATATTCTTGTAAAACTGCCAACCATTTGGCCAACTGGCCCATGGGATTTGGTGATTGAAGAACCTGCTTTGCAAGACCATTGCTACATATTATAATGAAGGACTTTCCAGTAACATAATGCTTAAATTTCTCAACACAAAACACCAAAGACAAGGCATGCTTGTCAGCCTCTGAGTAGCATCGTTCGGTGCCAAGCAATTGTCGAGAAGCAAATCGAATAGGATACATGAACCGATCCTCCCCTTGCTGGAGAAGAATACCTGCCAGACTGTGCTCACCAAGCCCAGAATTGAGATAGAAAGTCTTTGACCAATCTGGATTGTGTAGGATGGGTTCCGAACCTAGAGCATTCTTGATTTGTGCAAACCCATGATCACAATCCTCATCCCAAGAGAAATTAACCCCATCTTTTAATAGCATAGTCATGGGTCATGTCAAAGCAGCATATTGATCAATGAAACGGCAATAGTATCCTGCTAGATTGACAAATGAGTGTACCTAATGCTTGGTTATTGGTGGGGAGAGCTTGAGGATGGCTTCTACCTTCTCGGGGTCAGGCTTGACGTCCTCAGATGAGACAATATGTCCCAGTAACCTTCCTTAAGTGGCTCCAACGGTGCCTTTCTCAGGGTTGAGACTGCCATTCGCATCATTGACCCTTTGGAAGGCCAACCTAACCTTCAGGACGTGCTCCTTACATGATGAGAATATACAAAAATCATCTAAAAATACCTCCAAGAAATCCCCCAAATAAGGAGCAAACACCATCTGCATAAATCTTTGAAAGGTAGCAGGAGCATTGGTGAGGCCAAATGGCATTACTTTGAATGCAAATGTCCCCCAAGGTGTGACAAATGTGGTTTTAAGCACATCCTCCTTACCAATTATGATTTGATAAAACTCGGAGTAACCATCACAGAAAGTATACATCTCATGACCACTTACCTTCTCAAGAATGAGATCTTGAAAGGGAAGAGGATGATGGTCCCTCTTGGTGGCTACATTGAGTTTCTTATAGTCGATGCAGACCCGCCACTTGTTGTTTTTCTTTGGGATGACTACCACTGGTGAAACCCATTTAGTATTGTGAACCGGAATAATAAACCCAGCTTCTACAAGCTTCTGCAACTCTGAGCACAAAGCATCAGTCTGTAGGGGCCCTAATCTCCGAAACTTCTGAGCCATTGGCTTTGCATCAGGCTTTAGCTCTATTTTGTGTTCTATGGCAATCACATGGCGAAGGTGGTGATAGCTAGTTGCAAAGAGGTTAGGGAAACCTTTGAACATTTCTAGAAACTCATCTTTCTCACTTGGAGTGAGGTCTGTGGAAAGCATAGATTCAAGCTGTTGAGGACTAGCTATTACCTTTTCTGCAGGTGGCGGGGTTGGAGACACCCCCATCATGTAAACTTTCTCATCTGAGAACTCCTCCCCCCCTTCTGATCCTTCTATTGATTCAGACACCGAGGATGAGGGAGTATCACTGTCTTGCTCCTCTTCTTCTTATGGTTCCGTGGCTCATGGTTGCACCGGGATCTTCTCTTTAGAAGCACCAAAAGACATGTGTTTTGTCTTCCAATAGCTGACTACATCACTCTTTCTCAACCATGGTCTCCCGAGTATGGTTGGGTAACTCCTGCCTGTATCTTCGATGTCCACTACATAGAAATTGATGGTGGTGGTCAATCCATTGACAGTGATGGGCAAATCCTCAATGACTTCCAGGGTGGCACCATTTGCTACCTTGATTCGAGTGGAGGAATGCCTTGTGCATTTCAAATTCAATTTCTTTGTGATTCGGGGCACCATGATATTATATGCAGCTCCCCCATCAACACACACATTTTTGACATGACAATTATCTATGATGACATCTACTGTATGTGGGTGTCGATCAATTTCTTCAAAGATAGAAGAGACCTCTTGTACCTTTTCTTGTTCTTGCTCCTCCTTGTTGAGAGCCCTTGCTGTAGCTCACGTCTCACCTTAGGGCTTAATGCTATTAGTTGAGGGAGTGTGATGCTCAACGAACGATGAGCAAGGTCCTGAACGACCGAATAGTCTTCTTGCCCCCAGCCGATGGAAAAATTTGAGGGTGACAACTTACTCCTGTGAGATCTTTTAGTCTTCTCTATTGGTGGGTCTGCCATCTCAGCATCTGAGGGCTCTGAGAAAGACACCTTCCTCCTAGGGCGGCTTGGTCCACGGTTTGGAGAGGGGTCCGAGGTGGTACGACTTCTTTTCTCGAGGTCAAGGATCTCTACATCAGAATCCTCAGTGCTAGATTCACTTAGAAGATTCACCCTTGGAATATTGGGACATTCCGTGTGATAATGACCCTTCTGGTGGCACTCGTAGCATACAACATTAGCACGGTCTCTTAGAGGGTGGTTAGCTTGATTTTTGATGCCCACCGCGAAGATCATTCAGGGCCTTGGCTAGGTCATTAACTCCGGGTTCCTTAGCAGGAGGGGCCAGGGAAGTAGGAACGAGGGGGGCTCATGGGCGAGGTTGAGGATATACTCCTTGTTGAGGGTAAGCATCTAAGGGAGGACCATACATTTGAGGTGGAGGCAGTGGATACATCCCTGATGAGGAGTGGGGGTATGCCCCTGAGTTAGACCCCCCAGGTTGTTGTTGCAAGAATTGAGGGGGTTGCAGAGGGACAATCATCTTCTTTGAAGTGAGGTCAGACTGAACTTTATCAAACTTTTGAGCAATCTCATGTGCTAGCATCATAGTTTCTAGGTGAAATTTGTCACTTGCTCCTGCTACAAGGTAGCCCAATACATGTTGAGTCAATCTAGCTCAAAATTCAGCACTGTCCTCTTGCGTGGCAATTAAACAGTCCAAGAGCACGGCCGCTCGATCCACATATCGACGCACCATCTCATCTTCTAACTGAGTTTGCCACCTACAGGTACACATTCTTTGGCTCCTCTTCTTTGCCGAAATACTAAATCATCGCTGCTGTTAACCTTGGCCAGCTTTGGCAAACATCTTCGGCCTGCTTCTCATACCACACTTGAGCCAAACCCTCTAGAAATGTGGGAAGAACGAACAACCATCTGTCTTCAGTAAGAAAGTTGAGAGAAACACAACGGTGCTTGAAGGCCACAAGATACTCATTTGGATTTTCTTCAACCCATCCACAAAACATGGGAATGTCAGCCATGCTTGGAAAATGGAAAAGAGAGAGACGAAATGAGGCTTATCTATGGGCAAACAATGGAAAGAGGTAGCTTGAACTAAAAATCAGGTGAAGATACATCCACAAAGCACACATAGGCAGGGTAGGATGTGACTGGTGTATTGTGAAATACTACACGGGAAGAATTTTCAGCATAGAATAGCTCATAGACAATCTTAAAAGGACCAACCCTCATGGTATCGCATCCATCTTTACAAGCAAGGGTTAGAGACACGGTGCTGCATGAGGTTGTTCATCAAGGCAAACAAGAATGCCATGACAAATGTCAACAGTTGGAGAGCTTGCACATCACCTTCAGCTTCTTCCAATTCTTGTAATCGCCATGCTATTTCTTCAAAGGGTGTGCAGTCTGGCATCCTTCCTTTGAGCAATGTCCTTGAGGACCTTTCTGATGATCTTTCGAAGTCGGTAAACTCGTATCAAATATGCCCAACACTTAGTTTCATGATGACCACAATCTTTGCATTCCTTACAAATGATCACCCTCATTCGTGGCTTGCAGCTTTCTTGGGGCGGTGCTTCCACTCGCTTCATGCCTGATTGAAGTACAAGCTTCACATGCTAAGAAATCAGCAACTAATTTTGAGCTCGAGGGATATGCTAAATTTTTACCTCTTCAAATTGGTTGCAAAGTTTCAATGCTTGTTGATGTCGTGGAACCAAGCCTTTGCTCTGCATCTTCCACCTTCCACTAACTTGTTCACACACTAGTTGGGAATCTCCTTACACCTCAAGTTGCTTGACGTGATGTTCTTGTGCCTTCAGTAGACACTGCAAGCGCCACTTTGAAAGCCCAATCAAACTCAAGTTCTCAGACGCAATCAGAAAGTATAGGAAAAAGAAAGGTGTCTTTTAGACTGTCCAAAACACTGCGTTCTAAAGCCCAAACGCTGGAAGAGTTCAAGAAGCAAGTGGTAGAGTCGGACGTGAAGCGGACAAAGCAAGTAAGTCAACATGCTATCGTCGAGTCCTCTTCATTTGTGGATTTTAAATTTTATCTGGATGACTATGTATCCAAAAATTTATATGGTTAAAGAAGATGGAGATGGAAGGTTACCACAACCACCATTGGTGGAGGTGGTAGACTAAATATGTAGGCTGACGAGCAGTTTGCTCACTTACAAGAATCAGGGGGTTATGTAGCACCAAGAGTACGAGTGACTGAGCAGGTGGTGTCACAAGTATTTAACTAACCATGGTATCTAAAGGCACCTACAAAGTCGAAACAAAATGCACTTCACAACAGATGGTTGCAAAATTAAGGATGCCTCAGACCACAAAATTTTACTCTATGAATAAAAATTACAGAAACATAGTAAGTTACTCTATGAATAAAAATTACAAAAACATAGTAAGTTACAGAAAAATTGGTGGAGGTGGTAGACTAAATATGTAGGCTGACGAGCAGTTTGCTCACTTACAAGAATCAGGGGATTATGTAGCACCAAGAGTACCACAAAATTTTGCTCTATGAATAAAAATTACAGAAACATAGTAAGTTACTCTATGAATAAAAATTACAGAAACATAGTAAGTTACAGAAAAATTGGTGGAGGTGGTAGACTAAATATGTAGGCTGACGAGCAGTTTGCTCACTTACAAGAATCAGGGGGTTATGTAGCACCAAGAGTACGAGTGACTGAGCAAGTGGTGTCACAAGTATTTAACTAACCATGGTATCTAAAGGCACCTACAAAGTCGAAACAAAATGCACTTCACAACAGATGGTTGCAAAATTAAGGATGCCTCAGACCATAAAATTTTACTCTATGAATAAAAATTACAGAAACATAGTAAGATAGATGCAATTTTTATGGTTTTTGGAGCGCATAATGTTTCTTATAAAATATGACTACATGTTAGAATCCAATAACCCACTCTTTCTTTCAATAAAAAGTGGATGTAAGTACAACTAGGCGGGGATAGTGCATGCCAAAAAAATGGGAGAAGATATGGGTAAGGAAAAACGCAGAAGTGTTACATAGTTGAATCTCTTTCTTTCAATAAAAAGTGGATGTAAGTACAACTAGGCAGGGATAGTGCATGCCAAAAAAATGGGAGAAGATATGGGTAAGGAAAAATGCAGAAGTGTTACATAGTTGAAGCTCAAAAAAATGCTACACGACTGGAACAGGGATGATACAACCAGCCCAAATAGAATTCCACTCATAGAAGAGGAGAGGGCCATGTTGAAAGAAATTGGATATACAAACAGGGATATTGATGAGTCCTACAAGAGGGTTAAAATCATTGAAGATGTGTTGCCATCCCTACCTTGGAGTACTAATCCTACAAGAAGATTAATGAAGTTGAGATTCAAACAAGGGAATGCTAAATTGAAAACCAAGGAGGACAAGGGATTGGAAATCTTGGAGTCACTAACCAAAGAGAAGGATGTATTATTGTTGGAGGAAGGGGATGACAAAGAAAATGCCAATCCAAAGGAGGAGAAACAAGTGGGACTAATGGGACAAGAGGAACCAGTCAAATGCAAAGAGCTTATCTTAATCCCGCCACCAAGAAGGGAAGAAGTGTAACATTAGCAAACTCCAATTTTGAATCTTGCTAAGGTGAATGGTCAGAGTATGCCTTTCGCATCAAGGATACTGTTATGGATAAATTTGACCAAGTAAAAAGGCATAAATATGAGTGTGTGCTTGTATGTGTGGCAATAGTATAATAAAATATGGAGTGCATAGGGCCCAAGGTTGAGGTGGCAGGGCATGACATGTGCCAGCCTTCCATGTAAGAGGACCCATAAGGTGTGTACATAATCCATGGTAGTAATATTATAAAATATAAGGTGGCATGGCTCCTTCATGTGCCACCCCTCCACCTAGGCGGTCCCATGCTTGCATTTAGTGAGATATGGCTCAAAGTCCATGGGAGAAGTAATATAAAATAGGTGGAGACGGATATTATATTGGGTTATTCCCTCCATATAGGATAGGCCCATGTGGGGGAGGTATAGAAGGTCCAAGAGTGCAAGTTAAATAATGGGAAAAGTAGGATGAGGTGGCAAGATTCCTTGTGCCAACCCTCCACTTGTCCTCCTAGATGTTTGTGACAAAGTGAGGATCCTACTCTCCTAGTCACTAAGACTACATCCTAATACAACACTAATCTACGGAGGATGCAACCTAAGTGCAAGCATGATGAAGAGAGTGCTCATGACATGTATCTCAAGTCAATTAGGTTCCAAGATAGATTAACTTGGACTCATAAAGAGAATCTTGAGATAGTGCAAAGTGCTTGATTGATATTCCTTCAAATGAACCTCCCTTTTATAGGGGAGGGTACTTACATCCATTTGCTTGCTCACATGTGGGATATGTCCTCCATGCCATGTGGCAGCTTACCCTTTGCTCATACCTTTGCTCTACATGTGCTCATGGAACCACAACTCTCAACACCTCCCCTTGGTGCCATAATCCTTTGGCTACTGCAAGGTGGTCAGATGTGAGTTACATTCCATCACCTCCCCTTAGTGCATGCATGCTACTTAAGGTGGTCAAGTGTGGCTTCTACATGTCAATACCTCCCCTGGGTGCTTTCATAGCTACTCTCAGGTGGTCAGGTTTGATTACAAAACATAATAGGCAAGGTTGGCATGGTTTTTTGCTTTTCAATACATTCCATTGATGTCACCTTTTGGCTCATGGCTTGATGATGACTCCACGTAGTTGACTTGTTGATTCTTCAATCTGCAATCTTCTTCCTTGTGTCCGAGCTTCTTGCAATGGTGACACTTTGGTTTGTTCTTCAATCTGCAGTCACTTTGATAGTGACCCATCCTTCCGCAATGGTAGCATTTCACTGATGTTTTACTGAATAGTGCTTGTTCTTCATTATAGCTGTTGTATGTTGATGTCGATGTCGATGTCGATGTCGATGCCTTTAACTCTCTTTCTTTTTCGAGAAGAGAGGATACACATTCTTCAAACTTTGGATCTGGCAAATTCTTCAAAGTGGTTGTCAATGCACTATACTCTGCAGGCATGCTTTTAAGGAGAATTGCAAGTGCATCTTTCTCTCCTACTTTTGCATTTATGCCCTCTAGTTGAGTCATAATGCTTTTGATTTTGTTGACAAATTGTGCCATGGATTCATTGAAGCCCATGTGCATACCATAGAATTCAATCTTAAGATGGATTTCTTGGTTTTTGGCTTTTGCACCAAACACTGTGTTCAACTCATCCCATGCATCCTTGGCATGATCTTTAGAGTCTATATGATGAATTATGTTTGGACCCAAGTGCAATCCAATGAGTGATAGTGCTGCTTCATCTTTTTCCTTCCAAGCATCATTTTGTGCAATGGGTATGTCTTCTTTTACAATCTTCCAAAGCTTTTGGTGCATCAGGAGATATCTCATTTGTGTAGACCATGTGTGAAATCCTTCCCCGGTGAACTTTTCAACAGTTGGAGTGCGGATTGCCATTGCAAAGGTCTTACCAGTTTGATGATACTTTCAAATCTGGCAGTGTCTAATTGCATACAATGATTCTAACATGACAGGCGCGTAGAGCTTGAAAAGACGATCACTTTTCCTTTTTGGAGCGTGTGCAAATTCTTCCTGGATTGCAAGTTATGGCTTGTTGAAGCTTTTGTGAAGAAAAGGGGGCCTTGATGATGTGGCTCAGGCATTCACATGCTGCATTCAGGACTGTGCTTAGAAAGGGGCTGTGTGCTTAGGTAGCCCTGTGCCATGTGGCAACCTTCTAACCCAAGTTAGTTAACCCAAGTCTAGATTAACTTAACCATGGTCCACGCAACTAAACCTAACCATAAACTTAACCACAGTTGAACACACCCAGCCTTATCTGCCACGTGGCGTTTTTATGGAACCTTGGAGATTTGAAGGTTTTTGAAGGAAATTCGTTGCAGAGGAAATCGACGAAGATGCCCGTGGACTGTAACAGAGGCGGGGGTGATGGCCGCTATCGTAGGAGCCGGACGTGGACACAAGAGTCTGTTGTGAAGGCAATGCAGACTGCTCTAGATCCGGGAGCCCGTTGGCTTAGTGCTGTTTGTGCGTGGCTCGGCGGTTGTCGCTGCTCTTCGTTGGAGACGGCTATTTGAAGAAGGCATTGTTTGATGGGAGGCTAGAGCCGCCTTTGAAGCTGAGCGTTGGAGCTTGTTGCAGAGTCACGGGTAGGTAGGCCCTTTGCTAGCACTGCTGGTCGAGCTTTGGAGCTCTGTGGATCTTTCGGGTTCGTAGCTTTCGGATCTGCAGCTAGCCGTAGGTGTCGAGGGAGCACAAAAGCTATGGATCTGTGGAGCTGCTGGACGACGAGGATGCTAGTGGTTGTTGGATACACAGAAGCGTTGCTGGAGCATCAAGGAAGCATTGGGCTTGGATCGCTGGGAGCTATGGAGGTCGTAGCTGCTCGTTAGTTGCCCGTGAGCATTCTAGTTGCTGCTGAGAGCTAGAGCCTCAAATGGCTTTTGAAACAGTCATAGAGGTCCGTGATGATAAGGCCGCTGGCATTGCATCGTGTGCAATAGTCGTCGAATGCTTGGCTTTGTCGATGGGCTATTTGTGCAAGCTATGTGTTGGAAGACTGCGTTGGAGCTTGTGAAGGCTACTAAGGCATTGATGGCGGCCTGTAGATCTGTTGCATGCAAGGAGAAGTCATGTAGATTTGTTTAAACCTTACCACTCAAGCATGAGGTCCTATCAAGAGCTTCTCTCTCAATCTATATCTCTCTCTCTCAAAGAGCTCAACGGAAATATGGACGGAAATTTGTTTTCAATCTAAAACTAAAACTAACCTAAGAGAAAACATGTGCTTCTAAGGCAACCTACAACTAATCTAGGAGACTAGACCTAAGCTCTGATACCATGACAAAGTGAGGATCCTACTCTCCTAGTCACTAAGACTACATCCTAATACAACACTAATCTACGGAGGATGCAACCTAAGTGCAAGCATGATGAAGAGAGTGCTCATGACATGTATCTCAAGTCAATTAGGTTCCAAGATAGATTAACTTGGACTCATAAAGAGAATCTTGAGATAGTGCAAAGTGCTTGATTGATATTCCTTCAAATGAACCTCCCTTTTATAGGTGAGGGTACTTACATCCATTTGCTTGCTCACATGTGGGATATGTCCTCCATGCCATGTGGCAGCTTACCCTTTGCTCATACCTTTGCTCTACATGTGCTCATGGCACCACAACTCTCAACAGTTTGAACGTATTATAAAATTGGGAAGAGACCAAGGGAGTACTTCATAGACTTGGGATATGGGAGTTGATATATGTGGAAAAATGTGGCCAAACAATATCGCACACAATTGAGAGTGCGTAATTGCCTAGCCCACATGGGAGACTCTTCCACACATACCATGCATGTGGGAGGAAGCATTTATTGGGAGAGACCCCTTCTCTTGGCTAGAAAAGGAGGGGGCTATTCCTTGATGAGACATGCTCATTCTTATAAAGCCACCTAGCTAGTACTTTGATTTCCCCCTTCCCTTCCTTTCAAATAAAGCATGGTCCTCCTCCCTCGATGTCTCCATCTTTACATTCCTCCTCCCATCATGTACATGCTTCTCTTCCCCCTCTCCCTTTCCCCTTGTGCCATAGTCTCCCTATTCACCCTCCCCTTCTAATCCCTTTTCCCCTCCCATGATAACGTTTCGCCCTCATGTTCTCCTTTCCTCCATGGCCCTTGAGCGTTGCCATGCTTAGTGTCTAGCCTCTTGTCCTGATTTCTTTTCTAGGTAACAGAAATGGTGTGGCTGCTGGGATCGAAATTTCCACGGCTAGTGGTGTAAAATCTATTACTCCTACAACTGGGTGCGGCTCTGCGGCCTCTTTTGTGCGCAGTTCTCTTCTTTTGCACCTCCAAACTATGTGCCTTCCCTGTCTCTACGGCTGCAAATCCTCCCTGCTTCTGCACTTTCAGTCTGTCTGCTTTCTGCTTACGGTTCCTACATGTATTCTGGCTGGCAAATCTTCTGCTCGTACCAGTCGCATCTACAGAACTGTAACATCTGTGCTCCCTTTGAGCTCCTACGCGTGCATTCGTGCATCCACTATGTACTCGCATGCATCGCGGATAGATCGTGATGATTTTCAAGGCTGCTGCATCTTCTGGTCGCGAACAGCTTTTTTGGGTTTCTGCAAAACTGTAACAGATCTCGCACCCCCCTCTCTTCTCTTCTTCTTCGTCTCCTTCTCTTTCTCTTTCTCTTCTCCTTCTCCTCTCCTCTCTTTTCTTTTTATTAAAGAGTGGGATTTGAACCCAAGACCTCCCCCTTCACAAAAGGTAGACTTATCATTGGGCCAGCAAGTAGGAAGTGATGAAAATGTAATGATTTTTGCTTATATATTGAAATCTCGGGAACTCTAACTCTCTAACCGTGGGGAGTTTCCTCTTGCTATAAAAAGCAAAAGTATTTCATTTCATGTGCTCGATTTACATCTCCTACTAGATCGCCGATTCGAAACTTTTTCAAGTTCACTTCACGGACGCATGCCACACAAGGAGGGTGGATATTTATGTCACTTCTCGACGAGTTTAAGGATTTGGTGCCTGGTCCTCCACGCCTTACGGCTACCAATGGGTGAGATCTCTTTCTTGATCTTCATATACATCTACAACAACTGATTGTACAATGCATTGCTCAAGGAGACGACGGGTGGGATGATACACCGTGGATGATTCAAGGTGAAGAACTAGTGATATGCTGGGAGGACTTTGATTTTAATTCTACTCATTGTGCAGTGATCGAGCTACTTGCTGCATTGGAGGTAATTAAAAGGGTGTCCTTCTTCGAAGGGTGGGATGCTCCCCAAGCTTGGGGGGAGATTTGGCGCATCTGCTTGGTAATTCCTGTGGATAAACTCATCTTGAATGGTTTATTCTTAATCTCACTACAGAGGTTTCTAGAGCTCCGGCTGGTAATGTTTCGACCAAGGAATCCCTTTGTACTTAATCAATCCTTGTGCCTCATTTTGAGCTTCAAGTTGTAATTCTTTTTTGTCTAAAGATAAACTATCAACAAAGGATTGCAAGTTTATTTGGTGCTAAACGTTTGGGTCAAGTATTGAATTCTCCCCACCCTCTCCTTCTACCTATCTTGGACTATCGAGAAACTTGGGATGTCCGAATTTTAGTCTTGGTGTGATGATATCTTGGATCCTTTAATTTGATGGAGCTTATAAACCTTCGACCAAGGCTGTTGGCGTGGGTGTGAAGCTCACTTCACCGAGTGGTGAGGAGTATTGTTATAGCAAGTCTGCACCTGCAAGTACTTGCAACCAAGCTGAGTACTCGGTACTCATTTTTGGGCTACAAAAGCTGGGTTACTTGGCACTTTTGCACTTCTCAATGCACAACTGCAACTACTCATCTTTCTTTCCGAACATGTTGAAGTCATCCAGGAACATCCACATGAATGTGGCTAGATATGGTTCAAAGACCTTCTGGATCCAGAAACATTGGTGGTGCATTCTTCAATCCAAATGTCATGACATGGCGTACACTCCCCATTGCATGACAAACACTGTTTTTTTAAAATCTTCCTTGGCCATCTATATCTAGTTGTACCCACTAAAGCCAACCAAAAAATAGTACATTTCATGCCCTGCCATAGCATTTAGCAATGTATCACAAAAAGGTAAAGGAAATGGATCCGTGATCATCGTTGTATTTAGATTCCTGTAATCCATGCAAATCCAGAGCTTCCCGCTTTTCTTTAGCATAATTACAATTGGTGATAGCCATGTGACTCTATTTGTCGGGTAAATGAATCCTACCCTCAACAACTTGTCTATCTCCTTCTTCACTTGCTTTGTGTAATTTGGGTTCATTTGATACTGTTGTTCAATTACAAGCTTGGAGTCTTTTTCAGGTTAATACGATGAATACAGAGAGCCGGATCTACTCCCCTGATATCTGTATACTCCCATGCAAATACATCCTTATCTTCTTGCAACAACTTCACTAATTCCTGTCTAAATGCTCCACTAGCAAATAGGCTCACCTTAACCGGTTCCGATTCTACTTGAACTCTTCCACGTCATCATCTTTCACCCTTGATATTCTCCACATCTGATCCTCATACGCCAATTCAACTTTCAAAATTATCTCCTCTCCATATTTTTAGTATAGTGCAATCTCCTCATTTGGTTCAGCATCTAGTATGGCAGGCTAGTCCTCTTCTAATTCAAATCCCTCATTGGGTGCCGGATCTTTTGCTGTAACTATTCGCACTTCTATGATAGGTTGTTTCACCCTACTACTTTGCTGGATGACTACTTCCATGTCTTTCGCTACTATGAACTAATTCACCCAATGAGACAAGAAAATATTGAATTTCTCATGATATTAAACAAAATAAGAGTAGGACAACACTCAGACCATGACTTAAAAACTCTGAATACAAAATGCAAACGATAACTAAAACACAAAGAAAACATACCGCATTTATTCTATACTGATGCATTGAAAGACAAGCACAATGACCAAGTATTCCAACTTCTGCCAGGACAACCGCACATACTAAAAGCAATAGACAAAAAACACAAACAATGTAGCAAAAAAATAAGAACACATGTAGACCCTAAAAGTACAACAGGAGTACACGAGCAATTGAAATTAAAAGTCGGAATGATTATTGAAATATGTTATGGAAACTTGGACATCTAAGATGGTTGGTTAATGGTGCAGATGACATCTTCATGCACTCTAACACAAAAATAAGCCAATAGAATGGGAGAGCAAGGTTGGAAGAACCACAAGATACAACTACAAATCCCTTTACAAAGACAAAACACCAACAAATTGGACACCTATACTTCAAATTCAACGAAAATTCCAAGTAGATAAAAACCACTTAAACACTATAACAAGAACACAATTTCAAATCCAACCAGCTGCCACAAGAACAGTGCATCGAGCACAAGGACTATCTATGGACTACTTCTAACATCAAAACACATGGACTAGTATATACTGCACTTTCAAGAATAAGGAACCCAAACAACTTATATTTATTAGAGAAATTTGAAAACAAACACGTTTGACAACATCGTCTTGCAAGAAATTCAATGCCTTAAAACAGAATCACAGTGGACATTTGATCAAATGGACTGCACAACAATACCAGAAAATACTACTATTATACAATCACTAAACACTATTTTGAAAGCACACATAAAAGACATAACAGCAAACACAAGCATCAACCATGCAACAATTCTATGCTTATAAGAAGCACCCACACAACCCAAGGACAACATCCAGATTAAAGGTTTTTAACACATTTAAAAACATGATGGGCTCGGAATAGCAACATACTACAAGAGACAATTAAACTACAAGACACATACTACATACGGAACACGGAACACAATGCTCACTCACTACATTTCAAACAACAAAAAGTAACATACTAAATGTAATTAACATTTATAGATGCACGAAAACAAAAACTACAACACTCCTACAATGCCTACAAACAATTTTGGAA
The DNA here is from genome assembly GCF_047967505.1 of Dipteris shenzhenensis. Classification (NCBI taxonomy): domain Eukaryota; kingdom Viridiplantae; phylum Streptophyta; class Polypodiopsida; order Gleicheniales; family Dipteridaceae; genus Dipteris; species Dipteris shenzhenensis. Next base: position 4,513,832 of record NC_141623.1, read on the forward strand.
AAGGTCGAAGCACATACATTCTCGGGGACTTTAATATCGGCTTTAATTAAAACAAAAACATGGACACATTACAACACTTCATGGAAATACAAAACATATAACAAATCATTACAACATCAACAACAATATATGGATAAAAAATTGACCACATTTGGACAAACAATCTCTTCAACAAACAAATTAGTGGAACAACTGAGTACAAGTACTTGTGAGCACTGCCTTCAATTGGTTCTGTCAAAGGAAAACAATTGTCAAGATATTAATTTGCAACACCTGTGATGGAAGCCCATGTATAGAAAAGTTCGAATGATTTGCAAACTTCGTGAGAGAGAGAGAGAGAGAGAGAGAGAGAGAGAGAGAGAGAACCAAAATGGTAGGGGGCCACATGGCGAAAAATGGGTGGGACACTTTTTTAAGACAAGTGTAACGATAGCACTGCCTAGAAGGCAGTGCTAACAAACTTTGCTTATTGGACAAACCATGGAGTTCTTTACACAACCTTTAACACTATTCATTAAAAGATCAAACACACAAGGCAGGCCCGTGAGAGCGAGAGAGCGAGCGAGAGAGAGAGAGCCAAAATAGTCGGGGGCCACGTGGCGAAAAATGGTGTGGGACACTTTTTAAAGAAAAGTGTAACGATAGGGCTGCCTGGGTCCATTCTCAAATTAGAAAGGTCGCTTTTAAGATCCCATGAGGCTAGAGGTCCGCTGGAAGGAGCGAAGATCAAAAGAAACTCCTCACACCATACATGATCTCATTCTAGCCATCAATGCTGCACATTTTGGCCTCCGCAAGGGCAGCCATGGAGAGCCCCAGCATCACGCTAAGCTTTGAACCTGGGTTCGGTATGGCTTCGAGATGGCGCTGGAACTGGCAGTGGAGAGACAGTCCCCCAGGACGCAACGTCCGCGGTGGAGAATGTCTACTTGAAGCGTATGCCTTCAGGTACTTCAGGATTAATTCCAGTCTCATAGTCTGAACAGAGAAACCTTAGGGCTTCAGATTGCAAGCATAGATAATTCAAGGAGTAGCTTTGGAGAGGCGGCTGGCACTATCCAATATAGAAGGCTGGGGTCAAACTCAGAAGACGGCGACTTGATGGAGGAGGCAGCCACAGGTAAGTGAATGCAAAGCATCCAAGAAGTGATTTGAGATGCGGAGCTTAGAGGAGGCATTCATTTCTTTGGAACGGATGCCCCGGCTGCCTTCGGTTGAGAGCTTTATCTGCATGTTGCAGAATTGCAGGAAACAGAAAAATCGAGAGTATGCCAAGCGTGTGCATGCCTACATGGGCGAAATTGGACTGCAGGCTCATATTTATCTTGGGAACTACCTTGTCCCGATGTTAGTGGAATGTGGAAGCGTGTGCGATGCTGAGCAGGTTTTTAACAGGTTGGTCGGTCCAAATGAGTATTCTTGGACTGCTCTCATCATGGGTTTTATAGAATGTGGGGAATCGCAGCGTGCCCTCAACCTGTACCAAAAAATGAAAGAGGATTGTGTACATCCTAGCAAATACACGTTTGTGGCCCTACTAAAGGCTTGTGCTAGGCTGAAAGATGTGGAAAGAGGCTGGGAAATACACTCTGAGATTGCCAGTAATGGGTTGGAAAGAGAGCTTTTTGTTGGCAGCACTTTGGTTGATATGTATGCTAAATGTGGCTCTCTTGCAAGAGCACAGGAAGCATTTGATAAGCTGCCAGTTCGAGGTGTGGTCTCGTGGAATATTCTAATGGCAGGATATGCAGAACATGGGCTTAGTGAGGAAGCACTGAACTGTTTCAAGCAGATGCAATTGGAAGGTGTGTCTCCAGATTCTCTCACCTTTGTTTGCAGCTTGAAAGCTTGTGGCAGCATAGGAGCCATAGACAAAGGCGAAGAAATATATGCTGAGGTTGCCAGACAAGAATTGGAGAAAGATGCTTGGATTGGCAGCCGTTTGGTGGATATGTATTCCAAATGTGGCTCACTTGGAAAAGCACGTGAAGTATTTGACAAGCTCCCAGTTCGAGATGTTGTCTTGTGGACTGCACTATTCACAGGATATGCTGAACATGGGCTTGGTGAGGAAACACTGAACTGTTGTGAACAAATGCACCTGGAAGGGGTGCCCCCAGATGCTGTCATGTTTGTTTGCTGCTTGAAAGCTTGTGGCAGCATAGGAGCACTAGACAAGGGTCAAAAAGTACATGCTGAAATTGCCAGACAAGGATTGGAAAGTGATCCTTTGGTGGGCAGCAGTTTGGTTGATATGTACGCCAAATGTGGCTCACTTGCAAAGGCACAGGAAGTGTTTGACATCCTCACAATTCGAGATGCAGTCTCATGGACTGCACTAATTGCAGGATATGCCCAGGTAGGAGGAACTGAAATTGTTTTCCGTCTGATTGAGAGAATGAGAGGAGAAGGTGCAAAGCTAGATAGGGTTGCATTCCTTTGTGTTCTTACTGCATGCAGTCACGCAGGTCTGGTGGATGAGGGCCAAAAATACTTTGAAGCCATGAGCAAAGACCATGGCATTACACCATCTATTGAGCACCACAATTGCATAGTTGATCTCTTAGGCCGTGCAGGCCATCTCAGCGAGGCGGTAGTGATTGTGGAGAAGATGCCTTTCCAACCAAATCTCGATGTTTGTCATACTTTGTTGGGTGCTTGTCAAAAGTGGGGTAATGTGGAGCTTGGAAGACGTGCCTTTGAACATGCAGTACGATTGGATGAAAAGGATGCTGCAGCTTATATCTTGATGTCTAACATCTATGCAGATGCGCACATGCAGAAGGATGAGAAGAAGGTTGAGGCAATGCGAGAGAGCATGGAAGTAGCCAGAGAAGAACTGGACCGAGACTGGCAGAATTGTGCATTCATTTGTGGTCTGGGATATTAAACATTGCCATAGCAAAGATATATATGCAAAGCTAGAATATCTTTCCTTCAAAATGGAGGAAGGATATATCCCATGGGACATGGGCAATGCTGCAAAGAAAGAGGGGTTATGTGGGCACAGTGAGAAGTAGGCTGTGTGCCCTAATTAATACATGGAAAGCGATACCCATACATGTCGGAAAGATGTCCAAGCCACTGCACTTTATCAAAGATAGATAAAGAACAGGGAATGATTTATGTCAGAGCTGCAAACCACTTTCACATATAGGAAGGAAAATTGTAGCTATGGGGACTATTGGTGACACTAGTGGATCCCCTGTTAACCACTGTTCCTCTTTATATAAAATACTCCTCAAAGAATGATGGAAAAAGTGAGCCGCATCCATGACTCGTATGAAGTGGATTGCTTTTTCAAGAAGGTCAAACTGTTGCCATAAATATCCCTTTGTGATTTTTGAATCTTAAAATGGCCCAAGGGCCTCATATAAAATGTGGCCCTTAATTCCTAACCAAACAAGGTTACCAAACCCCTAAGGGTGAGCTAGTGAGATCATCTCATAGCCATAGGTTCAATGTTTTAGAACCACCCCCAGCCTAAGGTGTAGACCACCATTGAAGCTAATCCGCTTGAAGATCAGATCACACACTCAGGGACTGCATATAAAAGTCTTTTGGCCTAACATCAAGGCCTTTTGTCACCTGCAACCATGTCCTACTATGTGACAACATGGCCCGCTTCGAAGCTCTCTTTCAACAAATTATCCAAAGCCTTCCCACATACAAGCACAACCCTCCGCTCTCGGCCATGCCTATGTGCAGCTAGCAAACTAGTGAGATCATCTCATAGCCATAGGTTCAGTGTTTTAGAACCACCCCCAGCGTAAGGTGTAGACCACCATTGAAGCTAATCCGCTTGAAGATCAGATCACACACTCAGGGACTGCATATAAAAGTCTTTTGGCCTAACATCAAGGCCTTTTGTCACCTGCAACCATGTCCTACTATGTGACAACATAGCCCGCTTCGAAGCTCTCTTTCAATAAATTATCCAAAGCCTTCCCACACAACCCTCCGCTCTCGGCCATGCCTATGTGCAGCTAGCAACTAGAGTTTACAAATATGTGCAGGCTATGCAATGAATGCATCTCTCTCTCACAACTCAACTATAGATAACATCCAAAGGTGGCCACTCTATATAACATGTAGCATAATTTTGCTCATTGACTAATGACGGGTAGGAAGGGGTAAATATAAAATGTGTGCTTGCACGCACACTTTTTTATGTTAGGGAGTGGCTACCCTAGGTATACCATAGCAAGTCATCTTGGCCTTGGTCAAAGATAGTTGCCTTGGCAAGATGACAAAACCAGCTGTGACCATGTCCTCCACACAAGTATATGGGTGGCATTCATGAGCACAAGCTAGTGTCGCCCAAACGAGCGAGAGCACTTGAGAGGAAGAGGAGGGTGGCCGAGAGAGAGAGAGAGAGAGAGAGAGAGAGAGAGAGAGAAAGAGAGCACAAGAAGCTCCTCCTTTTATGATGAACCATCGACTTGCTCAACAAGCCTTTGATACAGCCTGTGTCACCATCATGTTGTCTTTGTGAGAAAGTGTTGTTGATGATGCCTTAATGTGACCATGTTGTGGCCACCTAATTAGAAAGAGTGACACGTATAATCTAGCCTACAATCCCAAATACACATATTAAACTGGTGTGCATGAATAAACTACTGAATGCATATGCAAATGACACATAGAAAAGGAGAATAAACCCCACCTAGCAAATTCTACTATTGGATGCAACAATGAACTGCTACCCCAAGGCAATGTGAGTGGAAGTGAATAGCTATATATGAACCCATACTTATCTCAATCCCAAGCACTCCACCCTTGGATACATCTGTCAAAGACTTAAGGCATCAAGGATTGATAATCATACAATGCTTTACGATCGAGTTTGTCTAAACCGCTTTGGCATAATCCTTAGTTGACTTTCTTTATCAATACTACAACTTATGTTATTCTTTGACACTATCATGTGTCAGACTTTTCCTCATATTCTACTCAAAGATCCATTTAGATCTCAACTACTTTCAGAGTTGGTACACAATTTATCAATCCAGCTACCATCATTACCAACAATCAAAAACATTGATCCAAGGGGATTTTCAATTCAATTACACTATCACTCATGCAACCAGTTGACGGGAGGTTCTACAAGCCAACTGCCACACTTCGTACAAGCCTTCCATACACGCTTTGTTAGGAAAGGAAAAGGATAAGAACTTAATGCTTCATCTTCCATCACCCCTTCCTTTTAATCCCCATATGCAACTTAAGTTGGGGAAATATCTGACGTACAAATCTTTGACATGTACAGAAAGTTACTCACCAAAACAACACTCTTTCATTTTTCCTCGATAGCAAATTGGTTATCTTCCAATGAGCTTTACCCTCTACTTATGAAGTGCAATTTAAGAAGGGGTATTGAGAATATGTAAAATGCACTATGTGCCTATAGTGTACAAAGAGTGGTATAAACTAAATGTCCCTAAATTGTATAGGTTGAGTGTAAATAGACTAAGAGAGCATCAAGGTTCTCCAAGTTATGGTGTGTCTACATAACATTATAGCCTCCTTCATGTTCAATAAGATGGTTGGAACAAAGGCTCTTTGCTATTGCAAAAAGGTCACCTAGGTCTAAGGAAAAGTAAGATAGCTTTTGGCCCCATTTGTTGTGGTGCCACTCGGATCACGTAGGTGTTGATTGCACCTAGCACACTTATCATGAAGAAGCTATAGAGATTAGATATCCCCAGGGCGATTACTTTGTTCACCACTCTCTACCTTGTTGTCCACTTTTCCCCATGTTGGAAGCATTCATCGTTTTTTCATATACGTTGCAATGTAGCTTTAATGAGATGTCTTTGCATTGCATTTTTATCTATATTCCTATCCAAATCACATGATTCAAAATTGAAAACTCATCTTTACTTATAGCGATTGTATTTAACCTCAAATAGCTAAGGATTGAGACAAGATGGTTGGAAAGGTAGTAAGTGGATTGGAAATCCAATGCATTGATGGCTTGATAGATGCAACTAAAATAGCAGAACGGAGATGCGGATCATTTAAAACTCGATCCAAGGGTGATGATTCAGACAATGAGTTTGATTTTGACACATATGAATCTGGAAGTGATATGGACAAGGATATAGAATCCAAAAGTGAAGATTCAGAAAGTGATTCAAAGGATGAGGATGAAAAGTCCAAAAAGAAGCAGAAACATAAGAAAAAAAAGTCCAGCAAGAAAGAGACAAAGAAGTCAAGAAAGGAGATGAAGAAATTGAAAAAGAAAACAAGTAATATAGAAACTCTTGGATGAGAAACTAAAAAGTTTAGGAGCACTAAAGTCAATAGCTTAGTCGAAGTATGAGATTTGCATGAAGGATCACCCAACGAGGGTTTGTTGGTATAACCCCAACACTTGAATGAATCTAACACTAAAGCAACATAGTGGTAGGGAGAGAATCAAGCTAACACTAGGAACGGAAAAGAAAAGATAGCAAACATAATAAAATGGAAAGGAATTGAAAGCAATGAACAAGTACTCACATGTAGACCAAAGTAGCTTGTACTTGAATGGGTTGAGTGATCTAACAAGTGACAAGTACAATGCCTTTATAGGATAGGCACACACACTAAGTACCAAATGCATATGGGATAACTCCCAATATGACACGTGGCACTCCTAGACACCTAGTACTATAAAACTCACACTAGGACTCACTAGAACACACCAAAACTCACTCAACTTGACTCCATTTCCTAACACCACCCCATGGAGGAAAGGTGAGTGACTACTGGAACGGAACCAAGAACAAAACATGACAATGATGGTCATCACACTGTGCAATGAGTGCAATGACAGTCTAGAACTAGACATGGCTCCCATGCTAACTCAGAGGCAAGTGAGCATGGCCTCTCAGGCTAGTGAGCATGGTATAGAATCAGAGGCTCACCTAGCATCGCTTAGAGGCTCATCATGCATGGATGCATGACCAACTTAGAGGTCTAGGAGACCAATGCACCAACATCTTGGAACTGGCATGCCAGGCCTGATAAATAGATCTATCAAAGCCAATACGTGGCTCCCACAGTACATCCCCCTCTTGGATCCATAGAATAATGAGGGACATGGAGCCACACACCATAGAAAACCCATACATAATTTTAGGAGGACTATCCAAGGTAGAGAACCTTTATTGACTCAACACACATGATTTATTGCATTCATTTTTTGGAAACATCCCTAGGGCAAACTACCCAAATACAACATGTTTAGAAAAAAAATGGATCATCATCTCCATTGTCCTCTAGAGGGAGAGAGGGAGAGCATGAAATTGTGTCGGAGGGTCGTCATCTTCATCGTCACTAGCGGCAGCTGCAATCCAACTGACATGGTCCTTAGTTTGCTATTTGGCAAGCTTCTAGTGTTTGACTATCCAAGGTAGAGAATCTTTATTGACTCAACACACATGATTTATTGCATTCATTTTTGGGAAACATCCCTAGGGCAAACTATGCAAATACAACATGTTTAGAAAAAAAATGGATCATCATCTCCATTGTCCTCTAGAGGGAGAGAGAGAGAGCAGTGACAGCATGAAATTGTGTTGGAGGGTCGTCATCTTCATCATCACTAGTGGCGGCTGCAACCCAACTAACATGGTCCTTAGTTTGTTGTTTGGCAAGCTTCCGGTAGCATCTGTCCTCCGTATGACCAAGCTTGTTATCAATAGGTGCACTTGAGAGGCTTGAATGACTTTGTCTTTCCATATGCTGGTGGAGGCAAGGGCCTAGGTTTTCATTTGATGGTGGAGGCAAGAGCCTCTATAGTACCTGATGTGAATAGATAGGAGATTCTTTATTCCGGTGATCTTTTTCGAGAAGAAGGTAGTCGTGGCAAGCCTAAGTACTTCAAGGCGTTACTCCTTCCATACTCTTCATGGGGACAACCATTTTGTTCTTATCGTCTGGGAGACACTTTAGGCTAGAAAGTTCTTGAACAAGAGATTGCATTTTTCCTAAATGTGCACTCAAGGTATCACTATCCTCCATTTTCAACTTATAAAATTGCAACTTCAAGAAAACCTTGGACTTTGTGATTTTGTTACCAAAAATATTCTCGAGATGCACCCATATCACCTTGGCCGTTGATTTGAAGTCGATGTGATGAATCAAAGTGTCATTGAGGCAAAGTCTAATAATAGCAATAGATTTTGAGTTGTGTTGCTTCCATATCTTGAGTTGTTGAGGATCCGATGTGGGATCATCATTCTCAATAACATCCCATACATTTTCTTTCATGAGGAGCTGTTGCACCTTGGTTTGCCAAGTAGAAAATCCTTCCCCCGTGAATTTCTCCACAAGCAATGAGGTTGAAGTGAGAGTGCTCATTGTGGAAAATGCCAACTTCAGTCTTCAGTTATACGAGGAATGTATCGGGCTATTTCAGCACTTTGGAAAGCATGATGGGCAGACAAGCAATGGTGAAGACAATCATTGTGGGTAGTTGGCTGTTGTAAAGGGAGGATAGGTGGAGCTGTATAATGGGTAAAGATGGTGGGCAAATTGATAGAGAATGGTGGGCTAGAGTTGCAGAGATGGCGGGATAGAATGGCAGAGATGGCGGGGTGGAGTTGCAGAGATGGCAGGCTAGAATGGCAGTGGATAGAATGGCAAAGATGGTGGCTTGGAGTTGTAGAGATGGTGGCCTAGAATGGCAATAGATGGAATGGCAGAGAAGGCACCCAAGCAAGTGGGCAGAGATGGCGTAGAAATGGTGACCAAATGGGTAGCACGAATAGTTGAAGTAGCATTCCACACAACAACTATAGTTGCCAGTTCCAATGTGTCTTCAATGGCACCTCCAATGTCGATGTAGATCAGCTCAGGGAGAGACTAAGGGTAAGGGAAGGGAGCTTCATCTTGGAGGAGAGGGTAGCTTTCATTTGAGGGCCTCCCTCATCCTCTAGATTGAGCTCTGTAGGGAAAGGGCTAGATACATAGCTCTGATACCACATGAAGGAACATAGTGGTAGGGAGAGAAGCAAGCTAACACTAGGATAGGAAGACATGCCTGCTATTTTTCTATCTATTGTATGAGCTTTTGTTGGTCATTTTCCTTCTGCTCTTTATACACTTGAAAATTTTTCTGTAATCTTGCCAAGTATTGTTTAATCTTCTGCATCTCAATGCTTTCTTGTACCTATTGCAACAATTTACGATTTTCTTCCTATAGATCAATAATATCAGTAGCAGCTTGACGTTGGGCTGCTTGCATCTGATTTCCAAAACTTTGTACAATCTCAACTGCATGGTTGAATTGCTAAAATGAAATAGCAGACACTGACTTCTTATTGATGAGCGTGTATCCATTGCATCTACACCCTCCATGCTTGGGTCCTGAGACATGGCTAGTCTTTTCTTCAAATCCACCATGGCTCCCTTTCTTACCAAAATTTTTGACTTCATAACAAGTTGATCTTTATGTAGCAGCTTCTCCTTGCTCACAATAGGTGTATTCCATAAAGCTGAAGATAGTGATTTAATAGTCACCATCTCTATCGACTTTTGATAAGTGTATCTGGCTTGCACCAAATCATCAATTGTAATAATTAACAAGCTCATTTGCATCACCAAACAACTGCTTGCCCTTCTGCTTATACGAGATAGAGTTTTCCCCTTTTTAGGAGTAACATGATTGAATAAGACTGTCACATAAGGAGCAATTCTCAAAAATTGATTCGGACTGCGAACCTGCTTCCTGGCAATAGCTTTGTGCACAACAATGTAGCCCATGACACCTTATCCCCTTGCTTTGCTGCCGCCAAATAAGCATAATTTTCCTTTGCCATATAGTCATTACTTAACCAATAGAACCACTCGCTCCACGAACCAAGCTAACTGTTGTTTCTTGACAAGATCCCGTACCTTGCTGATCATATAGGAATTCTTAGATGAGTAAGGATTCCCAAACTCTGCCATCATCACCTCATCCGAACACTTGTCTAGTTGAATCTCTTCCTCATAGTAGGGCATATGAAAAATTGTAGCTATCAACTTTGGTGTTATTCTAACTCCCAAAGCAATCTCTCCCGCTGTGCGCTGTACTGTTTGGAGATGACTCAAAACTTCAGGATTATCTAGTCACAGCTCCCACGATAAGCATGCAAAGTCATACAACTTGATCTTCTTCAGCCACGCTTTATTAATCGTCAAATTGAGAAATACCTTGGATTGCTGAAAAACTTACGGACTCTCAAGTATTTGCTGCTTCTTCAACGTTTGCTTCTTCGACGGTTCATCCGACTCTGTTTTTGAATCTTCTGAAACATCTAGCAAATCCTTCTCTGGCAGCTTCTCCTCCATTTTCACCCTCTTGCTGTGTCGCACAGGTGCTACTTTCGATTTTGGGGCTATTTGTTCACTTGCCATGGCTGATAGTAGATCAAGCTCTAGACATGACCTCGGGAGTTCTTCGTGTTATGAATATCCACATTCACAAAGAACAGAAGTTAGAGCAAATTGATTCTGGCAAGGATAAAAATAGCTAAACCTCACACGCGTCAATTCAAACTGAAGAGAATTTTTATAATGATGAGATGTTATCGGCTGTAATCGGACTAGACAAACCGACCATGCCGAATATCGCATCAGCCTCCCACCTTGGGCATGAAGAATCATCATCGACATGCTTGAAACGTTGCCATTAGTATGGCTAGTACTACCCAATGAATTTGGAACTTTGGAACTTCGCAACTGGAATCACCGCTCCGCATTCGGATCTCGCATCACTTCAGAATTTTGGATCTTGAACCACAGTTCCGCATTTGGATCTTGCATCACTTTGGAAATTCAGATCTTCGAACCTAACCTGCAAACAGCCACTGAACACAACTTTGCCACCATGCACTGCACTACTAAAACCTCTACTACAACCTCCACATAAAGTGTTGGAGCATGATATGGTTTCAACCGATACCCATTGACTGGTTTCGAAATTGCATTCCCATACATATCCTCCAATTTGAATGTTTCCTCTCCTAAGACCTCAACAATCTTGTAGGGACCATTATATGTCAACTTCAGTTTACCAGGACGAAAACCTAGTTTAGAATTAAACATCAATACCAGATCCCCTTTCCGGAACACCTTAAATTTGATATTCCTATTGACCCATGCTTGTCTCCACTTCTGGATCACATCTAAAATGTATGAGCTAACAACCCGATTTGTGGGAGAAGAGGAGAGCACACACAAAGGGATAAGGAGACACCAAAAGTGGTGGAGCAAAAGCTACTCCAGCTTATTCCTCTATCATATATATATGAGTATACACACTATACAAGTGGGCGGGCACATTGCCCTTTACCCCAATAACCTCCCACTTAAAGACAGTGTGCCTTTAAGGGAGTATAGTACACATATAATACAATCAGCCATAGGCTGAAAAACAAGATGACCAGACCATCATCCTATGCCCATCGGCACTTTACAATGTGCAAAGTGCATAGAGGATAAGCTGCTAGCAGACATCAAGTCTGCAGGATAGAAAATGACAAGCTGTAGATGCCTATCAACCAAGATCTCATGCCAGATCTCACTTGGAGAGAACTCTCACCACCACGTGCTCCTGTGCTAAGTCCATAGCACTCGAACTATCACTGTGCAAAGAAAATGTCTTTGCACCACCTGTGACCATAAGCACATAACCTACAATAGACCTCTATTAGTCTACCCAACCTGCATCATTGGCATGCTGCTCCTGGAAGCATAAGGAATTAATGTCCACAACCGCTTCCCTATCGCCAAAATCTGCCATAATCATGCTACCAACTCCCACTGCAACGGAAGTAAGAACCGGAAGTATAGTCCCAATGGCAAACATGTGAGAACCAAGTCTCAACCTAGTCATGGATGCATGAAGTACTATGGCTGCCATATCAACCATAACCTGCTGCTCAACTGATCTGTGATCGTCAAACCTGTTGTGTTTCAAGTATGGAGCCAATATAGGCAATGGAGTACTTAGTAACTTCCCCCTCTCCATACTGAAACAACCAAGTATCGAAAGACAAACATCATCAAGACAAACCTGCTGCTCAACTGATCTGTGATCGTCAAACTTGTTGTGTTTCAAGTATGGAGCCAATATAGGCAATGGAGTACTTAGTAACTTCCCCCTCTCCATACTGAAACAACCAAGTATCGGCTGCCATATCAACCATAACCTGCTGCTCAACTGATCTGTGATCATCAAACCTGTTGTGTTTCAAGTATGGAGCCAATATAGGCAATGGAGTACTTAGTAACTTCCCCCTCTCCAACCTGAAACAACCAAGTATCGGAAGACAAACATCATCAAGACCATGTAACTCCCAATGCAAAGCATCCCTGTCCATAAAGGACCATATGGCAAGTAACCTCAGAAGGATAGCAACCTCTTGATTATTGAGACCATAACCTGTCTCACTACGCATCACATCCTGAGCTCTCATAATGGTATCAAACCTATGAAGCCAAGCTCGAGGGGATTGCTTCTGGCCATGGAGGCACTTACAAAGCAAACATATCAATGATTCCTGCCCATGCGCAATATGACCTGAGTCAATAACTATAGAAACCACTTCTGTCTTGGCATAACCAGCCAATGGATCATATAGGGCATCATTAGCTAAGGTATCCTCCTCACCATGCATAGCCTAGGAGCAAACTATAACTGTCCATAGAAGATGCATCAACAATCTCCATAGGAGTATAAACCTGTGGAATACTCGAGACATCTGACCGTCTCTGACCAAAATTAGGAAGTAATCGTGGCTATCCCAACTTTATAACTTGCTCACCGTGGGAAAAACTGCCCACTTCAAGGGATATGGGCTGCCCCTGCAAAGAATTCGGAGGTATCAGTGCACTTACACCCTCCTGGAACACCACTCTCCTACTATCCATAGTCCTGGGCTGTTTAAACATAGCATCCTCTTTGAAATAGACATTATGGCTGCATATTAACTCTCTAGCTGAAGAATCCCATAACCTATAGTCCCTACTGGGCTCACTGTATACAAGGAAGATACATCTCCTCGATCGGGAACCATGAGCATAAGCCTCGTAGCCAAACAAATGTAAATGCTCATAACATGGTGTCCTGCCTGTCAAGAAGTCAAATGGCACTTTACCATCTAGAGATCTCCTGGGTGACTTGCTAAGCAAGTATGCAGCTGTCTTACATGCCTCAGCCCAATAGCATTCGGTAAGACTTGCATATCGTAGCATGCTACCAATCCTGTCCAATAGAATCCGACTTATGCCTTCTGCCAAGGCATCATGAGTAGAAAGATGAGGAGTGGTCAACACCCTCCTGATACCAAGTGTATCGATAACATAGATGCTGAAATCTAGGAGAGGTAAACTCTGCATCACCATCAATCATCAAGCTCATTAGCTTCTTTCCTGACTGATTTTCAGCATTACCCAAGAAGCGCTGAAATGTATCATATACTTCATGCTTCTGACGAATCGGATATACCCATATGTACTTTGTAGCAGCATCAATAAATGTCACAAAGTAAGAGGCACCACCTAGTGAAACGGTAGGCATAGGCCCACAAACTGCACTATGAACCAACTGCAATGGCTCAACATACCTCTCACTAACTGTCTTCCTCACAAAAGAGGATCCTGACTGCTGACCATCATGACAATCATGACATAAAATCTGAGAGACATCCATAACAGGAATGTATCTCAATGTTGTAAGGGCTTCCATACCTGTAGCAGACATATGTCCAAGTCTGGCATACCATAAACTAACTGATGGCTAGTTACTAATCATAAGCATCTGATCTTGGACACTTGATACATGCAATGCATAAGAGAATCCAACCGGTGATCCCCTAGCCATAACCGAATTGCCACTAGCAATCTTCCATGCATGATCACCCAAAGAGACATGATAACCTACCTCAACCAATTGTCCAGTACTGATCTTGCTCATAGTAAGTCCTGGTATATGTCTAACCCTCTACAAAACAAGAATAGAGCCACTAGGCATAACAAGGTGGATATCCCCGTAACCATAGACATCCATAGAATGATCAGTGCCCATTAAACTATCCTCCACAATGCATTCCTGATATGCACTGAACCATGACCTATGAGGGGTCATATGACATGAAGCACATGGATCTAACATCTAATCACCGAGAATGGGTACATCAGTGGCCAAGAAGGAGGTGTTAAAGGTGCATTCATCACTGCTACTTTCAATGGAAACCCTGGCATCCATGCCTTGAAGCTCAACATGCTTCTTATCCTTCTTCCTGTCATTCTTAACCTTGCTCTTCTTCTTGCATTTTCTTAGCCATTTCCAACAGTACTTTTTCATGTGGCCATACTTTCCACAATAGAGACATCTAACACAAGTCCGAGAGCTAGACTTGCTCTTGGAATTCCCCCTTGAACATGACATGTTTCTACCAATTGATCTACCTCTAGAGTGCATATCAAGGCTGTATTTCAGCCCATCAGGGCATTTCAACCCATCATACTGTAACATAACACTATCATGGTCATACATCCGGCATATATGAGTATAGAACTCATATGCATGGTAGTCTACACCCTGTATACCATCCTGTACCTGTAAGTAGACTGACTTTGAGAGTGATGACTAAATGATAGAGCGTGCTTGCAAGCTCATCCATGTCATCCCTCCCAATCACTCTGTTTAATGCTACTAGGCTTGACACCTTTGCATTGAATGGGCTTATGCTGCCTCTTCTGCACTAACACATCATAAATATGCTTTTTCCAATACTGAAAGTTTGATCCATCCAACCTCTCAATATCAAAGAGGGCACTACCAGCTATAGATGCCATATCTGTGGCACAATAGCTCACAACCAAAGAGCAATACAGTGCAATAGACAACCCAAATGACCAAAAGAAAATATAGTGCAGCCCAGAGCAATCAAGTCTCCAAATAAACTGGCTGATCCCATGCTCAAAAGCACTTAGCCATAAAGAGGCATAAACATGAATATATGCAGCCCAGTAACTTACCAATGCCTGGCAATCCAAGTAAGCAATGCACTGAACCAAATGAGCAATGCCTACTCAACCAATGGCAGTAGGAGCCCAACTCAACTATCCATAAACATCAGTGCGGCTTCCACCAATGCAAATCCATAATGCATCGAAATGGCATTTACTGCATCACCAATGCATCACCTTAAGTGTGCAACCCTTTGGCATCAAAATCAAGCATTCACCACTTGCCAAATGTGCCAAAGTGACTTGCCAAAATGCCAATAATGCCCTTGGACTGAAGTGAGATCCCAATCACTTTCTGTAATTTACTGTGAGTTTCCAATTCACTGTTGTGCAACAGAAATTCATACAATAATACCTTACAGTCACTTTGGGCAAGATAACATGCTATCCTTGTTTTTGAATAGCAATATCTTTTCACCAAAAGACTGGATGCCAAAGTTGTAAATAGAAAAGTTGTAGCTTGTAGAAAGATCTACAACTTATCAGTTGACCTCAAGAGCCGAATCCTTGTGGATTCTTAGATATTCTCACCTGAAAAATCGTTTCCTGCACATTGGTCACAAATAGACAGTAGACTGCAACTTTTTGTGGTTTTGCAGAGGCTATACCTCATGCAACATATACCGGATCAACTTGCTTCCAAAAGCAAAGTTGTAGTCTGTTTTGTGAACTACAACTTTCTAGTTCGGCACAAAATGCAATGCCACACCAGGAAAGAGATATTCAATCCTGAAAATGAATGTTTTGTCATAAAAACAGCAACAACAGCTTGTATGCTTGTTGCCCTTCACAGCACTAATCTGCTTCGGCAAAATAGCCTCGACATATGCCAACTATAATGTCCTGACCAACGGCAAACACAATGCCATAAAATCAGCCCCGAATACGATAACAAATCAGCCCCAAAATGCTGACAAACCAACCCTAAAACAGCTCCAAACAATGCTAATTTGACAAGATCTCAATACATCATTGTACATAGGCAAATAACCATGCATCAAATGAACTGTCAATGCATCTCAACCAGGCATGTACCACTGTCAAAGCATCTGTGAACTTTCAAGCATCTGATCAAGGGCCTCCTGCAAAGAGCACTCCTAAACTTGTGAGTCTCAATGCTGGCCTACTGTGACTTGAGGTGCCTAATCATACCCCCGAGCCAAGCCAATCATGGGAAATACTGCCTATCTAGGTGTCCAACATGGAGATAAGCACCAGAAAGATAGGCAACATCACTTAAATGCATTGATTTGATCACGAAGCTTTACCATGTAGGGTGACAACTACAACCTCTGATGACCAACTCCTTACTACTCTGCCATACAAGCGACTCCTACAAGCACTCCACATACAACTACGATCTCTACGACCTCGCTCACCCATAGCCTGTTTCACGCCATCCTCTCAAGGGCACCTCCAGTGTCCACGGCTCCATCAGCCCTTACAAGTGCCTTAGACTTCAAATACTCTCCTGCTCATGATCCATCTGCAGTAGTTGCATCTACAAAGAGCTTCCGTACCTCCAATGACGAGCAAGCCTCACCTGCAAGGGGATCTATGGCCGCTCCACAGCTCCATAAGTTGGGAACACACGACATCATTGATGATCTCCATCGACAGTCTCCTTTCAACACTAGGTGGGCGACTCCACAACCCTTCTCCTAAACGAGCTCAACGGCTCATAGGCAATCCGAAATACTGCCACTAGTTGCTTAACAAGCTCCCAGATGGCGGCTTCCGAACAAGCTCCACAAAATGGCAAAAAAATATGCCTAAAACAAGACCTGAGAAGCTCCAAGAATGGCAATGTGCCTAAACTGAGATGCCTCCGAAACTTAGCAATATGCAATGTCGCTTGTTCCTGGCCTGATAGCCTTCATCCATGTGCTCCGATGAAACTGACAGCTTGCAATATGGTGAAGAAATGACCCTGCTATGAGCAAAAGTGTCATTGCCCTACTACAGCAAAAGGCGCCTGGGAGCTCTTTTCCTTCTCAAATCAGCAAATGGCTGCAAATCAGCTCAAGACCAGCTGCAAAAGAGCTTGAGAGCTGATTTTAATGAGCTCCAAGCTCAAGAAACTGAGAAAAAACAAGCACACCCAAAGGCACCTCCCACACATGATTTTGCCTGTCACTATTCTTCTTCTCAAAATCAATTTTGATAAGGCTCAATTTGCACCCAAATCAGCCCTTGTGCAAAACTCAATTCGTGTGCTCAAAGCTTCACAAGCTTCCTTCTTCTCCTCCTGGTAGCTCCTCCAAGCTCCGATGCTCTGGCTATGGCAGCCCCGTCTTTCTCACGAAAGACCTTGACTCGAAACTCGTAGCACCGCCTACGCCAACACACACCATAGGCCCAAAGCCATGGTGCTCTAATACCAGTTGTGGGAGAAGAGGAGAGCACACACAAAGGGATAAGGAGACACTAAAAGTGGTGGAGCAAAAGCTACTCCAGCTTATTCCTCTATCATATATATATGAGTATACATGGGCACTGTACAAGTGGGCGGGCACACTGCCCTTTACCCCAACATGATCCTCTTCCAACTTCAGCGACTGCCGGATCCTATGATGAACCGACTCTTTTGGAGATAATCAGATGCATTCAACCGCTATTCAAAGACTTGGTACAATGAACTCCATTGGAACCATAGCTTCACACCCATATACGAGACAAAACGGTGTCATTCCAGTAGTCACTTTGTATGTTGTTCGGAATGCCCATAATGCCAAGTGTAACTTCTGGTCCCAATCAGTTTTGTTCTCTGAAACTATTCTCCTGAGGATTTTCTTAAATGTCTTATTTGAATTTTCATCCTGACCATTAGCTTGTGGATAATAAGTAGTGGACTTCTTATGCATAATAATATGTAAACTTGTTAGCTTTTTCATTACTTTGTTCAAAAAATGAACTCCTTGATGCGAAACTGTCTCAATTGGACACCCAAATCTGGTCATGATATTATAATATAGAAACTTAGCTATGCTTGCAGATGTATTATCCCTCAATGCAATTTCTTCCACCCACTTTGTACAGTAATCTGTAGCCACCAGAATATACTTGTTCCCAATATACTTGGCAAGTGGTTTGATAGGACCCATAAAGTTAAGCCTCCATTTTTGGAAAGGACCTAGAGGTAGCATGGGTTGGTGTGGCATTCCTGTATTAGTCGGTCTTCCATCTTGTTGACATGGTAAACAAGTCTTGGCAAATTCATGAGCATCCTTCAAGACTGTGGGCCACCACAAACTGGCTTGAAGTATCTTTTTGCCAGTGATGTCCCCCAAATAGTGGGCACATTAAGATAGGGAAATTGGTCAAAAACCCTTTGTGCATCATCCATGTCTGCACATTTTGTATGGCAATTTGTGTAAATCTAAATTTTCTTTAGCGATGGAGATAGATGGCAATGATGGTGGCAATTTGTCACATCCCTTCCTGTTGTCGCCCTTGTGTCCTAAGTACGGAGCCATAGAGCTCCCTCAGTCCCCCTTTGCCTAGCACCTCAATGTCTTAACTAACGATGAGAGCTTTCCAACCCTTGGTGGATAGAAAGTATCTATTCCTGACCTTGTCAGGCATAAAGTGTCATGTAGTGACAAGGAAACTACACCAACGTATATTCAAGAATTTTCTCTGCCTATGATCAGAAATGGCCTCTCCATGTCAAGCATCCACGGGAGAAGAGAAGGAAGCGTGAAGGCATCTTACTCGATGGCTACATAGATGGTTAGAGGTGGGTTTTCTCTCTTCCCATATGAACAAATGCTCCTTCTTACTTTGCCAACTCCCAAGAGTTTGGAAGGATGATTGCAAGAACAAAACATGCAGGCTCAAGCAAATGGTCCAAGAACTGAAGATGGATGTAAATGAGGAATTCAAGGAGATACAAGAAGAACCCCAAGCAGTGGTGGTGGTAAAGAAAGAAGAGGAGCTGACAGAGGTCAAGAAGGAGGTGGAGCAGGTGATCGAATAGTTTTTGCTCAGCATGCTATATGAACCCAAGCAAGAAGTGAGCCCATCGATGACGCTTTCAAAGGAAGAGGACTTGTGGAGATGGCTCATAGAGAATGTGGAACTACAAAAGGAGGTGACAAAAGTTCTTCTAAAACTCAAGCCAAAGATGTGCATGCATAGACAATTGGATGCTAGAAAGATGATGAGAAGAGGAAAGAATCCAAAAGGAACACCAACATCCCTCCTATAGGTATGCATGTTACCATATTCATTGATGATAGTCTTCTTTCTAACTCAATAGAGTGGCTTAGTACACATGCTCTTATTGGTCACTTGCCTAGAGCTAGACCTCCTCTAGCAGTCTCGTAAAGAGTTGGGTGAGGACTAATTGGGTGAGGAAAGGGCTCATTATTACCAATGTAAGATTCTTGAGAAAATGATTTTTTCTTTTTCTTTTTCTTTTTAAGAGACCTAGTATGGCTGCTAGTGCCTTGCAGAATGGTCTTTGGACCATCATACATCAGCCTTTGTATCTTGAATGGTGGTCACATGACACAACTTCTATTTTGATCTTCCTACAACGATTGTGACCCTTGTATGGGTTGAACTTTCAGATTTACCTCTTTCCCTCTGCAATCAACTATCGTCCTTGTGTAGTGGCCTTGGAGAGGTTGTAGATGTGGAGGAAGAATTTTTTGTAAATCCTAAAGATAATCCTTATATTTGCATTAAGATGGACATAGCAAAAGAACTTCCAGGTATTCTTGTAATTCTCAATAGGAATGGTAGTGTTTTTAGAGAGCAAAAACTCCTATACAAGAATCTCCCAAATTCTTGTTTCCTATGTGGTTTGACCAATCATGCTGTTAAAGACTACCCTCAGAAGAGAGCTAAGCCTAAGCCCAGTGCTGCCCCTACCCCCAAGGAACCCAGAGTCACAAAGAAGTGGATACCCAAGCCTCCTAGCACTCCAAATAAGGCCACTCCTCATGTGGGAACTTCCTCTAGTCCTAAATCTAGTGTGGATAAAGGCAAGGAAAAGATGCCCGCTTCTGTTCTCTCAAAAAAGGTTTTTGAGGCTGTGGTTGACAGAGAAACTGAAGAGTGAATTAAGGAAAATCAAGGTGATGACATGTACATTTAGTTGGAAGCAAGATGGTCTAAGGACTTTGAGGATGATATCAACAAAGAAGATGCCATGACTGCTGCTGCGAGGATAAGTGAGGAAGAATCTGATGATGAGCAAGATATCCTTAATGCAGGGGGCAAATATATTTTAGTTCAAGGGAAAGCTTTCACTCTTGTATAGAATAAGAGAAGAATGTCTTAAGATAAGGTCTCCTCACCTCTGATGAGCATCCCAAACCCCATGGTTAAAAATGGGCAAAGAAAGAATGGTAAATAAAAAGACTTCCTTTCTGTCTTTGTGCCTCTAGATTTTTGGCCGCTACTAGGTTGGGTTACGATGATGCTAGTATTGTAGCCATATATTTTTTCAAGGTTTCCAACTCTAACAAGAACGTTTTAGTTTGAGAAATGACCCCAATTGTTGTTGCCAAATTTGAATTGACAATAATTTAAATTGAATTGGCAAGCTCTTTTGTAACTTCTCTAATTTTAGCTTTATACACAATTGCATTCAACATAGCTATTTAGAATGTGAATTATATATCTCAGCAATAAATAAAAACTTAAAGAAAAACTTCATAGTTTACTTCCTTATATATAATTATGAATTCGGCATGAAGCATGTGACCACTCCTTTAGTTCATTTCATATATGTGTCAAGTAGTTCCTCTTTTCAAAATGGATTGTGATCAATCCTCACCCAACATTTTGACATGAAGATTACTATGACTATTATTTCAGTGAGGGGACACATTTTCCTTCTCCTACTCAAGTAACAAGAGTGCACAACCCACTAACCTCACCTTGGAGCATGGAGGGACATTTATACTCTAATTTTCCTTCTCCTACTAGAGTTCCAAGATTGCAAGACCCGTTGACACTACCTCGGAGGGACACGTATACTCTCATGAAATTTAAAAAAAAAGGCAGTTTCTTTCTAGACTTTCCAATATCTTTTCTTATATAAGAAGGCTTCCTAGTTTCCAATATCTAGTCTCTTACAAGGAGACATTTGAGACGCTACTACTAATTCTTTCATAAGGCTCGATAGCCTTGCGTACCTCCTTTTTGTTTTGGACCAACTTAAGTTAGTAGCATTATTGATGGGATAACAGTTAGAGGTCTTATTTTAGTTCTTTTATAGAAGACCCCCCCCTCTCTCTCTCTCTGCATCTCAACCAACAGTTCTATTGCTCAATGTGACTAGACTTGTTGGTTGGGATGTGTACTTAAAAAAGGTGTATGTTGTGTCCTAGACCCGTAGGGATCAATTTCTAATGAGTCATATGTGGCTCCTAACTTGTGCATTGATGTAAAAGATGCCTCAAACCCCCTTTCTTTGCTTGCCAGTTTGAACACACTCCTATCGTTCTTATAAGCAATAAAATAAACTTTATAATTCATACTGATGCATCCATTTTGTTAATAAAAAGGATATGAAAATTGTATCCTTTACATCTCAATGCTTCATTAGGAAAAAAGGGAACTCATTTTGGGAACTTGTAAGAAATCCGCTATTTCTTATTTTTCTGTGCTCCAAAATCTTAAAAAAATGAGCTAGCATTAAATGCTCTTATCATATTCTCTCTTTAAAGTGGGTTCCGTGTCATCTTAACTCATGCTGCCAGTAGTAGATTTTTGTGTTAGAATCCCATAATTAATTATTAAGAACCTTTGTTTTTAAAAAGTTTAAACCTTCACATGACAAGATAAACATGGACTTACCATGGAAAATATGGACTTATCGTTGTTGACTTATGTAGGCCACAAGATTCCATGGTGGGAAACTCATAACTAACCTTTCAAAATCTTTTTTTTTTTTTAATTTTAAACATCCCTATGATTAACATGAATTTATCGTGGCAAGTCCATTGCTAACACTTTGTTTTATAAAAGTTAACAACGGTGTGAAGCAACGGGACAACGTTGCTTAGAAAAATGGCAACATGCAACCATGCCACTGAAGAACAATTCAGTAGGAAGAGACTTTACAACCTCCACATTGATTTAGAAGAAGAATATGCACTTGTGCAAAAATGACAAAAGGGTCCACAAGTAGGTGCAATACAAAGAGAGAACATGAGGATAGAAGGCTTAGAACATATCGATTTATGGTGTGATGGAAGCAGTTACCCAAGATGTCCAATCAATAACTTTACTCCTTCATTTTCCAATTTGACAACACTACTGAAGTTTGTGGGTGATGGCAATAAGGGCCTACTTGGATATGTCAAAGCTCAATCTACGGCCATGGAAATGTACAAAGGATTTTATCAACAAGAGATGGGAATGAAATTGCAACAGGTAGCACAAAGCTATAAATTGAAAGAGCAGCTACAAAAAGAAACTAAAGAACACATGATGAAAAAGAAAATGTTGAGGAAAGCTAGAAGAAAAGCCACACTTAGGAGATAGACTTAGAAATAGAAAAATTCGTAGCCTTGTGAATTTAAAAGCTAGTGGCAGAGGATGCAAGCACAGAGTTCCGAAAGCAAGGTAAGTCGATGAGAGTGAAGTGAGCAGAATTGTGGAAGTTAAGAGGCCTACTCAACTAACAAGTAGATGATTATATTGGAAATTGTATAGGGTCCAAGGTGATTGAAAGGGTCATTAACTCCTCCCTATATCAAACTGACCTAAAGAACACTACATATTATTTTATTATGATACATGTTCTCAAACCAAAATTATGATTGGTGAGCTTAAAACAATAGCCATTGTAGAGGGGGTATTGTTGGCTAGCTCCACATCTTACCATATGAACTACAAGGTCCAATCCTTTTCCACTTCTACCATGAGGTCTACATGCCCAGAATGAGAAATAACTACCTCAACTATAGGAGTATGTATCCCTTCTCACAAGTCTCCATCTATAGCTCCACAAAAAAGTCTTTTCCATCTAAACCATTGATATATGAAATACTTGCACATTTTCCTTTTGAAATGCTTACTTTCACACAAATATTTTCAGCGTTTTCTCTCATAAATCATTATTCCACTAGATACTCAAAAAATTCAAACAAAAACCTTACTAGAAATTTGTATTTAGAATCTTTTTTCCACGCTGCATGAAATCATCTAACCAAGATGCACTCATTTTACATCCTTCATCAAACAACTCACCTAGCCATTCCTCATCTATGGCCTTGCAAGTGAATGTTATTCTAGTTCTTTTAAAAATCTCACAATTTTTCAAAAATTCTACAAATCATGGTAACGGTAGGCACCACATTGCGTGAGGATATTTTCAAGAAATGCTTGGTATCATGGTAGCTCACACATGAATGAACATTCACCTTCTATAAGCCTCAATCATCTCTATACTAAGGAGTGTCCATTAAAGACTCTCAAAGTAGGGAAGGAGACATATTGCAGTGTTCCATATACTCCTTCATTGTCAAGCAAGATGAAATATTTAGTCATAAAAGAAAGTTCCACTTTTCTTCAACTCTATCGAGTGTGAGCTTCATCTGGAAACCTCCCTAGCTCCGCATGCAAATGACATGTAGCAAGCATGTTAGGCATGTTGCATGAGGTTCTATTTCAATGAGAGGTGTAGTCTAAAGCATGGAAATCAATGCTCCTATGAGCTTAGGTGGGAAAGAAGCACAAGGTTTGATGGAAGTTTTCACTCCCATAGGGATATAAGGCCTTAGGAAACTTTGTAGGGCTTAAAAAGAGAATAGGGTTGAAAAATCTAGCTAGGGGTTTAAGGTTGAGAGAGAGCTTTGCAAGGTTGAGTAGGCTTGAGGAGTGAAGGGCTAGTCTCCTTCATAGATTCATGGGGTTGAGTTTTGAGAGGAGGATTGAACAAGGGTGAGGAGGAACATGGGAGATTGCATTTAAGGATATAGATATTGTCTTCAATGTGGAAGGTCTCAATAGGATGAGATAAATGTCTGTGTGTGAATATATGTTGAACATAAACCTTGTTCAATTTTTTGCCTCCACATTTTATCTCGAAGTCCACAATTCTTCCCTTACCATGTTTGGATAGGCCTTTTGAGTTCTTTCTCTCAACTTTATAAGAAGCCTCGATGAATGGCTTGCATTGTGATTATGAGTTTTTGTACACAAGGAATCCATTTATTGTTATCACTCTTATGTTGTTCAATACCATTGAGTGTAAACAATGAGATAGAAAACACAATATCGCATCTTTCCTTTTCCATTGAGAAAGAAAACACAATAAACAATAAATCCTCAATTAGATAATTGATGCTAGGATTTCAAAATAAGAGCGTTTGAATGCCAGAATATAGTCAAGAAACATAAATTTTCCTCTTTATGTGATTTTTTCTTAACATGATTTGCAAAAAGTCTCAACAAAATCAAAATAGCAAAGCAATTATAAAGATATATTTGTATTTCTCATTATTTAGCACTATTGTAACTAGCCTTAGAACAAAAGAAAAACAATAAAACACAATGCAATCTTTCCAATCTTTCATATTGAAGTGAATAAGCAAAAATATACACCTCACTAAAAATTTTATTGTTTCATATGAATTTGCATTCACATATAAGAAATATAAAATCAACCACCTGAAGCAAAATACACAAACCTTGTTATTTACCTGGAGTGAAGTATCAAAGAAATATAAATCTTAAATCAAACTCAAAAACTGCTTAAGAGGTTCTATTTAAGTATCATTTAAATTTAGTTATGTTTCAAACAAATTTAATTTACAACTCCAAACAAAAATATATAGTGAAAGGAGGGAGGCACTTTTCAATTATGATTTTATGGGCTCTAAAATTAGTAATTAGCTTCCAATAAATTGTTGTAGTCCTAAATTTTTAAATACCTCCATGGTTTTCTCTCAATGATAAATAAATATACAAAAATAAAAGCAATCGTTATGTTGGCTCACAAAAAAGAAAATAATGAAATCAAAATCATTTTTATCAGAATAAAAAAAGAAGCCTGATTAAGTTCTAATCTATTGCACTTTGCATGTGTAAGATACCTTAAAATTCTCGATGTTTCTCTCAACCTTGTAGGAAGTGTAATAGCTATTTCAAAAACATAAGGAAAAAAATGTAAATTTGTTATTTTAGCTCATAAAAAGTTGAAAAACAACATATAATGCATTTCCATGCATATAAGAAGCTAATGAAACTTGGATTTTTATTCTAGCAAATAAATAAAGAAGCAATTCACTAAAGATGTAAAGTATATAAACTCATTGAGTGCATCTATTTTTTTCTTGAGAAGGTAGATCCACGTATTTGCGAAGAAATCATCAATGAAAGTCAGGAAATATAGGGCCTTGTTCAATGCTCAAGTCAAGGCATAACCCCAATATTATAATGGATGATTTTGAGTATGATATCTATGGTTGTAGACTAAGGAATGAGAAAACGTTGATAGTTCTACTTTCCCATGCAACGTAGTTTACATACATCTTTTTGAAAGTAAACCTACAAAAGGCCTTGAGCCATGTTTGTTTACTTAATTCAAACATTTTGAAATTGAGGTATCCAAACCTCTTGTTCCATAATGTGCTTACGTAAGCATCATGATTTTGATGGAACAGCTATCAAGGGTGTCTGAATGGGAACCAATGAAAAAATTTTAAGCATTTTGTACCTTTTGTAATAAATTTTATAGATTGTATAATTCTTAAAGTATGCAATTAGACTTACTAAACTAATTCCATATCTTTTTTAGGAATTTGACTAACTCATAGAGATTTTGAGTCATGTTTGGAACAAGGAATTCATTCCCATGCTTTCTATAGTGCCTTCACTGTGAAGCAACATATTTTTTATTCCTTGAATCTTGTGTGGGGTATTGTCACCTATGATTATTCTTCTTTGGATATATTTTTGGAAACCATTCTTGTTCATGAGACATGATCTATTGTAGCTGAGTTGAACAACTATATTCTTTCATCATTGTCGGCGGACTTCTACATTCTAATATTGAGAGATAAGAACTTAATGTTGAATGTTGTTTTGAGATTATAGCTGGTTTTATCATTAGTAGATTATCTATGATTTTAATGGTATTGTTGTTATTGATTTATGTTTGTATTGTGTTATACATTAATATCCATTTGTTTATTTTTGCATTTAAGTTCTTAATAGCATAGAATTACACAATAATTGTAATTATCTGGACTTCTTTTTGGAGTGTTGGATTGATAAACTCTTCTATCGGAGTTATGCCTACCTCTATGATTCCATGTCCCCCTCTGATTGGAAGGCCTATGGTGTTGATTTAATGAAAATGATGGTCCCCAATAATGGTAAAAGTGTCTGACAAAGTTATGTGAATAGTTTCCTACAGCAGTATGTCTTCTAGCATTGATTTGACCTTTATGTCTTCCTCTTTGAAAACCTCTATCTCTACCAAAGGATGTATCATGATTCTTTTCTTTTCATATGGAATTTCTCTGCATTTTCTCTTGCATAAGAATGTGGGACATGATTTTAAATGTCAATGGATCATCTCTTGTGACTATGGATATCACGAATTGCTCATAATTGTTTCTAAGACCATTCAGTACAATTTGAGCTAGTCTTTGATTCTTTGTAAATGGATGTCAATTAATACTAAATTTCTTTTAATCAGACAAGATAATTTAGACATGTTTCGTATGATAATCTCTTTGCATTTTTTAGTTCATTTACAAGCATTATGATTCTAGACCTACTATTTGCAATAAACCTATTTCCAATGTTTTTCATGCATTTAATGCGGATGTCTTTTCCTTGATGATTGGGATCAAGGCATCCTTCACATTGAAGTTGATTAAATAAATGGAGCTCTTTCATCCCATTGTGCTTGATTTTCACTAAGTTCTTTTACTTGATCTTCCTCCATGTCCCCTCTGATTAGAAGGCCTATGGTGTTGATTCAATGAAGATGATGATCCCTAATAATAGTGAAAGTTCTTGACAAAGTTATGTGAATAGTTTCCTATAGCAATATGTCCTCTAGCATTGATGTGACCTCTATGTCTTCCTCTTTGAAAACCTTTATCTCTACCAGAGGACGTATCATGATTCTTTTCTTTTTGTAGTGGAATTTCTCTGCTTTTTCTCTTGCATAAGAATGTGGGACATGATTTTAAATGTCAATGGATTATCTCTTGTGACTATGATATCACGAATTGCTCATAATTGTTTCGAACACCATTCGGTACAATCTAGTCTTTGATTCTTAGCAAATGGATGTCAATTAATACTAAATTTCTTTTAATCAAACAAGGTAATCTATACATGTTTTCGATGATAATCTCTTTGCATTGTTGAGTTCATTTACAAGCATTATGATTCTATGAATCTATTTTCCAATGCCTTTCATGCATTCAATGCTAATGTCTTTTCCTTGATGATTGGGATCATGGAATCCTTGACATTGAAGTTGATGAAATAAATGGAGCTCTTTCATCTCAGTGTGCTTGATTTTCACTTATTTCTTTTACTTGATCTTCCATTAAATTATTGTTGATATTATTACTAGAGCTTCAGGTCTTTCCTTTTGCTAATTGAAAATCTTACATAGTTTCTTTAGTTGAAATATATTTACCAGTTTGAACTTCCAATTTCCATAGCTATTATCATCCAATTTTCTACGTATGTCCTAGAAAATGATGTCATTATGAGTTTGTAATCATTATGCATTTTGATAGTGAAATATCCAATTGAAGATTTCTACACTTTGAAGGTGTATCTTTAGTGTGAGAAACCCCCTTGTGAAGACATAATTGTATTCATATCAATGATGATCATGATGTTTCCAAATTACTAAAAAGTAGATCAAAACATGATAAGAGTTATGGTTTTGCAAAATGTGCTAAAAGTATAAACTAGATTTGTGGTAGGTTGCCTTTTCATCTTAACTACTAACTCAAAATTGACTTTAAATCCTAGTATTTTGTCAACGTTTTAAGGAAAATAGCGAATGTGGATATGAGACGCGACACAGGGTCCGTTAGGACCTGATCCTCCTTGCAAATGTCAAGGGTAGTGATCTATTATTGATTTTGTGATGTCCATATTTTGGATACAAATACATAAATAAGGCCATACAATAACTCATGTTTGTTGAAGTCTACATAATATTGTCACATGGACTACAACCATATGAATAAAGGAGTTGTCAGCCTTTGATCTTGCATCCATCTTGGATTCCTTGTTCCCTCGCATTGATAACATGCATTAAAAGAGAGAAATGTTGTAAGAATTCAAATTGAAAACAAGCAATTTTAAATGGATGAGCAATTGAAAATATTTATATCATAATATATAATTATTATAACCACACATAGTGTGGGCGAGGAGGTGGCGTGCGTCCTTCTCCAAAGAGTTATAATCAGAGGGAACGGGCCCTTCCTTGGGTGCTGAGATAACATTAAGGATAAGTCTCGTGGATAGATAAGATACTGGCCTATTACATGAATGTCAATAGTCATAATCGTAGTCGAACGTTGGTAAAATCACTGAGTAGCACGAGAATATTAGCGCCAAGATAAATGCCGAGAATATTAGTGCCGAGATAAGTCTCGCACAAATAGATAAGATACTTGCATATTACCTGAATGTCAATAGTCATAATCGTAGTCGAACACTGGTAAAATCACTACGAGCAATGCGCTAGGTGAAATTCAAATTCTTGTCGTCTTTTGACGATTTCATGGTCACTTAATTTCTCTTATAGATCATAATTGTTGTTTCATAGACTACCACATATGCCACCAACCAGTCGTAATGCTTGCAAACCACCAATCCAATAGTCTGATTAGACACTATAGGCTGTTGTAAAATACAACTCTAGTGGTAGAATTTGTTCATCCAACTTAAGTTGTTTGATTTCAAAGAGTGGTTTCTAGTGACTTTGTTCCAACACTGACAACAAGTGTTGCTCCTATGGAGAGAACTCGTTTTAATTGTACACTGTACAGTTGTTTTGATTGTTGCAGCAGCTAGCTCTAAAGAACTCTTGAAAAAAAAGGAAGGGGTTATTTGAAGAGAAAGAAATAGATAGGTAGAACCATACCACACATGCCACCAACCGGTCATAATGCCTGCAAACCACCACTCCAATAGTTTGATTAGACTATAGGCCGTTGTAAAGTACAACTCAAGTGGTAGAATTTGTTCATCCAACTCAGGTTGTTTGATTTCAAAGAGCGGTTTCTAGTGACTTTGTTCCAACATTGACAACAAGTGCTGCTCAGACTTCTTCTTCAACCTATGGAGAGAACTTGTTTTAATTGTACACTGTACAATTGCTTTGATTGTTGCAGCAGCCAGGTTTGACTATTCTAAAGGCTCTCTCTATATAAGAAGCCTATCATGTATTGTTGAGAACACACATTTCAAAAGATTGACTCCTTGCTACCCTATGTCTATCTCATGGTGCTTTGATCCTCCTTGATCCCTTCTTTTCTCACTAGGTTCCATGGAGATCTACGCCGGTGGACATAGCAGCTCCAAGTGCAAAATGCAAGTAGCATCTGGGTGAAAATTTAGGGTGAAATTGAGTGCTTTTTGACCCTTTAAGACTTTTGAAATGTGTAAATGGACTTAAAGTCTAAGTCCTTGTGTGAATAAACTTAAAGACTTTTCAATGTGTGAGTGTGCCTTTACCTCTTTCACTCCAACTAGAACCAACAAAGTTTCGCTAATTGACGTAATTCAAGTGAGTCAATGTGGCTAGATGCACTAAGAGAATTAGGGTAGTTGAGTCCATAAGGGGCTTCTTAAAGAGACTTAGATGCCTAAGATGATGACATGGCACAAACCTTTGCATGTTATGGACTTCTTAAGAGTTTTAGATGTCTACGATGATGACATGGCATGGGCCGTCGGTAGACTAACCTAGCCTAGGATGCTTATAACTAACCATTGCATGTTATGGACTTCTTAAGAGTTTTAGATGTCTATGATGATGACATGGCGTGGGCCGTCGGTAGACTAACCTAGCCTTAGAATGTTTTACTTGGGTTTAGGGGGACTCAACATTAGATTAACCACAATTATGTGTCGAGGGTTATGGTTAAACCTTCCCATGTCTTCTTTTAGAATCCTCTCAAGACCTTAGCTTACACAATTCGTAAGGGTAATATGTTTCTTTTATATAGATAGATAGATAGATA
The DNA here is from genome assembly GCF_047967505.1 of Dipteris shenzhenensis. NCBI lineage: Eukaryota > Viridiplantae > Streptophyta > Polypodiopsida > Gleicheniales > Dipteridaceae > Dipteris > Dipteris shenzhenensis. Next base: position 4,544,041 of record NC_141623.1, read on the forward strand.
TACTCAGAGAGTTGCATGACAAATGAGTCGCATTTATCATGCAGCTTATTTTTATAGAGAAAGGATATATATATATATATAGAGAGAGAGAGAGATGAATGCTTATTTGTCATATACTCGTTTGTCCTTAAATTGCATAGAGCCTATGTCGAATAGCAAAATTTGAAGGGCACGGATTTATAGCCAAACTATAAAAATGTGAGTGGGAAATTTTGAAAAGCTAGTTCTTCTCTTTGGAAGGGACCTATGGCAGAATGTGAAGTCACTTATACAGTTGACGGCCAAATTTTGAAGAGCTAGCTTCTCTCTTTGGTAGGGAGGGAGTTGTAGCAAGAATGTGAAGTCACTTATACAGTTGACGGCCAGAATTTGATGTTGCAAATGAGGAACTCTCTTGCCTTTTCTAAATCGTGGAAGCGCCTCCGTTCTTGAAAGGGCGCCAACTTGCAAGTCAATGTCCATACCAAAACATTTGGCTCCAACGTGCTGTGCAATCAGATGTACAGATCCAGGTGTGAGGTTTCAATATTCAAATGGCAGATCCATATGCTGCTACGGTGCTTGGAGGTGAGACCAAGAGATCGTTTTCTGCAACTGGAGCGGGAGCTATAATTTGAGGACGATTCAATTTGTGTTTAGCAACAGCTTCTCTAAGCTTGTTCACCTGCAGGAAACAACACTGTGGTCAACTTCAGGTTTCATTCCATGTGGGAGAGAAACAGAAGGAAGCAGATGGTCAGAGCAGATAACAACAATGAAACCCAGAGGTTATGTTGTATGTTTCTTAAAGTTGGAAGCTCGTCTCAGCCATCAACCAGACAAGTCGTATTTGTGGAACAATCCCTCTCGCAACCTCCAAAAATCAACGGCAAGAAAAACGGATCGAACTAAGAAAATTTGGCATACCTTTGAGAGAGAGCAAGAAAATGCATCCAAGCGCCCTTCAGCACCACGGTAAAGATGGAAAAAAGGCAAAATTTTGACGTTAAAACTCCTGCAGAGTGCGTTGTTGTCATAGAAGTTTACTTTCAAAACGTCTATGTCTGGATTCTCTGCAGCAAGCTGGCATATCTACAGAGAAGGAAACTTGTTGGAAAATCCGTTCATAAAGTGGGAAAGACAATTTCTTGAAAATGAGCGTGCAGGAAAGGATTCTCCTGTGTAAGGAGTTTTGCGCATGTACGCTACCAACATAAACTGCTTGAAATGCATGCAGTTTTTCATTTTCATTCGAGCACTTGCAACCTTAAAGGAAAGGCTCCAACATATGGAATAGAGAGGCCAATAATATGCAATTAGGGGAGCTTTATATACCTTCGGGTACAAGGCTTTACACGAACGACAACTAACAGAGTAGAAATCTACCAAAACCAGCTTATCCTCAGCCTGGCTAAGGGCGTCAAGGAACTCCTCGGTAGAATGGATGTCACGCATGTTTGGTTGGCCCCCTTTCTTCCACCACGTCATGGATGTGGGATAACAAGCTGCGGCAGCAACCTGAGAGCACAAAGAATTATTTTTTTAAAAACTAGAAGGAGAGCGCTCTCACATAATCGATGCATGGAAATCATTGTACATCAGGAACTTGATTAATCACCTGCATTTGAGTGTCCCGTTTGTGCGAGAGGCTTTGTGAAGGAGAGGTTTGCATGTGCCTTGAAAACCATTCTGTATAATCAAGGGGCAAGAGAGCACAACAAAGCTGCGTTCTGTTCCTCATGAAAGAGTTGGAGAGAGCTATGGCATCCTTGGCACTTTCCTGCGAAGCGGCTAAGAAAGGCGAGGAGCTACAAGCTCTAGCCATCGCAAAATCCGCCATCTCTACCCCTTCTCAGTTGCTTTATCAATTTCAGCAAACGGAAAGCCCAAAACTCTCCTCTTGTCTTCCAAATTCCTGTGCTCAGGATCTAGGCGCGCGATCTGGACATGATTATGCCCGGCGAGGGGAATCTTGGGAAAGAAATCTTCTGGCCTTAACCTTGCAAGACTTTGTGGCCAAAGTGGGGGCGCAAAGTCTGTGGATCGCCTTGATAAGTCAGAGGGTGAGTAGGAGTCTTAGCAAATAAGCAGAAGACAAAAGTCGCCCTTGCACGATCTAACGATGGCCAAATCTGGTCCGCCGGAGCCAGGATGAAGAAATATGCAGGTACGCCTTGTGATGCAGGGATTGTGTTGTTCGACCTTCCAAATTCTGCGGTGCTTCAAATTGAAGGAATTCTGACAGAACTTTGCGCTATGCGTAAATTAAATCCTGAGACAGCTATGCCGGACGAAATCCTGAGGAAAAGAAACCAGAAGGATCATATCTGTTGGCGGATTGGTGGTCTTAGGCAGGATCGATGGTATCTGATGGCGGATTGGTGGTCTTTTTATTTTACCAGGCACGATGATGCGCTTGCAAGACAAACACAGAATTGAAACGAGTGGTGTTGACGTTGCAGGCAGCTGCGAAAAGAATGGCGAAGAGGCCGGCAGCTCATGTGGATATGATGGATATACTCCCCCTCTTTTCTGTTGCGGCTAAAATATCCTCTTTGCCACGTATTAGAGGCCATGGGCCTTAAGACCACGGCTCGCCTTGTTCCCACGTTAACCTCGAATCTTTCGCTCCCAAGTCCTAAGAGGGCGATGCAAAAGAGAAGCAAGCCGAATGCAATGGAGCTGCTCATGGGAATGATTGTATCTCTTTCATTTTGCAACTCGATTTCCTAAGTTTTCAGATGGTAGCAGCAAAATCAATTCTAAGAGATTGGGCTCCGACTTTCTCTGAATCCTACTTTCACGCTTAACGTTGCACAAATCCTCGAAAATAGCCATGAAAATAGACAATCCATTTCACAGGCAGATCTCCTGGAATTTTCCTATTCTTTGCCTGTCCTAAGACATCAGGTGTACAAATTGGAGATGTGGGAACGCCCTCTAAGAGCGCTGTCACGTGAGGCCTGTAGTCCGTCTGTCCACAAGAATGTATTGCAGTCACACAAGAATTGTTGAAACTCTAGGTATTTGTAGTCTAGCTAAATCCCATTGGCTCGTTTGGATTTAAACTCGGCTTTTGCAGGTTCCATTATTTATGTGCAGGGCAGTAGTAAATGCTCACATCAAAGTTCTGGAGTGCTGATTGGCTAAGCCTGCTTAATCGTGTCACGAAAGCTGATTTGAGCTCATAGCCCCTCTTTTCAAGCAAGGGTGATGCTTTGCTCTGGAATGTAAATTCTCAGGTGTCTCTCCTCCACATCTCTATGTTGCTAAACTTGTTCATTGTGAATCAGGTGTGCTAGTAAACTGCTTCGCCACATGCATGATTACCTCCTCTTTGCCACGCATGACTATAGATGTGCTTGTGCCAGTTATTAGAGACATTCAAAGAGGTGCAGCTATTGGTCATTGACAAGATCTCGCTCATTGGCCTAAATACCTTCATTACAGCGGATTCTTGCATGCGAGAAATGAAACACAACCACGACCCACCATTCGGTGGAGTTGACATTCTTGTGTGTGGAGACCTCTACCAAGTAAGCCCAACCAAGGACTCATGGATTTTTCAAGACTGGCATGCTCCTTCGTCCATGCTGGGATCATTTTGCAGAAGCAAATTGTTTTACTATGAGCTACGAATGCCCATGCACCAAAAAGATTCTCATTTCCTTGCCTTGGTCAATAAGATCAGGGTTGGATCTCAAACAGACACCGAGCTGGAGCTCTTGAACACTCACATTACAAAAAAATTGGACTCAACAAGGGCCCTGTAAGGGAGCCCTTGGGCTAGTGACATGGAAGAATAAGGTGAATAAAACCCAATAGAATATTGGTTGGTGGAGGGCAATAGAATATTGGAAGTGGCCTAACTTCTCTATTTCTTTATTCAATGGCCCAAACAATGATGTGGAGCACCCACTTGTTGCTACCTCAACACTCCCATCATGTTTTTTAACTGTGACCAAACTTGTATTATTTGACCTAAAACCAAATCCTCCCATCCAACTACCACACTCCTTTCATTCTCTCTCATTCCTCTTCCTTCCCCCTCATTTCTGAGCACCATTTCGAATATTTCTTTGCTCCAACCCTCTTTTCAAATTTCTTGTTGGCTCTTAAGTAGGAAGCTTCTTTCTCTATTCTCCCTCTCATGGGATGGACTCTCATGCCAAAATCTCATCACTTCTCTTCTCTACCTGCATTTCCCTTCCATTTCACTCTCATTCTTTCAAAACTTTTAAAAATTTTGAATGAGATTCATCCTACCTTCTCCTTTCTCTATTTTGGGCGCTTCTCCTTCAAATCTCGTCACTTCCTCTCTCATCTAAGATTCTCCCACGATCATTCAGGAAGACAAGGCAATCAATGTTCGAAGCGAACCATGAATGATGCAGGGTGTTTGGAGCTTAGAAGGAGCTACTTGACAAGATTCTTTGAGAAAGGATCAAAGAAGATTGACTTTCAGGCATTGCAATTGCTGATGCATGAAAATCAATATTTCTATTAACAACCCATGTCTCAATACTAGTCACTTTCCCTACTGCAATCTCTAAGGGTGCATGATTTCGAACCATTTGTGAAGGTTTGGGGTCCATCCATACTTGTATGGAGGTTCAAGTGAGATAATCTTTGGAACAATGCAACACAGTGATTATGATGAGATTTGTTTATTAATGATGTTACTTTGATGAAACAGTTAGTTTGTAGTTCATTTTGTGTAGTAGTGTTGTTTTGTTTTATTACATGGTTTGAAAACGTTGAAATATTTGCTTGTTTTGTAAAAAAATTCATGAGAAATAAGTTTTTTCCACTCTTACTAGATAGGTAGTTTTCTACATAATATTGCTTGAAATAGATTTCAAGATGTTTGGGAGCATATAATTTGATTTGAAGCAAGAACCATCAACTTCATCATTTCGGGAACACATTTGGGACCACTAGGAGGGACAAGTTTGATCACATTTTTCTTTCAAAGAACCTTGCTCTAAGAATCAGGTACTGTTCATTCATGTAGTTTTAGAATGTTTTGAGTTTTCAACTCAAATTAGGGTCTATGAGAGCAACTTGCATGGAGATTCAGGTGAGAAAACCTTTAGAACAATGCAAGACAATGAAAATAACGAGATTTTATGATGCAACTTTGAACAAGCAGTTAATTTGTAGTTTGTTTTGGTCATTGTGTTGTTTTCTTTTAATACATGATTTAAAGAGGAAGAAAGATCTATTTGTTTTAAAAGATGCACTCTTACTATTGCGGTTTTTTACAGAAGATGGTTTGAAATAGATTTGGAGTTGTTTGGAAGCATGCAATTAGTTTTGGAGAAAAATCCATCAACTTTAGCATCCTAGACTACAAGAGGGATGATTGAGGAGGACAGGTTTGATCACGTTTGTCCTTCAAAGATCCCTGTGAGGTATTGTTCATTCACATAGTTTAACAGTGTTTGATGATAAGTAAATGTTTTTTTGAATTTGTAGATTTCAATCGTTAGATTTTGCATGCAATTGGGGTTTTCATTTTTGCTTGGTTTCATACTTTTTAGAAACATGTCATGTTTGTATATTGTTTGTTGATGTCAATGTTATATTATATTAGGTGGAAAGTGTATGAAATCATGCAAGCCCCTCGGAATTAAAAAAAGGTGGATATCCATTTTCGAATTGATGTACAGAATGCACCATTTTAAAGAGGAATGAATCCTCCTTAGTAACTGAAAGTGATTTAGTAGCTCTTCGAAATCAAGTAAAAACACATATCGATTTGTGGTTAGAAGGGAAAATATATCCAGTACATCCACAAACTTGTCAGACTCCTCAAATCCATGAATTGACCAGCTTAATAAAGTTTTAATGTAAGGGTGAGAATGGTTTGTTGGGATATTGTCGAAGCTTGATTGGTCATGGAGCAAGTAGCCTGCACAGCCAATATCAATCTTTGCTTAATGAAAGAGACAAAAGGATCGCAATATTGGAGGCTTGGAATCAACATTTGGTATCATCTATGCAAGCTACAAGTGTTCAAATGTCTGCATATGATGGCATAGAGAAGAAAAATCAAGAATTATAGGTAAAGGTTCCTCAGGGGTCTCACAATGTATAAACCCTATATATCACATGCGTTCAAGGCCTATTTATAAAACCCCTTTTCTGTGAATTTTTCATTAATAAAATGCACCCTTTTCCTATTAAATCTGTAAATTTTTCCCCAAAATCCTTTTTACAACACACTTTTGTTTGTGAAAATGTGAGAAAAAATGAAATTAAATATGCCCTTATGTTGAACTCACGTGATAGTCACATATATTATTGAGTGACCCCCCCCGAGAAAGGTTCAAACATTAGATGCTCAATTGGGAGAGAGCACTATAAATGCAATTCACTTATAGATGCAAAATGCAGCTCTGAAGGATGAGATCAAAAAGTTAGAAAAAACATTATCATTCATGAAGGATACTCCAATGGGTCCAAGACTACGTAAGAGGAAATTGCATCCAATGGATAAAATATCCAAGAAAAGTGGTCACTGGAAGCGTCGAGTGAGAGCTTGTAGGAGTATTTCAGAACTCATGTCTATCCATGATGAACACTATGGTGCTATGGGTTCACGAAAAAAATGTTGAAGTCTATTATACAAATCCAATATTCAAAAGTCAAGTGTTTACGAAAAAAATGTTGGAGCCTTGTTATACAAATCCAAAATTCAAAAGTCTAAAATCAAAGATAACATCTGAGTCAATGAACAAAGTTGTGGAGCATTTCAATGCAACTAGTGCACAGGGAGTTTGTGATACTACATGGATAAGTACAAGGGCATATTGGCTCATATTTAAGAGCTTAAAAATAGCATGTCTTTCTGTGTGAGCAAGAGTTAAAGCCATGCTTCCTAAACCGACTGATTTTGATAAGGCCATGCATGCACTCAATTTGGACGTACTTGATTTAGTCGGTGAGCCCCAGCATGTATGTAGAACACTAAATTTGAAAACAAAGGTTGGAGAGTCTAAAGAATTGGAATTGACAGTCAACAACAACTTTGTGATGGATGTTAGAAGAGTTCTGCAAGCCATGGTGAAGTTTTATGATATGCCTATGGAGGAATGCAATGGTACTCTGAAGATTGTACTAAAGCTTGATGAAAGTGAGGTGGTCAAAGGTTAAAAATTAGAGTTTGACAATGATGAATAGAATATTGGACCTAGAAGTTAAGCTTAATGATCCAAGATAGTTTAATGTGCAATTAGAACAGGAGATTTGGTGGTTGGCTGCCTTTGAGGTATGATGGAAATTTGAATTTTGATGCAGTAATGTAAAAAGACTTAGAATACTTTGAAATAACATAAGAGTTTTTTTTCCAAGCGCCGAAAGACATTCAAAGTTTAATTGGTTTTTTGACCAAACCGATATCCCAAGGGTGATCAAAGGTCTTAACAATGGTGAGCTACTTGAAGTTGAGGAATATGGATTCTACTGTGTAGAATGGCATCTAACTACTGCTGACATTAAGACTATTAAATGTATGTTTAATGTGGCACATGGAGCAAATACAAGCCATCCTTGTCCATTGTGCATGCAAACGAGATACCTACAAAGAGTGGTAAAAAGAATAAAAAGCAATGGGCCTCTAAACTTGCAGAGATAGATCAAACTAAGGCATCGGATAGCGATGCTCCAGGGAAAGATCCATCATGGAGCCCAATTCTTAAAATTCCTCCTAAGCGAGTACACTTGTGCGCTTCATGCTCTTGTGAGAATAATTGAAAATTGGTGCATCTGTACATCATTGATGCATATAGCTTGAAGCCCCAAGAGAGTGAGAGGATGATTACAAGAATTGAAAAGGTTCTTACAGATATGGGACTACACTTTGGGCAAGTAAAGATTACAAAAGATGAGAAAATATATGGAAAAAAAAGCAATGTTCTGTAAGCCAAGCTTTGGTGGTGTAAAGGCTTTAAAATTCCTTTCTACAAAGAATGACAAGCTCAAACGTGCTAATGAGCTCGATGTATGGAGAAAGTTACACAATGTCTATTGTGAACGAGGGGGGAAAGGACAAAAAAGATTGGAAAAGGCTCGAGTGTGGTTAGCTCTTGATAGCGTTGTACCTTTACTATAAAAGAAAATATTCGAAGATGATGATGCATAGTGTTTCATCAATGCTGTGAATGAATTTAGCTAGAATATGGAGGTAGCTTGCAGAAAGAATCATTTCACACTGTACATGGTAATCTCTAACTGGAACATTGAGATGTGCATATTGAATGGTCCTATATTTACTAATTTGATTTTCTATTTGGCAGCATGGTTTATATGCTCATGCACCATACATGGCATGGAATTATGGAAGCATCAGAGTGTGGTCCACTCAAGGCATGGAAAGATCGCATTGGCAAGCATGTTGTGCATATAATAGAGCGACCCAACACAGGGGTGGTAGAACTAAGTCAAGCCTAATGGTTCAATTGGTTCAATGGTGGTACAAGCGTATTGAAATAAGAGCCGTTGCAACACTAGCATTCAAAGAGTCCTTAGTATCCCATGCAATGCAAGATATTAACATGGAACGTCGAAGAAGAATATACAACTCATCAAATACAAGACAGAATCATGCAAGGTCGTGTGCAACCTGTCATAGACAAGGGCGCATATGGGCGGAGACATATGAAAATGATGGTGTAGACTCTTCCAATGTGGATGCCCATGCATGAGTTTCATAATTTCTTTGTAATTTTACGAAGAGCACCCACTTTAACGCACAAGCTACTCTAGTCTACGCTTCTTCTTGCTTAGTTCAAATCCCTTTTTTGCTTGCTGAAGAAGAGAGGATTGCACAAATTTATTCTCTATAGCCTGGGGATCTATAACGCCAGCTAGCCCTACAATAGCTATGATACTATGGAGAGGACCGGATCGTGTGTTCGAGAACAAAAATAAAGCTACACTACACCTAACCAAAACAACACGATCTATATTAGGACAGATGGGCCTCATCTTCACCATTCGACTGGGACCTTAAACTTCATGATATTCAGCTTTCCATCCAACGATAATTGTCGATGGAAGACCAAAATAATGTGTTGAGCCACTCTGTTGGTGGAGTGGCCAATCGAAGCCATCCCCCCACCAGAAGACCCTCTAGTTCTACCCTTGCACCCAGCATATTCATCAACCCATAAGATATCATGCAACCAACATATCTCATCAAAATCTGAAGATTATATAAATTAAGAAAACATCATTTTTTAGGAATTAATAAGAATTAGGGTTTTCTCACAAAAGAAAAAAATATCATTTATGGGAGTGCATTGCGACATAAGGAACCATGTGCATGATCTTTATGCAAAAAAAGCCCCTGCAAACCCTAAATCTGACATTGGGCGACCAGAACCCAATTTCCACACGATGTTGGATTTAGGGTTTGCAGGGGGGGTTTTTTGCATAAAAATCATGCACATGGTTAACGATGTCTCAATGGCCTCCCAGACATTATTATTTTAACAGAGCATTTTTCATCTATGAGAAAGCCCTAAAACTAACTGTATTCCCTATGGGTTGCATAAAAACCATAAACTTGTTATTTTCCCTATGTTAGAAAACCATAACGCTAATTTTTTCCACAAATGGAGTGGTAGGGGCAAGTTGATGTGGGAGAGGAGAGTCAAATTTATCCAATTTCAAGTGTAGGAATAAAAAATATAATGTAGGATACAAACCCCAACCAAATTTTTTGATTTTAAACCCAGGCTATCCTGCATGCATACTAGGCATGTATATGAATTTTTGAAAACAATAGGGCCCTAGTCGCACGATGTCAGATATCATGCTCCAGGGCATAATTTGGGCTGAAAATCCATGTACAGGCCTAGTATGCATGCAGGATAGCCTAGGTTTAAAATCAATAAAATTTGGTTGGGGATTGTACCCTAAACCCTAAAACCCTATTTTAAATTCCCTACCGTTGAAGACAAAGCAATGATTTTTTTTGCTAAAATGGAACCTAGAATTATACTGAGATGATTTTGAATCACATGATGAAGGTGGCAAAGCTACATATCTTTTCTGCCTCATCGCGGACTATGTTAGCTACTACAATGTCCAACAGGACTCCCTTTTGTGGTTGGTCTTGATGTTGGCTTGAGGTGCCAGCTTCTTCATCTCTCACCCTGAACAATTCCCTCTGCAAATTTATGAACTCTCATCGGACATGTCATACTCTAGTGCGGCATCCTCGATTGCCGTTTGTGTTCATTGGATTGCCGTCAGATCGGTGAGGCTCGAGTCATCGAAGCATGCAATCTCATCGATTGTTGGATAGATTGGAGCATCAAAGTCAATGACATCATCAAAGGTGTCATTCGAGAGTCGACATAGCACCTCATCCTCTCGGAGATTGGTTTCTTCCATCACTTCCAATAGGGTAAGGTATTCCTCACCCTCAATCTTAATTGGATCAAGCGAAGCGAGGTGTGGCTTGGTTGCTGCCTCATCTGGATTATAGGTGGAAGATGGATATGCACGAGTCGGATATGATGATAAGATGACCTCACTTTCAACTTGCTCTTCATATAGGTTGATGCTCCTCAGGCTCTAGGTCTAAGTTTATGTCATCTCCTCCACCACTTGTGGATGCAAAAGGACCCTTGGGTTGCTCGCCAACATCCTCATCAAACTCGCTAGTTGCAAGAAGAATGGTAAGGAATGTATCTCTCTCGATAAATTGAATTGGGGAAGATGAATCATCCCCAATGGGAATAGCGTACTCATGGAGAGAGATATGGGCATTATCCATGGCCCTACCTAGTGTCTTCTTGAAGTTAGCACTATGGGTAAAAGAGCTCAAAATATCCAAGGAAACCCATTGGTGAGGGGAGTTAGTAATCGCGACAGATTACCCATGGATAAGTCTATCAAAAAACTGAAGAGAGGGATTATCAGTAGGAAGGAGAGCTCTCAAGTGAGACTCAAAATAAAATGTCTCGTAGAAGATAGGATAAACTTGATCTATAGAGGCATGGGAATCAGTGGATGAAATCCACTGGTCAAAAGCCTCTCTAGGGCTTCGAAGCCATGAGTGCCAAAGGATGCTCGAAAAGACGAAAGAGGAGGCTGTCGAATGCAAGGTTACTCAAGAGTGGGAAACTGAAAATGTGAAAATGACCTTAGAAGTGTACTTTATAAAATAGGCATTGCCCTTAAAAATGCATCCAATTATAATATTTTTATACTTATTGTTTTTACTTTGGAAAGTCTCTCTCTCTCTCTCTCTCTCTCTCTCTCTCTCTCTCATAGACCCACAAGGTCTTAATATTTCTTTCTTTCTTTCCCTCCCTTTGTGTCCCTCATTGCTCTCTCTCTCTCTCTCTCTCTCTCTTTCTCTCTCTGGCACCTGATGATCATCTTGTTGCCTTGTTGCCCTTAGCTATCTATGTCATGGACATTGGACATAGAATTTTACATATACATTTTTTGTATTTTGTTAACGGCTCCACACTTTGGATCAATTGTATCTAGGTTTTTTTTCAATCTCATAGTCTCTCGAATACCTTAATTAACTTTCTTATTTTTCTCTTTCTCAACTTAGAGGTGCAAATGAAGAAATGCAATCTTAATGCTCTCTCTCCCCCTCTCTACCTCTCTCTCTCTCTCTGTCTATCCCACTCTCCATCTCCCTCTTTCTGTCCCCATCTCCATCTCCATCTTTCCCTCTCCCTCCCTCTGTCTCTTTCCCTCCCTTTGTGTCCCTGACTACTCTCTCTCTCTCTCTCTCTCTCTCTCTCTCTCTCTCTCCAAACATCTAGCAATGTCTCATGGCCAGGTGTATTATTTATGTCCCTGACTACTCTCTCTCTCTCTCTATCCATACATCTAACTCTATCTCATGGCCAAGTGCATTATTTGTGTCCTTTATTGCGCACACACTCTCTCTCTCACTTTAATTGCTATCTATCTCTCTCACACATTCTCTCTCTTGCACAATAGAGATATACAAATATACACACAAATTTAAAATTACAAATATTTATCGCTTTATCATTCATAGACCATAGAGAGCCATCAATCTAGAGGTGCAAACTTAATAAATAAAATCTTAACAATAAATGAAACAACACTTTGTATTATTTATGATTTCTGTTCATACATGTAACAATGCCTCATTGCCAAGTGCATTGTTGAAGCACTAAGGATCCAAGCAATTGGATATTATGAAATACTTGCCATCATGTCTCTACTATCTCTAGATTATGGGGGGGCAACAATTCTTACAAAGGATACTTGTCTCTTCCGTATATCTAACTTTGTGATTATCAAGTCAAATAATATTCTTGGGGAGGGCTTGCTGTTGCCAATTGCAATTCTTTCCTAATAAATCGCGTGGTCCAATCCTCTTCCAATTCCAACATTAGATCAGAATGTCCTTGCCAACGATATTAATACCTTAACAACATGACTATGAGTCCCATCGGGCAGATCATCATCCATTGCTTTCCATTGCAGGTTCTTCCATCTAAACCTTCTATATGTGAAAGTTATGCAGAGATTTTGCCTTCCAATGAAATACCTGCTGCAAAATTTTGGATCTGTTAATACATACTATCCTAATCATTGTTTATACAAACAAGAATTATAAGATGTGCTCACCAAAATGTCACATTTGAAGTGTTCAATCGACATTGTACTAAATCTTCAGCATGACATGTACTTGTTGTCCATCCATTGTTAAATAGCTCAGACAGCCAGTCCAATTCTAAGCTCTTGTAAGTGTAAGTAATCTTTGTTTTTCTTAATTGCCTATAACTTGCAAATAAATCAACAAAGCATGGAAATGGAAGAAACCAGCTCAACCTAGCATTTCTTCCACCAATAGTTGGCTCATAGCATTTCTCACATCATTAAGCATTCTATTTCTATATGATTCACTTATCTCTATGCTTGCAAGCGGCCATTCTAGACTATCAAAAGAAGGCAAGGGAAGAGATTCTAGTCTACCATACTATCCTTCTTCATCTGGCATAATGAACATTGAGTCATAGAACAAGATCCCTTCCTTTTTTAATTCTGATGGTGTGCGAACTTCATATTGAAGACTCCTAATCTCAACATGGAGGACATGCAACACCCTAGTTACGCATGCTGCAGGCTCCCACTCTTTGTAAGTAGATGGATATAAATCTGTAAAACAAATACAAGGCATAAGACAGTTGTGTCAAAGTCCCTAAATAAATGCAGATACTCTAAAATGCAAATGAAGTACTAGTACACTTTGAAAAACGTACAATTGGGCCTACAATATGGAAGTCTTGCATTCAGATGCACGTATATATTTGCATGGGTAAAGACATGCTGAATATATACTTGTGTCACTGTGTTACTGCTAGGAGAAATTTCAAAATCTAAGATCCTTCCCTTCCAATGTTTGGAGATGTCCATTGCATCCTTCCGACCCACTTTGTAGCACCCACGATTAGTGGGTTGCATTGTGATCTAAGAATATTTCCTATAAAGCTAAGGAATCCATTCCCCATGCTCATCCTTAATATTCTTCAATATAATAGACTATAAACTACTTCTGTATCTATCATTTTCTACTTCCATAGTTTTTGCCCCTATATCATATGATTAAAATTAGCTCTTTCTACCTCTTTCTACTTCCATGGACCCTCAAAATTTATGTCGTCTCTTCTCTCTTTCTCTATCCCTCTCTTTCTCTGCAAGTCTCTCTCTCTCTCTCTCCTTTAACTAAATCTCTCACAAAAACAAACAAAAAATTATTTTAGAAAACATGAATACTCTCTCTCTCAGTCTGTCTTCCAAGGTACCCTTCACACAAACAAACAACAAATTATTTTGAAATACTTAGTTTAAGATATGGCCTCTTCCTGCTCTATTTCTCCACAAACAAAGAAAACATTATCGATATCATATCACTCTCTCTCTCCCTCCCAAAACTCTTTGATTAGGATCTCTTTTTCTTCCTTCTTTCTCAAATACTTTAAAAACCTAGCATTTTGAAATACAATCTCTATTTCTCTCCCTCAATCACCTCCTCAAACGGAAGAAAACATAGCAGTTCAAAATATAATTTCTCTCTCTCTCTCTCTCTGCCCTTCCTCTATCTACCCACCCCTCCTATACTAGCGAAGAAACAAATGACTATTATCTATCTCTCTCTCTCACTCATCCCCTCAAAAGAATAAAAAACATAGCAGTTTCAAATATAATCTCTCTCTCTCTCTCTCTCTCTCTCTCCCTCCTATACTAATATAGAAACAAATGACTTTTTTGTCTCTCTCAAGGACTCATCCCCTCAAATAGAAAAAAACATAGTAGTTCGAAATAATCTCTCTCTCTCTCTCTCTCTCTCTCTCTCTCTCTCTCTTTCCCTTCCTCTATCTATCCCTCCTATACCAGTGAAGAAAAAAATGTCAAAAATAGTCTTGTAGTTTTAAATATCATCTGCCTCAATCTCTCCCTCTTCTTATCTTTTGTAACAAACATATAGACAAAGTGTGATACAAAAATATATCTACTTAATACAAATAAAACTTTCAAGGTGAAATCACTTCGTCCCTCATTCTCTCCCTCTTCCCTATCTTTTGTAATAAACATATAGACAAAGTGTGATACAAAAATGTATCTACTTAATACAAACAAAACTTTCAAGGTGAAATGACTTTGTTACCTAGAAAGTATGTGTTCCTTTTTTTGGAGTTGACTCTCTATACTCCACAAAGGTAGAGAAAGAGTCGAAAATGATAGAACACCGGTTTTTCTCACTCCTTCCAAACATATTTAGTTTGGAACTTCAGGAGTTGACTCTCTATACTCCAAAAAGGTAGGGAAAGAACCAAAAATGAGAGAACACCCATTTTTCTCTCTCCTTCCAAACATATTTAGGTCACAACTTTCGTTTCTAAGAGAGACTAAAATAAGTAGAGAATGAATGGAAGAGAAGAGGGATGAACAGAGCTTGGGCAGAAGTTTCTCTGAGATATTTTTAAATGTGGAAGAAAAACGTGAGCAAAGAGGAGAGAGAATGACTAATCAAGAGTGGAATGAAGATATTTTGAAACCAGTTGCTAGAAAGTGGCAGGGATGAATGCTTGAAATGTTTTGGAAGAGAGAGAATAGGGGGAGAGTTGGTTAGGAAGTCAAAGTTTGGGCCAAATGGTTGAACCAAATGGAAAACGTGAGCATAGTTCTAGCTAGGGGATAGTTTGCCATGGGAGAAAAACAAGGAGGCCTGACATGGTCACGATAGGCTTGCCAAAGATAATTTTTTATTGTGAAGCACCAATGGCATTTTTTTGGGTATTTTGAAAAAAAATTAAAATTTCCCTTGGATTTAGGGAGCCTTTGTTACAGAGAAGTCCACATGGCACAATCTCCTTCATGGATACCATATTCCCTTATCCAATTGGGCCTCTAATATTTTAGTAATTCTCCAAAGGGCCCCTTTTTTAGTCCAAAATTTTGTAATGACACCTCAAACAACCACCACAAAAGCACACAATTCCACACCTTTTCTACATAAATCCTTCAAAAGGCAACCACAACGAGTATGTTTTCAACGTGCTATAAACAACCCCATACCAACTGCTACTACTCACGAAGGACATACATCACAAGACATGCAACAAATCCGTCAGAGCTCCAACAGACCCAAGAAAGACCAGTGGGCTTCACATCGAGCTACGGCTAAAATGGGGGATGATCGTAGGAATATGTTCAGGAAACTTAGACGTTGTGGACGGCATTGTCAATGGTGTAGATGGAATCTTCATGGATAGCAACATCGAGGTCAAGCCATATGTCATTTGGATGCGCTTCAACGACCCACACTCTACGTTCAGTCAATAAGTGTCTTTACAAAGCGGATAGTGCGAGACACTGGACGCCCATTCTACAAGTTATCTGCGGGTTCCAAGTTGGGAAGAACCACTTCAATGTGCTATCATGAAAATAAGTTCCCGTCCAACCCGCAACAACAAGAACAATGCATCGCTCTCGCAAGGTCTTACAATGGAATTGGTCTCCTTGGACCCAACAAACATATGTGCACATGGCCTGGTTTATACTACACTTTCACATGCCCTTGACCCTTTGAACCTATTCCTTCTATCGAGGCAGGAGCAAAAGCACATCAAAGTCGACCTAACTGTAAAGGAAGAAATTGTAAGACTGAGGGAGACTCGTTGGTGGGAATTTGATTATCCAATACAATGGATACAACTGCAGCCTTGCTAACACTCAATACAAGGTCTCTCCATCATGCACATGACATTTTGAGCTCTGGCATCATACCCCATGTGACTATCCTATGCCTGTAAGAGACTCAAACAACTGGTATAGAGTCTCCCTCATTGCCACCACTTTTAGGTATCTACATACAAGATGGCATAGGCATCGTAACTTACTACAGGAAAGATCTCAAACTTATACAAGAACATCACGCCTTGGTTGATGGGTGCCTAATTCTACTCACAGTATTCAAAAATCATGAAAATGGAATGGTCGCAGTACTTAACACATACAAGTCACCGAAAACAAAAATGAAGACGTTGCAAAACATGCACAACCTACACTCTACACCAACATTTGCGCTTGGTGACTTCAACATTGACTTGAGTTGCTGCTCCATAAAAATGGCTCAGCTGCAAGACTTCATGCTCCACCACGACATGCACATACTCAACAAAGGACCAACAACAATCTATGGTTTCAAAATCAACCATATCTAGTGCAACAAGAATATAGTTGACACACGAATAGGAAGGACATTCACATATTGGTCTAACCACATGCTACTCCATACAAAGATGTCGCTTTAAGATGATGCAATTCCTTGCAAGCCTTCACAAGGGCAGGTCCACATAAGAAATTCACCTTGTTTGCCCCCTTGAAGACTCGGGCATTATGGGGTAGGGATTTACCTCTAGGAGGGGCTCAACGATGGAAATCGAAAGGAATTGGCAACTGGTCATTAGGTGGGAGCTTGGCTCTGATAGGTAAGTGCCAATTGGAGGAGGATTCTTGGCCATCAAAGGCGTAGGGAGTGAGGAGGCCACGTGTTGGGTTGTTATTGGCTCTTGAAATTTCTTTGACAGTGATGGGGTGTGGGTTGGTGGAGGTGTTGTGATGTGTCAGAGTCATTGGGTTGATTGCCACGTGTCATGTATTTTTATGGTTCTTGAATGTGTGTGCCGCGTGCAATTTCGGTGCAAGCCAATGTTTTTTATCATGTTCGAACTCATGTTCCTAGATCCGTCGATGCCAATCCTCTGAACTCTTGCCTAGCAACTGCTTCAATTTCTTGAAAGCCTTTCTAGGATCTTCTACAATATCTTGTGCCATACCCCAATCAATGATTCCAGCATGACATGCACCATTTGAAGTAAAGTCGAGCCAGATGTTGCCAGGATGCAAATCTATGTGGAACCATTGAGCTTGATGCAATCATGCTACTCCTTGGAGGATATCATGAATCAAGTGAAGGAGATTCATATAAAAATATTTGAGTCTTTCCAACACATCTCCTTATTCATTAATCGCATCATCAAGTGCTCCTTGTGCTTTTTCCCTCCTCTCTTATCCTCCTTTGAAATGCAAATCAATGTACCTCCTAAACGCTCCTTCATTGTATGGCAACTTGAGTAGGAAATCATACAAGATCCCACCATTGAAATATGGTGTAATAGTCCAAATTGTCTATTCAAGTGTTGCTGCAATATTTCACACAAGAACTAGATGCACGCTTGCATTGCCCATTCTCTTTGTGCTTCGCATCTACATGTACCAATATCGCCCTTGTACTGCTTGCTAGAATACCTTGGAGGACCTATTAAACAAATCTTGTACATGGTTTCATATCCTACAAATCCGATCCTCTCTCCTTGAAAGATCTCTTACTCTGCAAGAGTGCAAAGATAAGTCACATTTCCTATGTGAGTAGCACGATGTTGTAATATTTGTGCGACACCTCCAAGCACCCCGTCTCTCAAAAGTATAGTTCCTTCCTCTCCCAAGTGCATAGCTTGTTCCTTTGCAATTCTATATCTCAATGATGCTTTCTTCTCCCAGATCTCAATCCTACACTGTCTCTTGTCTATCGAAGCACAACACTTTTATGATCAACCCATATTCCATCCAGTGTTCACAAAGAACCTACAAACTATATACAATGGACTTGTAAGATTTTCATTTTAACCTGTAAATTTAATTTTTTCAAGTTTTAAAAATTGTAAAAAACTACAGTGTCCCTGATGCACCCGTGTTGCTCTTGCCCCTGTCGATGCCAGTCCCCTGAGCTCTCCCAACCCTAGCCCGAGAATACCCATCATCCCTACCACGGCCCACCATATGTATGTGTTGGAGTGAAAGAAGAGGGTATAGAAAGAGTTTTTATATTTAAACACAGCTTAAATAAAATGATTAGTTTACATTTAGGTAAACTATGACTAATATTTAGAAGACTCCTTCATAATCATTTCTTAGCTGGAAGATCCAAAGGTTTTGTTGGAGGTGAAATTGAAGAAAAGGAATAAGATCGCGGAGCTTCCAAAATTCCAGGTAAGAAAATTTCCATGTTCTTATAGCTTTTACTTTCTATAGACATGCAGGAAAGGGAATGAAATGAGGAGGAAGAATGTAAGAAAGTTTCCATTCTCCACCCTAGGTTTTATGCTTTAGCCAATCCTCTCAAAGGTAGAGCAAACCTTTTGAGTAACCATGTGTGAACATGATGATTTGTAGGTGCCTAAGAACATGGAATACATATTAAAACTATTGCATATAATTTTTGTAATGATTCCCATTTAGATAAAGCATTCAAGGTTTCCTCAATATTATATAGAGGCAAACCCATCTAGATCAATAAGCTATCCAAATTAGGCCATGGATCCATGACAATCTTCAATGAGAGCAAAAGGATGCAAAAGGGAGGGCAAGAGACTATGCAAGGCTAGAGAAAAAGGTTAGGATGGAAAGAGGATGCA
The DNA here is from genome assembly GCF_047967505.1 of Dipteris shenzhenensis. Taxonomy (NCBI): domain Eukaryota; kingdom Viridiplantae; phylum Streptophyta; class Polypodiopsida; order Gleicheniales; family Dipteridaceae; genus Dipteris; species Dipteris shenzhenensis. The sequence continues at coordinate 4,563,012 of NC_141623.1, forward strand.
AAAGTGGGGGCAAGAGAGGAAAAGGCCAAAAGGGCAAGAAATCAAGAAAAGGAATGCAAGCTCAGACCTCAAGCTCAGATCTACAAGATTAGAAAATGAACTCAAAGAGCACATACACGAGGGAGATGAGGAAGGCGAGGAGCTATAGGGAGTGATGCAAACAATGTGTCACTTCTAGGTCTTGGGCCCATTCCATAGTCATGCCAAGGAAGAGCGCATCCCAAACATATACAAACCCTTTCTTTCCTCCAAGAGTCTTGGAAGCAGAACTGTTAGCTTCTAATAACAAGGTATGGGAGTTGCATGATATGAATCTACTAGCGCCTTTTACTTGGATATATTTTGCAGATATGGTAGATACTGCAAAGACATTGAGGGATGAAGCAAAAAAACATGCCCAAAATTTTAATATCAACATTGTGTTTGGAGGGCAGGAAGTACAAGATGCCATCTTCTCAGATCAACTTATGGTCTCCACAGTCATGCCCAGGAAGAGTGCATCCCAAACATATACAAACCCTTTCTTTCCTCCAAGAGTCTTGGAAGCAGAACTGTTAGCTTGTAATAACAAGGTATGGGAGTTGCATGATATGAATCTACTAGCTCCTTTTACTTGGATATATTTTGCAGATATGGTAGATACTGTAAAGACATTGAGGGATGAAGCAAAAAAACATGCCCAAAATTTTAATATCAACATTGTACACAATTATGCCTTGGCAAATTTCTTCCCGATGTCAGCATTTGCAACAGGATAATGTCCATCCCCAGCCGGGGTTTTTGGCAGATGCAAGAGTAGAATCTCTAAAATAGAAAGAAAATCTGCTAAGTATGTCAATGACATTTTTAATGTGGGAAGTCCCTATCTGAAATGCAGGTGCTTAGAGGAAAAGATCAATTGCAAAGCACAACCTTTATGGTTTGACCACATGATTTGGTATATAGCCAATAATCTTCAAGCCTTCTTCCCAAACAGGCTGCTAAAAGCCTCATTCAATTCCTTTCTGCTCTTTATGAAATCAAATGACATGATGCAGTTCTGCAAGGCATCTTTGGCCTTCCATTACATGAGGGATCTAGTAGCAAAATGCCTGAAGTGACTACCATGCATATAACATTGTTGCGATTTTGATACTCCACCCATAGTTCCACACGCTCATGCTTGTGGGAACATCTCCCTGGACGTGCCTACCAGTTATATGCTGGTCTTCATGAATCGGTCTTTGGGGGATCAAGGCAAAGTGCCCTCGTGCTTGGGTGCTAAGGCGCATCGCTGGGGGTGTGAAGTCTCTCCAACTTCAACATTCAGGCAATGGGAGGAGCATTTCGCGCTAAGACAGAGTGTCTTAGCTCATTGCGATGACTACAGCTCACCGCCTGCTAATAGAAGTGTTTTGAGTTGCTAGGGGCATCGATTCATGCAATGCAAGTAGTGACACCCCTACCATGCCTTTTTAAAAATTCAAATTTTGTGTCATTATATGACTCTTCGGGTTTTCTTGAAAAATGCATCATTAGCCTCTGTTGTTTTGAGTTGAATTTGGTGTAGTGAAATGAGAGGAGCCCCGCACTGACATGCATGTGATATACACTAGAGATGTCGTTGTGCTCGCTGGAGTCAGTCCCCAAGCGTTGTGCATGACCGAACAATGGGAGGGGTGACTTGCTAGGTGGGAATGGAGGGAAAACCGCGTTAATCTCCTGAGGAATGATTGGCGATGGAAATGCAAAGGAGTAGCTTGCTACGGGCTGACTGAGCACATCCTCATTAGAATGTAAGAGATGGATCAACAAGGTAGCTTGTCCACTACTACTACACGTGCAGTGTGCATTGTAAGTAGTAGGTGAGTTGGATGATGGGGAAGCCAACACGTGGCATGGGAGAGGGGTTTTAGATTAGTTTGACCATGGAAAAAAGTGAGTAGGAGTAAAACATTAATCAGCGAAAGTGGAATAAAATAGAAAAAGTAATGGGGGGAAAAAGTAGGGGGTTTATTTTAATGATGGGATATTAATATAAATTGTTTTTAAATTATTTCAATAGAGGTTTATTAAGAGTAATGAAAAAGTAGAAAAAATGAATCAAAGCATAAGTAGATTTAATAAAGATAAGGAAAATAGGACATTAGAGGGCAAGAAAAAAATAAGCTGGAGAATTTAAACAAGAAGAGAGAAATTTTGTAAAGGAAATTAGGAGATTAAAAATACGAAAAAAGAAAAAGATTAAGGACCAAAGGAAAACATTAAGGAAAAAGACATTAGGAAAAAAGGAAAAGATTAAGGACCAAGGGAAAAGACAGTAGGATAGAAAAAAACCACAGTAAGAAAAAAGGGAAAAAAAAGAAAAGAACAAAATTTAATAATAGGTAGAGTTTGGAAAAAAGGGACGTTAAAGGAAAGTAAAATTACTAAAATTGAAACTGGATTATTTTTAAAATATTGGAAAGTAATATAAAGGAGAAAATAAGGGGCAAGGAAAAAATTATTTAAAAAAGAAAGTAAGGGGTGTTTAAGGATAGCAAAAAAACAATAAATTGAAGAAGGGGAAAGGGGAAAATTATAGAAAAAAGAGAGAAAATTAGAATTATAAGAAATGAGGAAGTAAAAATGAAGTTAAAAAATTTTTAAATTAGGAGAGCTAAGTGCGGGATGAAAGCGGGGGGGGGGAGTTGTCAGGTGGGAAGACAAGGGAGCCAGGGTATGAACATAATGGAGGAAGGGTGAGGAAGTGTGTGTTTAACCCTAACTAAGCCTATGCATTTCTCATACATTCTTTGGTAAATACTTTTCTTAAACTTCCCAATCCCAAAACTACAAGTAGTAAGCCAAGCTATTTCCATTTAGTCTCTTTTTTGCTGTTCTCCTCTATAATTTTTCATTCAAGTATGGGTACAAGTTCAAGCAGAAGCATATAATATTCATCCCATTCCCCTTTATGATCACCTTCAAGTGGTTACTTGGAAACATTCCTCTTGACCCTTGTTATTGGTATTAAATCCTATTTTATTGGTATTGAAAAAACATGTTCTCACATTCACCATTTTTCTTACTGCAATACAAACATGTTAACCATATTCCACTAGCTGTATAAGTCATTCATATACACAACTCAAGTAATGTATAAGCAGTCATTTCCTCATTTTCATAAGCACTACTATTAATCCAGAAACTGTCAAAAGATTATCATGTACATCATATCAAGGTTAACTGATATATTCATAGCTTCCAAGAGATGTCATATCCTGACCAATTTCATGGCCTACAGTTATCCAAAATTCAGTCCATCATTGGAAGGGGACTAGGGTCTCTATAATTACTATTTCTTAGTTTAAGTCCAAGTCAAAGCATGAATCTAACCCTACAAGTAAATTAACTATTTGTCATAAAGGTTCCGACTGTATTCAAAAAATTACCAAGGGACGTTCTGTCAAAACGCTCCATGGTACCAAAGGTGTTTGCATATTAAAGAGCAATGAAAATAGTAGAAACTCAAATTTTCAATTAATTGTAATTCTAGCTCCCATTATAGAGTTACCATCTGGCTCCATCACGCATGTCCTTTTGAAAACCGTGTAGAGAAGTATAGGGACTCACCTATCACCATCCAAAGAAACCAACAAAAATTAGATTTTAGAGGGAAGACAGGCTTCGTAACCCCTATACAATTGTCATCCATGTCCATCTACCGGAATTCAAAAGAGCATCCCAAGAGCATTTAGTAAATTAATGATGACTGTAATGTATGGAACCCAAACAGTAATCTGTTACAATTCGTAGTTAGTAATTAGTTCTATTAAAGGGACTATCAACCACCTGCAGTAGCTTCCCTTGCTAGAAAACCACTGTAAGGGTGAGTTTTTTTTGGTAGTTTATTCGTAACCCACCCATAGGCCATCCTACCTGGTCATTACTAATTGAGTTTCATTAATGACAGTGTAGTAGTAGTGGACAAGCTACCTTGTTGATCCATCTCTTACATTCTAATGAGAATGTGCTCAGTCAGCCCGTAGCAAGCTACTCCTTTGCATTTCCATCGCCAATCATTCCTCAGGAGATTAACGCGGTTTTCCCTCCATTCCCACCTAGCAAGTCATCCCTCCCATTGTTCGGTCATGCACAACGCTTGGGGACTGACTCCAGCGAGCACAATGACATCTCTAGTGTATATCACATGCATGTCAGTGGGGGGCTCCTCTCATTTCACTACACCAAATTCAACTCAAAACAACGAAGGCTAATGATGCATTTTTTAAGAAAACCCGAAGAGTCATATAATGACACAAAATTTGAATTTTTAAAAAGGCATGGTAGGGGTGTCGCTACTTGCATTGCATGAATCGATGCCCTTAGCAACTCAAAACACTTCTATTAGCAGGCGGTGAGCTGTAGTCATCGCAGTGAGCTAAGACACTCTGTCTTAGCGTGAAATGCTCCTCCCATTGCCTGAATGGTGAAGTTGGAGAGACTTCGCACCCCCAGCGATGCGCCTTAGCACCCAAGCACGAGGGCACTTTGCCTTGATCCCCCAAAGACCAGTTCATGAAGACCAACATATAACTGGTAGGCACGTCCAGGGAGATGTTCCCACAAGCATGAGCATGTGGAACTATGGGTGGAGTATCAAAATCGCAACAATGTTATATGCATGGTAGTCACTTCGGGCATTTTGCTACTCTTGCAAAATGTATAAAGTGTGTTCTTGCCTTACTCTGTGTACTAGTGGTCATCCAATGTATAAAGTGTGTTCTTGCCTTACTCTGTGTACTAGTGGTCATGCAATGTATAAAGTGTGTTCTTGCCTTACTCTGTGTACTAGTGGTCATCAAGAGCATCTTTAAATAAAGAATTTTGGGAAGACTCTATGTCATATGCACCCACTTGATACTTGAATTGCAATTGTAAGCCTTTGATTGCTTCCAACAGCAAATATGATACATTTTTTACCGAAACAAAGACAAGTAGTTCATATTGAGGTGGTTCATGTGTTATTTCATTTAGCATTACAAAGAATCTTTCAAAGAAAGACACATTCCACTCTTGCTCCAGCGGTGCCTATGTATCAAGAACAACGACTCCAACTCATCATTCTTCTGTGTATCTGTTCACACTCTCTAGTCCCTCTAACTTGCCTCCCACATTTATGGTCTTCCATGGCATTTCTTTCACACTTTGACTGGAGGTACCAAATTTAGAGTTATGTATCCAAGTAAGGAATGCCAAAGTAGTTTGAGGTAACATTGCATCTGTTGTCTTGCTGGGATTTAAGTGGTCTTTCAACCACTCGTTGCAATATCCAAATATAGTCTGATACCTGTCATCGGTGATGTCATAAAATTATTTCATCTTCTCCCAACTCTTACCTAGATTGTCTTGTGACTTTGCCTTGAGGAAAGTAGCAATCTCTGGCTAAAGGACTTTGTCACTTTTCATTTCCCAACACCTTTCATCCATGGTTTTGATGCTTGATGACTTGGAACCAGATAAAATCACATTTTTCTCTAAGATTTCATGCTGCAAAGTGGATATCATAGAGTCCTCCATGCCTAACAAATAGCAGAACATTGTTGGTCCTAGTCTTTCAGTGCCCTTTGCATGATTGATTTCTCCCACTTACCAAAAGTAGGAATTTGTGTTGTTCTCATCTCTTGGACCGATACTTGACCCTTTTGATTTGGCAAATTTCCCTTAACATATCTATGCATGATATCCATCCATCCTTGGAAGAGATCATTTGAACATATAATAATCATATTTTTGGTTGAAACTCTTTCCAAAAGACAAATACATAGTATCAATAAAATCTTGCATAACACCAATGTAGCATATATGACACACTGCTCTCAAGATCGATTTTAAAACTGAGCTTACACAAGGAAGAGAAGGCTTCTAGAAACAACAACATGGAATCATATACTTCTCTCGAGATCGGTTTTAAAACCAATCTTGTATAGTTAATAAATAATATCATGAAGATAGCAACTTTTAAAAACAGAATTATGGAAGAAATGCTTACATCCCATTCTTTTTGTAATTGGTGTCCTTTAGCGGCTCTAGCTTTAGGCTTCTCTAGTCTCCCAAATGCAACCCTTTGACTCCATAGTTGCTTCAGTTGCTCTGTGTAACGTGCATCCTTCATGTTCTTTTGAAGTTCCTCATTCACCTTTCGTGAAATTAGCCGACACATATGCTTTGGACAATTCAATACTATTCTTGTGGTTCTTCTTACATAAACACCTTTGATTTCTTTAACTGCTAGAAAATCACTCAGCTGCAAAATTTTAGCTACTTCAATCGCCGATAGCACCCAATAAGCATAGGTGTGTATGTCTTTAAACGTCACATCTGCTTTTGTGGAGCAATCTCTTGGATTCATGCAGAATTCTTTGACCAAATGCAAATGTGTTGTTCCACTAGGGGCCTAGGCATACACGTAATCAGTTGGTGCTTGTACAATTTAAAACATGGATTGAGAACCTGTTTAGACCAAAAGGATAGTACTGTTGAAAATTCTGTATCCCCTCTCCTTTCTCCTTCCAACCAATAATGTCCTCTTCTAATGGTGCTATCCTCAATGGCTCTGCTTTAGCGATAGTCTCGCCAAGGCTCTTTCATGTATCTCCTAAGTATTTTCTTGCTTTACATTACCCTCACCTATTTTTCTTGGCATTTTAATGGTCTAAACGATTGTGTCAATAGTGTCAACAATCATGTCTGGAGTTGTGTTTTCATCAATCACAATATTCCAACCCATTTTTTCCATGGAATCCTTCTTGCCCTTCTTATGTTTTGATTCATCATAATGTGTTGGTGACATGTAGTAGACTTTTAAGCCGACTTTGATGAAGATGGCCTCATCACCTTCTTGATGCACTATACCCTTATTTATTCCTGTTACATGCCCCACATCTTCAAATTCTGAAGAATCATTTCTTTTAACAAACAAGTGGACCTTCTTGAAAGGTTTTCCACTTTCACTATATGTGTCCACATACCATCCCCACTGTGGATCATTGCAACCATTACAAACATCCTAGGAGGGCTTGCTCTTCTTGCTAGTTGCACAACTATCACTAGTCTTTCCACTTGCTCTCTTTCCTTTTGACTTCTTAGTTGACATTTCAGTACTCTTACTTGCCATGTCCTATTTCACAACGCAATGTTAAATCAACAAAAACAAAACAGAAATAAAAACCCAAACACTACCACCTTTCATATGCATAATTTAATTTGCATTTAGAATGACTAAGATTGTAAGCAGGTTTCAATTTTAAATGCCAAAATTTAGCATTCGCATTTGAGCTCAACTCCAAGATCGGTTTTAAAACCGATCTTTGGTGACCTAAAGGCCTTGCCTTTGATCTTCTTGGGGATGGAGAGATAACAGAAGAAAAGGAAGGAAGGGAAGGCTAACAAAAAAAGGCTAGGTCTTTCATCTGCTAACCAAGACCAGTTTTAAAACCGATCTTGGTGAATGAAAGCTTGGATTTTGGGGCAACCTTGGATTTGAAACAATAGGGCTTTGCTCTTAATCTTCCTATCAAACATCATGTTTTAATCCAAGACCAGTTTTAAAACTAATCTTTGATGGGAAGATTTAGAGAAAAGTCATGGTTCTTCAAATCCAAAGAAGATTGAATTCAATGGAGGACAAACACTTTCACTTTCCTCCCTTTGATTCCCCAACCAAGACCGGTTTTAAAACCAATCTTTGATGGGAAGATTAAGAGCAAAGTCTTAAGCCAGTAATTTGAAGTTGTGGTAGCATGTATGCAAGCCCTTTCACTACAAATTTATCATGTGCATGCATGGGGCAATAGCAATAGGCTGGATGCATGTTACATTGTCTCAGGTTTGATTAAGTCTCCCTGTTGATAATAGTACCTTGCATTATAAGTTTTGTGGTAAGTTACCTCTTCAAACTTTTTTCCCAACAAACTACTGAGCGTGTTCTATAGTCTCAAGCATTTACTCATTTGAGTAATCTAAGATGCAGCTAACAATGGGTGTTTGGACCATGACAAATCAATGAAATAATGAGGAGAATATGCCTTCATCAGTCACCATCTAAAATCTATATGATTGTGCTTGTACGAAATTCCAAGCTAAAGAAATAGAGAATGAGGGTGAAACCCTTTGCCCTTCATTCCCTCAACCAAAGATCGGTTTTAAAACCGATCTTGGTTAAGGGGATGAAGGGCAAAGGGTTTCATCTTCACCTTTAGCCCCATCCTCTATTCAAAGGTAAGCTTAGCAATAGATTCCATTCTAGTGAAGAAAATTAGACAAATATGTAACCCCAAACTTAGGTACAATATGAATGATAGCATCCCAAAATTTACCAACATAATATTTGAAACTTTAGCTTGTACAAAAAGCTTTAAGATTGGAGAAATTTCAAAAAACTAATTTGAATTTTTCAAAATTTGAATTCTGGAGCGATTACTAAACTTTTTTTTCCTATCCTCCATCTAGATCAATTTTAAAACTGATCTTCGTGTAAATTTTGAAATTAGAGTTAAGGGAGAAATTTGATATTTGTTTGAATTCTTGAGATTTAAAAGAATTCATACCGCTATATTCAGTATTGAGAGAGAGAGAGAGAGAGAGAGAGAGAGAGAGAGAGAGAGACTTGAAAGAGACAATCTAAGAGAGACATCGAGAGAGAGACCGAGAGAGTGAGAGAGAGAGAGAGAGACCAAGAGAGATAGCAAGTGTGTGTGAGAGAGAGAGAGTGTGTGTGTGTGAGAGAGAGAGAGAGCGTGTGTGTGTGTGAGAGAGAGAGAGTGACTCACTATGTGTGAGATCAAGTAGATAGAGTGTGGGAGAGAGAGCAACCAAGAGAGAGTGAGACAGAGAGAGAGAGAGAGAGAGAGTGAGAAAGAGCGAGTGTGTGTGTGACAGAGAGAGAGCATGTGAGAGAGAGAGAAATCGTGAGAGAGAGGGAGCAGCCTATCTCACTTTTGAATTAGAGAATATGGAGAACTTTGCAGCCCTTTGTGGCTTCCCAGTCTCCACTGTAGCTCCACGTTTGAAGACAAAGACCACCAGCAAATGAGACGAAGGCCACCAACAGCGTTGGAGATGACGTTGAAGATGTAGCTTCAACGATTGATGTAGATCTCGAAGGAGATTGTGTTGCAAACAAACAATTTGTTGCCTTCAATGGTGACCATGAGGGCGTAAGTCTAGGCTTGGGCGTGGGCGCGGACTTTGAGATTAGGTAGGGCATCGATCTAGAGATTGGGCAGGGCAATCATGATGCCCTCGTGGAGATGGCAAGGTTGCAGCACGAGAGGTAAGGTGACCGTGAGGCTAGGCAGCAGAGCGATGGCAATGGCAATGGCGATGGCGATGGCAGCATTGTAGTCGAGGGTGGCGCACACAACACGAGAGGTAAGTTAGACTTTAGGTTTTTTATATTTTAGGTTAGTATGTTAGACGTTACTAAATTCCAAAGAATCTATAGTCTAAACATTAGTTGGATTAGCTATTAGGTTAGTATTGTCCAAATGTTAGTTTAGATTAGCTTAAATTACTTTAGATTAGACGTTAGTTTAGATTAGCTTAAATGAGACATTAATTTAGATTAGTCTAGGTTAGTTAACGTTTAGGTTATTCTAGGTTATTAACATTTAGGTTAGTCTAGGTTAGTTAATGTTTAGGTTAGTCTAGGTTAGTTTACGTTTGGGCTAGTCTAGGTTATAACGTTAATGTTTAGGTTAGTCTAGGTTAGTTCTAAACCTTCAGGTTAGTTTGTAACATTAAGATTAGTAACGCTAGGTTAATTTATATAAAATATAAAATAAAATAACATAAAATAAAATAAATTTTAATATATAGTTTACTAATATATTAATATATAAATAAATAACAAATATTTTATTGTGTAAGTATGTCGATATAAAATATATTTGAAATATGTATTAATATTCTATTTATTAAATCATATTGAGTATTTTTAAATTATCAAAATATATGATTATAGGGAGATATATTTCAAACATTTTTTAATATAAAGTAGTAAGTACTTTAAATAAAATATGAATTATATAGATTTCTAGAGTGAACTCTTCTAAAATCTACAACAATATCATTTAGAATAATATATTTTGACACAGTTAACAAATATGTTAAATTAGTAATAACAAATATTTAAACGAATAAGTTTATTTAAAAAACAATAGTATTGTAGTTTTTTAATTTAAATAATAGTGATGGTTTGCAAATGTTAAACATATTTTAATATTTTATTACATTTTTTGTATCATGTAGCCTATTACTAAAATATCTTTAAATAAATATTATTTTTTTCCTAATATATTAAAGTACGATGGACTTCTAAAATCTATTATTATAATTTTAGTATTCTATATACCTAATGCAAAACTGATAATATACTTTAGCTTTCATAATATAATACTAAATAAAGAAAAAAATAAAATCTTTCATCCCTGAAAAGAGACCTTGATCAGTTCCAAAACCTATCTCGTCTTCATCCCCTACCGAACATGGTATAGGCCATGATCGATTTTAAAACTTATCCTTAGATCTAATCCTCCATCGGGCATGAGGGATGAAGATCAGTTTCAAAACCGATCTTCAACTTTCCCATGATGATAGACAAAGATTAGTTTGAAAACCGATCTTGATTTCGTCCTCTAGAGGACATGAAGGAGTGCATGATCGGTTTTAAAACTGATCTAGAGCTTTCATCCTCCTTCTTCAGACATGAGAGATCTAGATCTTAAACCGTCCCATGATGAGAGACACAGATAGGTTTTAAAACCAATCTTCGTTTCCTCCCCGACAACATTATGAAGGCCATGATCTCAATCTTATCCTTATTCTGGTTTTGAAACCGATCTCAAACTTTCATCCTTCATTCGACCTTGAACTTTTATCCTCCACCGTGCATAAGACTCCATGATTGATGTTAAACTTTACCATGGTTGAGAGACAAAGATCGGTTTTACAAATGATCTTGGCTTGAACCTTCACATGATATGATGGAGACCATGATCGGTTTTAAAAACAAACTCAAATTCTCTTCCTCCATTTGGCATCTGACATGAAGATTGGTTTCAAAATCGATCTTGATTAATGATCCTCCAACTCACCTAAGAGTCCACGATCGGTTTTAACAAAATTTTAAACTTTTCCATTTAGAGAGACCATGATCGTTTTAAAACCAATCTTGGCTTCATCCTTCATATGACATGGTGGAGTTTAAGATCAGTTTTAAAACTGATCCGGACATGAGAGATCAAGATCCAGATCGGTTTTGAAATTTCAACCTCCATTGCATGTGAGTGACCACGATCTATTTTAAATGTGATCTTCTACTGTAATCCTTAACACGCATTCTGTACCAGATCAGTTTCAAAATTGTTCTTGACAGCTCATCATCCATAGGACAAGAGAGACCTAGCTTTGGTCTTGGAAATTATCTTATACTTTCATCCTCGATCGGGCATGAGGGATGAAGATCGAGATGAAGATTGGATTAAAACCGATCTTTAACTCTTGTCATCCATCATGCATAAGAGATCAAGATTGGTTTCAAAACCGATCTTAAAACTCCCATCCTAAATGGGGAATTGGGAGACAAAGATCAAATTTGAAACCACCATTAAACTTCCATCCTTTTAAGGGGTTCTTTGTCTTCCTCTTTGAGTCTCTCAGCAAGGCTCTCAGCTGCACCTTTTGGACTGTCAGACACCAACCTCTTTAGAGACTTAAAGAAGTGGAAGTAGAAATGTGGCTCCCAATTAGCTTCTTTGTGTAGTGGTCTAGGTGAGGTAGTTGGAGTAGTTTGTATTAAGATGGATATTGCTGAGGACCTTCCCAACACATTGGTTATGGTCAACAGAAATGGAAGTGTGTATAGGGAACAACCCCTTCTCTATAAAAATCTTCCAAATGCATGTTTCCTATGTGGACTCTCTAGTCATGCAGTTAAGAACTACCCACAGAGGAGGACCAAAGCTAAGAACTACCCACAGAGGAGGACTAAAGCTAAGCCCAAGGATCGTGCACCTACCAGTAGTAAACAAGTTGAAAAATGGATCCCCAAGCCAGTTTCTACTAAGAAAGCCCTTCTCCATAAGAAAAACCCTGTCAAACACTTGCTCCCCCAAGATAAAGGCAAAGGGATTATTGATGACACCATAGCTCTTAGCAATGCTCTGACACCCTGGTAGAGAGTGAAACCAAGGAGTGGATAAAGAAAAGTCAAAACCTGGACATTGACTCTCAGATAGAACTAGGCTGGTCAAAAGATTTTGAAGAGGATATAAACAAAGAGGATGAGATGGCCTCTTAAAAAATCAGTGAGGAAGACCTAAAGGGTGATCAAGATATGGGGGTTGAAAAGGATACTACTGACCAAGGTAAGGCTTTTATCTAGGTACAAAACAAAGTAAGAGAAAACTCTCTCAAGGAAAAAATGCCTCCCCTCAGATAAACAGCCCCAATCCCAGGGCTAGAAAGGGAACTAAGAAGAATGTCAAGTAAGCCAATAGCCATCCTCTTCCTCAATGTCAAAGGACTTATTGACTCTGGCAAAGGTGAAGAGTTAGCTTATTGTCTGAGAACTAATGCTCTTTCCCCTACTTTCCTTGTTAAAGTTTTTGGACCCTCTTTGGAGAAAAGACTAACTGTTATTGACAAAAGAAGGAAATGATTCTTCTCACTGACCATGAGGAGGGCAAGGGTGTTGTAGCAAAAAAATTTCTCTAACTATGCTCAGGGTATTCTAGATGTGAAACTGGATACACAGAGCAGATGGATTATGGTTAAATGCATGATACATGGGCAAACATTCACAGTGGTTTCACTTTATGCTTCCAATAGTACACAAGAAAGAAAGGTTAGCTGGGAGTCACTCCTTCTGGCAAGAAACAAATGCTTTGTTGCTGGTGACTTTAACATGGTGGAAAGTTCCAATGACAGATGGATGGGTAACGGAATAGTCATCAGAGGTAGAGAACTGACCCTCTGGGAGGACTTGAAAGAAGAGATAAGTCTAGTGGACATGGGGATGAAGGACACCTTCACCTAGTCAAATAGTCAAGTGGGGGACAACAGAAGAGAGGCTATACTTGACTGGATATATGTCTCATAAGATCTAGTTAGCCAGACCAGCTCTTGGTTGTCAAACTCAGGTCTTCTCCTCTTTCTTTCCTTCAGATCACAAGCCAATCCTTCTCAAGTGTGACTTTGGCTTGGGCCAAAAAACCACTTCATGGTTTAAGGCTGATGACTTAAGGAGTGTTCAAGAAGGTGTTAAAGCTATTTGGCTCAAGGCTTTCACTGATTCTCCCTCTACCAATGAATCTTGGTGTACTATAGTTTACCAAACCCGAAGGTTCCTCAGAAAAGCTAGAGAGGATAGAGCTAAAATTAGGTCCAAGAGGATGGACAACATTCAGAGCATGATTACTACCTTGGAGACCCTATCTAGTAGACAGGGGGACCCTCAGGCACAAGCGGACTTGGTGCTCAAAAGAAATGAGTTTAGGATTCAAGAGTAGATTCTTCTAAATGACTCTAAAGTATACTTTAGAGATTGGTGGCTTGGCAAAGCTAACAGACCAACCAAGGAATACTTCAAAAGTATTAGAAGAAAAAGGTCCAATAAAGAGGTCCCCCTTCTTAGAAAAGCTGACAACTCTTTGGATCTTTCTAATGAAGAGAACATTGACCTCATTCAGCTTCAGTTTTAGAATTTACTATCCTCCACCATTCAAGTAGACAATGAAGTGACTAAAGCTAGGGAACTTTGCAAGGAAGCTAGAAAAAACATTGTTCTCAGCTTTGACAACAAGTACCTGGAGAAACCTTTGACTATAGATGAGCTTTTTGAAGCTGTCAAGGTGATGGCTGATGATAAAACATCAGGAGAGGATGGACTACCAAATTGAATTCTACAAAAAATTCTGGTCCACTATTGGCTCATACCTCCTTCTCTTATGGTAGGAAAGTGTTGAAAGTGGATGCTTGCCTACTCACATCAATGGTGGTGTTATCAAACTTATCCCTAAGGAAGGACATAATGTCTGAGTTACAGAATTGGAGACCTCTCACTATGCTCAACTGTAGCTATAAAATCTTTGCTAAAGCTCTGGCTCTGAGTGTTAATAACAAAATGGCCAAGTGGATCCTACCAGAGCAGAAAGGCTTCATAAAGTGCAGACATTTACTTGAAGCTATCATCAACATTTGGGAGGGTTGTGAGTATGCCAGAGAAACAAAACAGAACATATGCTTCTTGAAGGTTGACTTTCACAAGGCATATGATAGACTTGAATGGGATTTCATCATCCAAGCTCTGGTTGATATGGGTCTTGGCCCCCTTTTCATCTCTTTTATCAAACTCCTCCTCACTAATGCTATAGCAAAGGTTTGTGTTAATGGGATCATGAGCCAACCCTTTGAGCTTAAAAGATCTATAAGACAGGGGTGCCTGATTGCCCCTTTATACTCTTTGCAATTGCTGTAGACTCCTTGGGGTGGCTTCTTCATCAACAAAGCTAAGAAGGCAAACCTCCATAATTTTTTCTTCAAGTCCTTTTTCTCTTTAACTTTTTGATTGATATCAGCTTTTGTAAACTTTGTCCATGCCACAAGGTGCATTATTTGACTACTCTGGCAATCTCACTTGCCATACTAGTATGCAAATACCCTTATAACTACAAGGTAGACATCATTATCGATGGGCCACTCCTAGTACGCTTTGTAGTGGAGCTTCAACATGTCCTTGTACATCTTTTGCACACATTCTACATTTTTCCTTGAAAATAGGGAGCCACAACTCGTCAAACACATATGATATTGATCAGTGGAATTTAGATCACACAAGCTAAGGTCATACTACGCATGCAAGCCCTCTTGTTTAGAAAACTACTTTTTTGCAAAATTTAGATATGGGGTCATTGAAACTTGGACATGACCATAATATAAAAAACAAGAGCAACATATGTTCAGTTTAAATGCCTATTTAGAACTCTCTCCACAAGTCTTTATGGAGCTCAACACTTCAATCTACAATCTACTACAAGTTTTGAGCTCAAAATTCTAAGTCTTAGTGGGTGATTGTGTGAACTTATCAAATAAGAAATACTAGGTTGGTCTTGAAAATAAGAGAATGCCTATGCATGTGGACTTGTGAGAACCCCTTAATTTGTTATATTGAAATTGGACTTTCATAGGTGGTAAAATATTTGATCTTAACTCAATTCTAACTATCTTAAAGTTAGAAGGATTATTTACAAAAAATTATGTAAATTTTATTCAATGTGTTTCCTACACTTCAAACGTGTTTTACCTCTTAAATAAACTATATGTTTTGATTCATAAGCTCATAACATAGGGTTCTTGGCTATGGGTATAGAGGCAAGTATGCAAGGGATACTGACGTTATAGCATAGTGCTAGTGAAAACTATACATCTACATTTTGCAATAGGAAAGTGGTGTGGTTATTGAGAACTAAAGAGAGGAAAAATTCTAAGTCTTACTGGGTGATTGTGTGCACCTATCATCAAATAAGAAATACTAGGTTTTCCTTGAAAATAAGAGAGTGCCTATGCATATGGACTTGTGAGAACCCCTTCAAATTGTTACATTGAAATTGGACTTTCATAGGTGGTAAAATATTTTTTCTCTCTCTATTTAAATTGCCTTAAACTTGAAAGGATTATTTACAAAAAATTATGTAAATTTTATTCAAGGTGTTTTCTACACTTCAAACCTATTTTCTCTCTTCAGTCGGAACCCATTGATTATTTTCATTTGATATATTACCATACATATAATCTAGTGAGAATGTGCCTTGGCCTAAATACTTCACAATTTTGAATGGTCCATCATATCTCAACTTCAATTTTATAGAGAACTTCGCAATTTTGTATTAAACATATCAGTCCTTAATCTCCTTCCTTGAACAATGTAAATTTGATATTTTTTTCAATCTAGGCTTTCCTTCGCTCTTGGATGACTTGTGCAGTTTGCCAACTTTCAAGTCAATCTTCTTCTAATTGATTCAATTGATGTCATCAGACTCCTCCGGACTTAGCTTCTCTATTGAGATTCATATACTGGTGGTAAAAAATTCCATGGCACTACCGCCTCAACTCCATAGACCAAGTTGAATGGTGTCATTCCCGTGCTCACCTTGAATGCTATTCGGAATGCCCATAATGTTGAATCCAACTTGTGCTACAATCCATGTTGTTTTTCAAAACTGTCAATCTGTCGACATTCAATGTTGCCCATCTCTTTGGCAGTACCAACATTTCTTTGCAAATTCATGTGAATCCTTAATTACTGTTGGCCACCACAATCCAGCTTGGAAACCTTTTTTGCTACCACACCACCCGCAAAATGATCACCTAATGTCCCTTGATGGGTTCCCTGCAAAACTACATGCTTCTCATGGTCCGAACACGTCATCAGAGTATCTTATCTATTCCTCTTGTATACAGTGCTCCTATGATAATCATCAATGATCTACTTTTGAGAGCTAGTATATGCCTTTGATCTCTTGTGAAACTTTCAAGAAATACTCCATCTGTCAAAAACTACAACATTCTATCATACCAATTTGTTCCAAGAATGGCTTCCACTTGGAACAAAGGTGCATTTGGTAGGTCATCCAAAATTCCTTCTCCTATGTGTTCCCTAGAGTCCAATCTGCTAAGGTAATCTACAATGTGGTGCTATCTTCCCGAAGTATGCACTATTTTGGAATTGAATTCTTGTAAGAGTACGATCGATCTTGGTATCCTTATAGATGGTTGTGGCTTGTTGACCAAATACAGTAATGCTTGGTGGTTGACGTGAAAGATAGTGACTACATTAGCCAAAAGATAGTGCTAAATTTTTTGCAAGGCATATATCATACCCAAGCTTTCCCTTTTAGTAAACTGAATAGTTCCATTCAGTTGGTGACAAGGTAGAGTTTTCTGATCTACCATCCTAGATGTGATATATAGATGACCACATTATCTCTCGGATGTGTATGTTTTGGATTCGACCAAGCCATCTGTATGTTTTGAATTATATGACCAGGATTCCGAGAACATTGAAGATATTGATGAGGAGGAATCCCCCAAGCATTTGCAGAATGCAACTTTATGTCTTCTTTTATTGAGTACTTTTGTCAGCCAGTTCAATGTGTTGTTGATGCCTTCATAGAGGGAATTACTGCCATAGAGTCATTGAAGATAAAGAGAAAGACACTTACATTTGTAGCCGAGAATCAAGATGAGATTGAAGTGAATGGCAGGTGCTGAGATCTAGCCTCCGCATCTAAAGAGTTGAGAGTATGGGCAAACCTAGACTCTGAGGATGAAACTATAGAAAACCAAGAGGAATCACACGGTGCAGACATGCAGACTTCAAGTCAGCAACAATTGGCAGGACTGATGGGTGTACAGGACCAACAAACCCTTGAGGATATTGAGAAAATGGCCCAGCAGATATTCGCATCCAAAAAAGTAGGTCAGAAGTCATAAATCTTCAATGATTTTAGAGGCATTCATGTAAATATATATTTTGGATTGTAGTGCATATTTGAAACTGATTAATGCTTCCAAAATTGAATTGTTCATGTAGATTTTGTAATTGCTATATTATTAAGTAAATAAGAACGATTATTGAACTTAGTCTATCATCCTTTACCAACGATGAGAGGATATGATCAGTTTTGAATCCAATCTTGGCTTTGAGCATGAGAGGCTAAGAAAGGTTTTAAAACCGATCTTATGAACTCCCACACAAAGAGCATGAGAGTAAGATGAAAGAGTAATATGGATTTTATAATCGAACTTAAGATCTCCCACTTGGTGGACCATATATGAGATGTCGAGATCGGTTGTAAAGCTGATCTTTTGTTCGGATATATAACATACAATTCACTTTTGATTTTTGTATGGAAATGTAATGTCAGAATTGCATTTGGATTATGATCAATGCTTTTTTAACTTAGTATAAATACAAATTGTATCCTATTACCATTGTCAATGTAAATGAGAGAATATAATGTAGATTTAAGCTCACATTTAAAAATGTAAGCATGGACAACATTTATTGAATCCTAACTTCACACCTTGATACTTTTGCATGCCATGATATAGATGGAAATTCCCTACATATAGAAATACCACACAGGGAAAAAAACACTATATTGGGAAATTTGGGACTTCCCAATGTGGTTAAGATTTGCACACATGATCAAATCTAAACCCTTTACTTGAAAGTGGAATCCACCCTAAACACAATATTAGGGAATCCTCCCAAATCCCACTTTCAGATAAGGGTTCAAGTTTTGGCCACATGGTTAAATCTTAACCCTTTACTTGAAAGTGGGACTTGGGAGATTCCAAAATTCCCTAATATATTGTTAAAATCAGATGAGTCAATGGAACACATTCAATGTTCTCCATCTATGAGAACAAAGAAATTACTTGTACTTGACCTGAATGGAATTTTGCTCCTCAAGTCCACTAAACCTTCCGATAAATAAAAAGTATACAAATTCATAAGAGAACATGGATTGTGCTTCAAAATGGACGTGTTCAATTCTTGGATAGATTGTTTGAGCACTTTCATGTGTGCCTATGGTCAACTGCAATAATCAAGAATGTGAATTACATGGTTCATTTGATGGAGAAGCTTGCACAGTGAAACAATTTTCATTCTACAAAATTATGGGGCAAGATCAATGCTACAAATCACTTACAGAGATATTAAATAGATTAAACAAGCCAGGCGTTCAATGCATGTTTAAGCCCTTGGTTGCCATTTGGGCAAATGATAAAGAGTTTAATCCTAGTAACACCTTGCTTATTGATGATTGTCCGTTTAAGGGATGTGTAAACCCGAAAGAAAATGGTATATATCCAGATACTTTTGACATAGGTGAGACTGATGACATATTGAATGTTGAACTTCTCCCTTATCTCCTCCAATTGAGAGATGCCCCAAATATAAGAAATATTATCAAGCTTGACCGTCATGGAAATGAACCAATACATACAAATCATCATCAGTATCTGTATTTCAAAGAAGTGATTTTGGAGTGGGAGGAGTTCACTATGAAGTACATAAAACATTTCTTGGAGGAATTTGCTCCAAGCCGAAAGATTAGTTCGACCAGCTCAAGTCATTTTGAGATCATCCAACATAGTAATGCTTGTGAGCCAGATAAGGAACAATCATCAAAAGCTTAAGAACAAGAGCTCAAAACAAGCCCACCTACCTTGGATCCAAT
The DNA here is from genome assembly GCF_047967505.1 of Dipteris shenzhenensis. NCBI lineage: Eukaryota > Viridiplantae > Streptophyta > Polypodiopsida > Gleicheniales > Dipteridaceae > Dipteris > Dipteris shenzhenensis. The sequence goes on from NC_141623.1 coordinate 4,582,283, forward strand.
TCTTCTAAACTGGATCTCTCGAAGAGGATAAAGCGGCTTAATTCTTTGAATGAGATGCAAGCTCATTTGTATGCCTTGAAATTGGGTTACGATCAACCGTATATCATTTGAACTTCTGCCAAAGTGTACATAACAAGACTACAAGCTTCACTTACATTAAACATGCAATAAATCTTTGAGAATGGTAATTACTCATATTATTTGCTTACTTGTGATGCATCATTTTTGTAAATTCCTTTACTTCTCAATATTTATGTGTAACTATTCAATAACTCATCATTCTTTTTTTTATTTTATGCACAGGGTTTGAAGACATGGTGAAAGAATTGAAGAATAAAGTAATTCTTCACTTTGATTCTAAGTTGAATGGCTTGTGGGATCAAGATCTACTGATACCAATTGCTTCTATATTCAAGCTCAATGGTGTTGAATTTGAAGTGAAGACATCATCGATTGTAGGAGCAGATTATGGCTTGTTTGTACATACGGATGTAAAAGCAAAGAAAGACATTTTGATATTCAATGGCTCAAAGTATGATTACTATAGTTGGATTACTCTTTGGTTTTACCTTCCAAGGTTTAGGACCTATGGCCTCCTCGAAGATCCAAATGTTACAACAAAGGAGGATACGCAATACATCGTAGGAGATGTGTTGTATGGTAATATAGTTGGATACATCAATAGCTCTATTCATTGTAAGGATAGAACAAATGTTATGTATGTATATGACCCTAGAGTACCACCTTGGATCGAAGACAAACATGATGTTTTACCTACTGATATGTTAGGCTTTATTGTTGTCTACTCTCTTAGAGATAGATATCCATGCAGGAGAGGAGTTGTTTTGTGAATATGATTTTTAAAATGTAAAACCACTGTCATGATGTTGGTGTACTCCCAATTTAATTTAATATGTTGGTGCTTAATACCATCTTTTTCTTGAGAAATTTCACATTCATATTCGAATACATGATTGTTTCTGTTAATTTCCTCCACATCAAATAAAGCACCTTTTATATTTGAATATAATGATCAATGTTGTCAATATTTCAATGGAATGATATAATATTTAGCCAAATTCAAACTCAAATACATCTTCGAATATATGATAATTTCTACTAATTTCCTTCTAAAACAACCAAAACGCCTTTCATTTTTGGGATTTTCAAAAAAATGAGAATTGGGATTTTTCCAAAATTACTAATTTAGTGTTTGGTTGTTGGAATATACTAAAAACAAGCATGTGATTTACCATTTAGGATTTACAAAAACAATTTAATAAAACCAGCACGATGGTTGTTTGGGATATATTAAAAAGAAACATAGTCTCAAATACAAATTCCATTTTCTAGGACAAGTGGACATATTGTTTCCTTGCAATGAGACTACATACATTTTTTTAGTATTATCTCAGCCATCCTTGTCCACCGCTCCAAGACATCCCAAGATGCACTCATGCATGCCTAAATCCAATTTGAAAACACTCTTGCCCTTCTTTCATTGTGCATAGGTTGCATCTGGAACTTAATAGCTCTTACTAGAGAGAGTACATACATGTTTGTGGACTCTTATGTAGCAATTCATAATTGCATCCTCTCTTAGATGTTTTTTTGTACCCAAAAGCTCTGACTACTACATCCCACTTCTCATAGGTTGTTCCCCAATTATCCTTAAATGTTTCCTCAACCTTGTGCTTAGGTTTTGTGCATTGTAACATAAATTATGGGTCATCTTTCTCATTCTCCCCAGATGCTACGACAACTGCAAAGTTATCTCCCTCTTCCAAATAATCAGTGAGGTCATCAAAACTCTCCCCAAAGTGGGGCAAGTCATTTGTCTCTCCATTGTTTGTCACTCCATCTAAATGTAGAGGCAAACTTAAACTTGCTCCCATGTCTTTAATGTTCTCACAATCGTCATGATCCCCTATGATGCACGCACTGTAGAAACAAGAAATTTTTCTTGTTTTAATCAGTTGGTTGTTTGAAAGGCCCCATATGTGTGCATAGACCATAACCTCCTTTAATTTTCTCACAAGCGTGTCGGCTTCTCCTTTGCACTTCATTCACTTTCAATTCATGGAACACTCTGCATACTATAGTATTCTTAAGGCTTTGTTTATTGTATGTTAAATGCATAGCTGTGGAGAGGTTGGTTGTTAGCCATGTTACCCTAGCATAAATATTTATCATCGCAGTCTGACAAAGAAAGGGTTCTCTACCCTAAAATAATATGCTACGCTACTCCAAATGCAATAAAGCCTAGCCATAATCTTTATGACATCATGTATAAGATTCCTACAAAGCTTTGTCTTCTTCTGACAATCGATGCCGAACATGGTTATAAAAAACCAATGTTGGTGACCCTCACGTGTTGTAGTGTGCGTGACGGGGATTTGTAAATAAAAAGACATGTATAGACCTATTTATCGGTCAAGATTTGGTATGGGGATTGGGGCAAATGTTATTGAGAGTCATCCAAATTCTCGATCCATTATGAGATATAGAGCAATGGATGTGAACTTACCCTTTCAAAAACATTTCAATCTATATAGTCTGGCAAAAAAAGGGTTGTCTACCATAAACCAATATGCTATGCTACTTGAAATGAAATAAAAACCTAGAAAAAATATTTATACCATCATATATCAGAGTCATACCAAGTTTCATCATCTTTCAACCATCGATGTCGAACATGGTTATTAAAAACCAATGTTGGTGACCCACACGTGTTCTAGTGTGTGCATTGATGTGCCACCTTAGGCCAACTATAAAAGGGTGCCACATTGCACCCATCCCTTTTGCCACCTTGTGTGGCCCCTAACAAATATATAACCACTACCAGTGATAAGTCATGGATGGTCTAGTGTCAATGCTATGGATTAACCACTCCACAAACCATTCTAATAATCCTAACCTCCCTTCCATTCTGCCATAGGATAGTTTGCACTTGCCTACCCTCATAACATGGCTTTACCACTTCTAGTTTAATGTTGCTGTCATGTAGCCATTCACATGGAACGCTACACCTACTTTAAATGAGAAAACTCACTTTCTTAGCATTCATTGCCACCACATTTAACATCATTCAAAATTCACAGAGATCGCATTGGCAATTACAAAAAACCCAAGTGAGATTCTAGAATAGGTTTTCCTTTTACATAAGACAAGGTAATAGAGCTATGCATATGGAGCATGCTAAAGTCGTGTTCTCTGGTACATACTACTTTTATGCTTCACTAGTACTTTCCAAAAACAAAAATTGATTGCACTACTACTATGTGCAAAAGAAAAGGGGAAAGTAAATTCTAGGCAGTGAAAAATGAATCCCACAGAAGATCTATGAGCAAGCATTGTCACAAAATGCATAACCATGTACACAAACTGCAATATCAGGTTTTTGCTTGCCAAATAGTTGTTTGTTGGTGGTGTTTTTTGATGAGGGATGTTATGAAGTTGTTGCAAGCTTGTATGTCCAGAATGGAGTCAAATTACAATCCTCTTCGTGTTGATGCTCAATCCGAGACACAACTTTGTAGACACCTCATTCATCAAAGTGTGTTCACTTGTCTGAAGTGTTGTGGTGGCTATCTAGTTGGTTCTTGTCATGAGGAAGTCACTTACAGAAATCCTTCATACAGAAATCTTGAAGGATTTCTAGAAATGGTCCACTTTGAAGCGATGTCGCTTGTTGATACTGCTTGTATGCCATCTCGTGTTTGCTAGAAGTCATCTTTGTGAAAATACATTGTTTTTGTTTTATTAGGAATGTTGCATTTGTATTAAAATTTTGCATTTAAATTTATTTCTATTGTTGTAATTATATCTTTGTGATTGGAATATGTACACTAATGTAATGCAGTTAAATGGATTACTTGATGCATGTAGGTATTGCAACTACTGTCATGTTATGATTTTTCTTGGGATTAAGGTTAAGTTAGTTATAAATTCTATTGAATTCAACTATCTATCTGCATGTCATGCACTTACCTCATATGCATAATGGTAGGTTGCATAATTGGTTTGAACCCCTATCTATTTACCAGTTTGGCCGTATTTATGCTAACTGCATGGGAAAAGTGATAATTGGTGTTATGGTTTCAAGGCTTCTAAAAACCAAGAATAACAGCTACCATAACCGAGGAATCTCCTTTAGGACACAGGATCTTATCACTTCAAATAGAAATTGGTAATTGGACATGGAACTAAAATTGATAAGCACTGAATCAACTTATATTATGAGTACCAGGAAATTAGACCCAGCTGTCCCATACTACTCAGGACTGGAGAGCCTATTTGGAGAGCTTAAGTGGCTTACTTACCTTGTTGCAAGAACAGTAGGTTTTTACCTTATGATTGTCTGATTGATGGATGCACAATCATACATTGTTGCAAAGAGTAAGGCCTTGTTAGTTCGATTCATGTATGAATGAATTGGAATGACATAGGTTTCTTTCACATGGTATACTAGTTGTCTAAAAATGGAATGGGTCCCAAAAACCATGAAGCAGTTTCAAAGCTTTTTCACGACGACAGTCGTAGTATCTTGGACGAAGAAAAGAAAGAAGCACATGGTGTACGATGTAGAAGAAAAAATAAAAATACTGCAACCAATCATTTCGCACATTATAGAGTTCTTAAAGATGCTCGCTAAGGAGGAAATAGAAAGAGATAGTGCAAATAAAGAATGCCCATGATAACACTAGTCAAGCATCAATAAAGACTGAAGGTGACGGTGGTCAGATGAGAGTGAATGAAGATGGCACCCAAGTGACAAGTGACAATGAATCGGACATTCAAACAAGCAAATGTTAGGATCGCTCATTTGCACTTAACTGATTGTAAAGGCAAAATTAAATTATTGAAAAGACCATGATAAGTTGACTCCTTTGTACAAAGACTCATCCAGAGCAATATTTCTTGTAAACTTATGATAATGTAAAATTGCAAGCATAGCTATCGCAAATTTTTAGAGTAAAAAAAAGTCTTCCATGTCTCTTGCTTGATACCTTTTTAAAGTTCCTGGGATTATTTGGGATATTGCTCTCATCCTCATTGAAATCAAAAAGCTTGTCCTAATAAATGTGGGCTCTTTGAACTACCTAGGGAAAATGACATCTTTCCTATGCATATTCCCATTGTAGGTGGCTAGAAAAAAAGGGACTAGGTGAGGGGCACTCCACATTGATTTGATGAACTCTTCTATCAATTGTCAGGTGGTAATGCTCAGAGGTGAGTACATGTACTATTGGTGAGGTAGCCATGTAGAATCTACATTCCAAACAAAGAACCAAGGTTCTATAAAATGCAACCAAAGCTATAAACGTCCCAATAGAAGGGGATTCAACACCATGCTATGGGAAAATAAATATATCTAGAAAAGAAACTACAATATCCTCTATCAAAGACAGTACATAAAAGTAGATACAAAAATGATGCATTATAATGACATAGCCATGCATGTGCACATGATGGCTTAAGCAATGAATATTGGCTATTTCTCTTACATGAGGCACCACCTAAACCATCCTCCCTCCCTTAAACAATGCAAGGACCCTCCTTCCTTGTGCACCTACCCTAGGTTATCCCCAAATCTCATTCAAGAGCAGGTGGTCCCTTTCGGGAGAGCTTTTCTTTTTTCTTTAGCATGTTGTAGGTTTGTCCCCTCTCTTTCTTTGGTCCTTTATTCTAGTCCAACTATTTTCTCCTCCACTTTTCACAATTTAGATTGCAATCACTCCTACGATTGCTTTGCCTCCTTTTTCTATACTCACTCTTGCTCCCTCTTTCTCTACCCACTCTTGCGCTAGTCCAGCTATTTCTCCCTCCATTTTTTGATTTTGTGGTTGCATCACCGTACATAACCTCCCAAAACTCCCCTCTACCTCTAGGGTCGTACCCTCTGTACTCTCTCTCTCTCTCTCTCTTTCTTTGTTGGAGCTTCTCTCTCCCTCCAAGCTATACCCTATTCACCTACCTCGTATTGAGGTCCTCCATTCCTCTATCTTCTCCTTATTACGAGCTCTTCATTGCCATCCAAGCATCACGAGGAAAAACACTACAAGGCAATGCTATATTGTGACCTCTTGTGTGTTCCAAAATACCAAAAATGCATTGGATCAGTGGATTTATTGCACCTATAGCTTAAATGACTTGATAGTTACAAGACAATCTACCAAGGGTCCACATTAGCTTCCCAAGAGTGAGGGATCTGATGTTTTGCATGATTTGAAGGGCTATATTTTGAACTTCAAGTTTGGGAAGAAAGAATTGCTTGCAATGCTACAACATGTCTACATGGGAAAGATATGTGTCTGCCTCCTAGCAATCAATCAATCTAGGATACCATCACAATGTAAGTCTTTCTTTCTATGTACCTTTTTCATGTGTGTGTAATGAGTCCATTTGAAAATTTAATATTTATTTTGAAAGAGAAATTATGGACGTCGGGGAGTGGGAGCCAATTAAGCCTTTCATAGTAGGTAAGCTCACTACCATTCATGAGGTTTTAGGTAAGAAAATGTATGCTAGCAAGAAGTCTTCCTCTTTGCAAAAGAGAAGTGTGTACTAGTATAATGCAACATACATTACTCCAACGATGGTATCAAGCTATGTCCATTTTCAAAGAATTGCACCACTACAATTGCAAAACGTTAATTGTAGCATGGCAGACCCAAGAACATTGGCATCATACATGGACAAGCTTTGCAAAGGATGTGGGCATGGACATTGTCTCCAAATGGGAACGTTTTTCTTGGTTTATGACCTTGCAAATCTTTGTTTATTATTTTCATAATATGAAGTTGCATAGAATAGAAATTATGTGGTGATATTAGCAAGCACGTATATAAAGATGCTCTTAAATATTTGCTTGGGGTCAGTTGGGAAACTAGATCAGGTGAACAAATGTTTCAGTGTCATGTATAAAAGAACAATTTGGTTGTTAGATACCACATATCATGCCAAATGTTGTATTTATCTTTCCAATACATGTGATGGCAGAGAACAAGCAGCTCTTAGCTTCCCTGAGACTCCAAGAATGTGACCATCACAATAGAATTTATAGGATGTTCAAGAACATGTATTGGTCATGGAGGATGGCATGTGAGATTCCTTCAACTTAGTCTTGAATGGGTGAAAAAGTAGGCAATCATGTAGTAAAGTGTTGATTTCATGTCTTTTGCACATAGCAAATAGTAAACAATGTGTTTGACTTTTGCAAGCATTAAATTTAGGATTGTAGAATTTGGCATTTGCAAGTCTTTGTTTCATGAATTGGAGGATATAGAAATATTGGTGAAACTTATTTCGATGTTTTTACTATGTGGTTTCTTGTCAAGATTTCTCAAACAATATTTGTCATTTATATTGCAATTTATATTTATAGTGTTTGCATATATATAGAGGTAAGAAAGAATTTCACTTTCACTTTAGGAGAGGCATTGTTTTCCTACTCTCAAAACTGCCTGCACTCCCCTTAATGTTGTAGCAAACATTTGGCTGCATATACAATGGATTTAGTTGCATTTCATGAATTTATGTCATAGATTCCATTAGTAGATTCAAAAGAGAAGCTTTTTTGGGTTTTTGACAAGACCTAGGCATATGTATGGGAGCCAAGGATGAGTACAAAGATCTCATGAAGTGCATGCAAGACTACATCAAAGATATTGCATATCAACTTAATGAGCCTGGAAAAACATGGGTTCCAATAGATTATCACTGCAATGAGGAACTCAAGTTTGTGGAGAACTTGGGTTTTTTTTTGCTAAGCTTATGTATGATGATTTAGGAACTAGATACCAATGTCCCCATAGGATTGGGATCATTGGGGTACATAGGCAAGGGGCCCCTATCTTGGAAGATGTCCTTCATTTTCCTTCTCCAAGAAGGAGATTTATAAAAAGCGGCATCAAAACAAGCGCCTGACAGGAGTGTGCTTAAGAAAGTGACTTTGGCACTTGGCATGGGAGGCTCCTAATAGGAGTGTGCTTAAGAAAGCAATTTGGGCACTTGGCCTTGGGCCAAGTGCCTAGATCGCTTTCTTAAAGCACACTCCTGTCAGGCACCTGTTTTGGTTATTTTGACCCCTCTAGGAAGCTAAATTTAGTGATTCAAAAGTCCTTTTGAGGGATTTGGCCTGCTCTAGACACAATGATGCCAAAACCACCGAATTACACACTGAAATAGTAGATAACCATTTGGGTCGTTGGACATAGCATTTATGACACACTAAAAAACGTTCAAGTGGGAACTTTAACATGTTAGTTTATCTATTTCTCAATTTATATCTCCAATTGAATGCTCGATTGTATAAATTTGTGCTTCTCAATCTAGGACATTTAAATTTAGATCCAAGAAAATTAGAAAATCATGAATTCAAAAGGAGCTCCGATCTTTCCTAATGCAAATAATGACACTGGCTTCATTGAAAGATGTAGACAAGTTAGTTATGACTTGATCTTGTCACAACATTGGAGTACATTGTTGAAGGCAAAGCATGGAGAAAGAAGTGAGAGGATAAGAGAAGTTAAGAGTACCAAGTCTACCCTCCATTTTATAGCTATGGAGAGCTATAAATCCCTCAATGAAGGATGAGGTGTACCTTATTCCTCCACATATGATCTTTCCATCTTGTGCAGCTGCACACCTAAAGGGACTCTTCACACCATGTCCTAGGAAGAATATTGTGACACCCCCCCTCAATGCAGGACTCCATTGGACATTAGAAATCCCTACATCTTACAAAAATTATGCTATGCCTTTATGATGATATGCATTTTTACAAGATGGCTATATCTTGTGGTTTTACATAAAGAGTGAACTAGTGGAGTTCGTGAGAGGAGGCTTATGCATAGTTGATTTATGTTGCCATTGTTTGTACATTCATGAGTAAGATGTCCCATCTCCCTACATCTTCCACACTTTTTCTTTCTATGATGGGTCCTTCTTGAAACATCTAGACTCTATATGCCCCTTCTTTTAAGAGACACAGCCCTTGGTAGACATAGCCAGGGCCTGAGTTGAGGTCATGGAAGTAGATGTTGATGTAGAGGTTTCATTCCTTTACCTTGTTCTCTTCTGCAAAAAGTGAAGAAATGCATCCCTTTAAAGATAAATATGGAAGATTCATGAGTGTTGTAATAAGGGCATCATATTCGGGTGGCATACTTGCAATGCAATGGCATTGTCTTGATCCATTATGGAGTTGATTGAAGCTAATTGCACCATGATGCTTTTAAGCTTGGAGATACGGGTGCCAAGTGCTTCATTGGATTGCAACTTAAAATCATTAAATGGAATCTTAAGTGCTAACTTTGAAAATTTACCCTTGGTGCCCTACAATTTTTCCAATTGCTCCCACATGGCTTCGGATGATGTAAGCTCTGAGACACGATGGAAGAGGTCCTTGGTAACTTGATGGAGTGTGATTATTGATTCTACCTTCTCATCATCTTTCTTGTCATCTTCATCAATTTCTCTCATGCCCTTTACAAGAAACAAATGCCCTCAAACATGGGCATGTAGCAGATAAAGACTTGCCATGTATGGAATCCCATTTTGTCAAACTTGTCAATAGTGATAGTATGCTTCACCATTGGGAAGGTCATACAGATTGAAAGGGGCACCCAATGTCCTTACAATAAAACATTATGAGTTCACAACTCAAAGTGCATAAACAAATGCTAAACATATGGGCTGAATTCAAAAAGTGCTTGCTCCTCCTCTTATATCCTTTCTGCTTGTCAAAAACAAATAGTCAACTATAGAGTTGACCAACCTTAAACAAGGACTTTAGAGCCAAAGCTTAAAAATTACACGTGTTCATCCCAAAACAACCTTAGCAAATTTTCTTTGCAAAGGATCAAAATAGAGATGAGACAGTGAACATTCACATTGCGACGAGGAAGAGAGCGTGTCACTGATCAAAAACCTTTGGAGATAGGTTAGTGCAATTCTCAAAGCATCCCAAATGCAACAGAAGGAAGTTGGAACAAAAAACTGGTATTCCCAAAAACATATGATGTCACCAAATCGATCCTCCTGAGAAGAGAAATAGAAATGATCCTTTTGGTAGCTTGACATGATAAGATACCCAAGAGAATCTTAGCCCAATGAAGGCGATGTGCTACGAGACCTCAAACATAGAGGTCTAATCACTCCAAAAAACAACAAAAGTAAGGATTTTTTGTCAAATTTGAAGTAGTTTTATGTTTTAGAACTCCCCTTTTCTGAGTTTTTGCATTTTGGCTTTCAAAAAGTGTTTGTTTTCAAGTTTTTATTCATTGAGTAGGCAAATTAGGTAGTGTAGCATCCCCCCATCACAAAAAATCATGAACAGAAACTACAAAATCATCAGGAATCATCAAATCTCAGTCGGCAAAACTATGTATGACTATCCCGTTGAGTCGGCACTGTAGCCGTATCACACCGAGTAGTTTCCTCATTGACCGGCATGTTAGCTGTATTTTGTTGGTCAACCTTCATTCTCTCGATGTTGTAGTGCTTCCCCGTCAACCTAAACTCTGACTACGGTTTACCCTGCCGCCTCGCAGCTCATGTGGTTTGGGCACTTGCCCACCTGAGCAATTGCTCGTGTCCAATTTCCCTCGAGGGGATACCAATCTAAAGGGGACTATTTTATTTTAGGATATTAACAGCCACCAGCAGTGTGGTTTGCTTCTATTATTACAAGATGAATGAATTTGTGGATTTATGGATTCAGTATGGGATTTAATAAAACCAATGCAGCAGTTATTTGGGATATTCTAAAAACAAGCATGAGATTTATCATTTGGGATTTACAGGAATAAGTGCGGTGGTTAGTTTTAGACTTACTAAAAGAAGCATAGTCTCAAATACATTTGCCATTTTCTAGGATAAGTGGAAAAGTTGTTTCCATGCAACGAGACTACATTTTCTTAGTAGTTCCCCACCGACCATTGCTATTCTACTACCCCACTGTTGGCACGGTGAACCCACCCCCACGTCTATGGTCATAATCGTTCCCCTCCGCCCGTCGCGTTACTTGCATCACACAACCCATCGTTGTTTGATCCCATCGTCTGGTGTTTCACATCGATCGTGATCGACACCCAGAGAATGGTAAAGCTGCAATGGCAGCTCCAGACACCCCAAGAAAGCTTTCTCTGAACCCATCTACTACCCGAAGAAAGTTGCGCCCAGTGCTTCCACCTCATCCACTGCCATAGACCGCCAACACTTCAAGCAACCACCCCTGCTTGGGCGGCCAAAGCAAGAAAGTCACCTGGGTCTGGAAATCGGCATTACAAACCCTGAAGGCATTGAAGGCAGCACCACAAGAACCTGTGTCTTCCCGAGATATAGCACCACAAGAACCTGGCAATGAACCAAAGACAGTAGGCCAGCCTCAAGGTACCAAATATGCACTGGTGCCACAGGCAGTCTGACTTCACACAAGTATCGCCACAACCAGTCAAGGAACTCTGCAATAACTGAATTCCACCCCACGAAGAGTTACACAAGAACCTCCCCCTAGGGATGAACACTCAAAGGTAATGGCTCCGTCCTACTCACGGATGCAAGGGGGGTCGGTCCCACAGGTAGACTCACGAAAGATCGCTTCTTCTAAGAGGATGAATTCCACCCCACGAAGAGTTACACAAGAACCTCCCCCTAGGGATGAACACTCAAAGGTAATGGCTCCGTCCTTCTCACGGATGCAAGGGGGGTCGGTCCCACAGGTAGACTCACGAAAGCTCGCTTCTTCTAAGAGGATGAACCTAATAGCAACAACAAAGTCCGACACATATGTGCCCCTGGCATCCAAGGTAAAGAACAAGCTGGACTCATACTCCACATGGCTCCTTACTCGATATGCCACAGTATGGTGTCCGCCTCCACCGCATGCACCATAATCATCACGTCCAGGTCTAGGTGAGTCAGTACACTGGCATCTCACCCAACGCACCCGCAACCCACTAGTCCCTACCGAACACACCGCATGCACACACACGGTCAGCACCAGGTGATTAGAGTCCATTCTTGCATTTTTACAAGTGTTGCTGACCTCACCTTCATGTTGCACCACACTAGCGCACTCTGCTCCATCACCCTTTCCCTTCCACCCCACTCCTCCCTTCCTTTTCTCTCTTTTACACAGTCACTACCTCGCCAAACAAGTTCAACACCGACCGTCATCATCAAAGTACAATGTCGACTGTAGCTAAAAACTACGATGTTGACCATCACGATCTCGATATCCCATTGATGGATGCCAAAGCTAAACACCATCGATCAATGCCAAAGCTAAACACGATCGCTGGTCGCCATCCGAATCGCACCGCTCCATCGCCATTCGAGTACCACGCCGGTCGTGGCCTTGGCCACATCCCGCCGATCGTCGCCATCAAAGTTCAGCGCCGATTGTTGCCAGAGAGTTTATGCACCGACCGTCACCATACCAATATCCCGTTGATTGAGGGGATAGGAAATCTATAAAAGTAGGCCTACCTCACCAGGTCGTCGCCATAGTTGTTGCCCCAGAACTCTGTCAAAATTTACCTAAAATTTTAACAGTTTCTTGCCCCCTCCCGCTACATTCCAATAGCAAGTTTATATCCTCCCGCTCTTCCTCATCTACCGATCCCCTCATCACTCAACTTCCACTCCTATTTACGATGGATTTTGAACATGACTTCTTCGGCTTCGAAGTTGACTTGGGTCTTTGCCCTCGCCCTAACCCAGAGTCCATTGGCCCATCAGATTCCCAAAGCACCCCTTCTGCCACAATCGACATGCTGATCGAGATACACGGGGAAGATCTATAGGACAAAGAAACTTCCACCAGGCATGCCACTCAAAAAGAGCTAGCTACAACAGGCATGCCTCCTCGAAAGACATGAAAGTGCACCCCGGTGCCAAGCACAAGCGAGTACAAGATCGTGCGATCACAAGCACACGTGCCACTTGGAGAAGCATGGATTCAACAGCTAGATGCTTGCATAATCCACTCGTGCTTCACTCACGAGGGCCACTACACCCTGCACTACCACACAGCAACAACATATGTCACTCTCTAGGACCCGATAGTCGTGGAGGTGCTCAATTTTGTAGGCTTGGGCAAGATAGTTGCCCGTCTCCCATGCCACCTGGACATGACTCTGTTGGCGCAATTCCTCAAGACATACAACAACAACACCAACATTGGTGTCTTACGTGATGCAACAAGCAATCCCCACCACTACCACATCAATCAAAACGTGGCGTGGGCAACATTCAACCTACCAGTGGTTGGGAAGAAATACTCCAAGCATAAAAAGAAGCTCGATGCCCTCAAGACTGTCTGTCACTATGACCGCCACAAGTGCAGGGACCACATATAGTTCACTACCATCCACAAGTCTGAAGTAGAGCGACCAGCAAGAGCCTTGCAATGGCTCACTCAAGTGAAGCACACAGACCATCATCAGTCCGTTGTGCCCAATATCTTGCTGAGAATGGTGAACTTCCAAGAGATGAACTGGGCTGACTACTACTACAGCTAGATGAGAGATGATCTCAGCACCCACAGGGATGTCATCGATAATCCCATGTTGTACATGTCGGTCTTCTGTTACTTGAAAAGTCAACACCACCAGTTGGCTTCGGCCTCATCGAAAAATCTACCACCGGTCCAATACAGACTGAGTAAGAAGAGACAAAAACAAGGCCCAAGAGAGCAAGGACAATGCCAAGTGCCACTCCGGTCACTCAAGTGCAACTGAAAACAAGTCAACCACTTGACCAATATGAGGACCGCCAGCTGCACAAATTCATGCAATGACAACTACGGCTATAGTAGGCAGGTCCTCAAGATAAGGGCAAATAGGTGCAAGGATGGCCTATTCTCATTGAAGACCTCCAAGGCAATGACACCATCAAAATCGACCTCCGTACAAAAGCCGAAACTACACCGGCAACCCCCACTATGCCCTTCATCTTAGTCTCTACCAGCCCTTAGGAGACAACATCCTTGGCCACTGGCACCTCTTCCACGCCATTGGTAGGCCTAGCGGAGGCCATACAATTTTGCAGTGCACCCTAGTATAGGGCAACGGGAGGCGATAGCCACATGATGGCAGAGCACTTGTCACATGTAGACGTGATGGAGATGAATCTCTTTGAAGCCATGGCACAACTGCCCCAAGTCACTCGCATGATCTTACAGAGGAGGTAGGAGTAACCCTCACAACTCTCCTCCAATCTCATTCAAGCCCAGCTCTTTGCGTATGAAAGCCAGTTTGACAATGGTCATAGCTCAGGCAACGGGCCATGCCGCACTACATCGAGTTGAAGAATATCGGGCCAAGGTGGAAGAGCTCGAGCTCGCTCTTATGAAGGTTAAGGATGACCTCGCCACTAGTGAATCCCTGGTCCAAACACTCATGGACCAGGTGGACAAGGCAGAGTCAACCTTGCGCAGAATGCTAGAGCAGCAAGCACAGACAGAGTAGTAGTACACCCACTCATAAGAGTCCCACGACCAATAGATCCGCTCCTTCCAAGATCTCCTGGCACAAGAGAGGAACCTAACAATCTCCCTCAAAGAAGCATAAAAAGCCAGCACACCACCGGCCAATCCGAGGAGACAGGTTTGGAAGACCACGAGCAGCAGGAGTTCAAGATGTACAGGGAGGTGTTTGTACAATTAGCCACATACACACTTGCACCATGCACCATTGCCCAAACCCTGCAAATGCACTTTGATGCACTCCGTGCACAAAACCTCATCTTCCACCTAAACCTCACTACTCCATTTCCTCCCACTCATAAGAGTCCTTAGGAGTCTCCAGCAGCCCTTAGGAGACAACATCCTTGGCCACTGGCACCTCTTCCACGCCATTGGCAGGCCTAGAGGAGGCCATACAATTTTGCAGTGCACCCTAGTATAGGGCAACGGGAGGCTATAGCCACATGATGGCAGAGCACTTGTCACATGCAGACATGATGGAGATGAATCTCTTTGAAGCCATGGCACAACTGCCCCAAGTCACTCGTATGATCTTATAGAGGAGGTAGGAGTAAGCCTCACAACTCTCCTCCAATCTCATTCAAGCCCAGCTCTCTGCGTATGAAAAGCCAGTCCGACAATGGTCATAGCTCAGGCAACGGGCCATGCCACACTACATCGAGCTGAAGAATATCGGGCCAAGGTGGAAGAGCTTGAGCTCGCTCTTATGAAGGTTAAGGATGACCTCGCCACCAATGAATCCCTGGTCCAAACACTCATGGACCAGGTGGACAAGGCAGAGTCAACCTTGCGCAGAATGCTAGAGCAACAAGCACAGACAGAGTAGCAATACACCCACTCATAAGAGTCCCACAACCAATAGATCCGCTCCTTCCAAGATCTCCTGGCACAAGAGAGGAACCTAACAATCTCCCTCAAAGAAGCATAAAAAGCCAGCGCGCCACTGGCCAATCCGAGGAGACAGGTTTGGAAGACCACGAGCAGCAGGAGTTCAAGATGTACAGGGAGGTGTCTGTACAATTAGCCACACACACATTTGCACCATGCACCATTGCCCAAACCCTGCAAATGCACTTTGATGCACTCCGTGCACAAAACCTCATCTTCCACCTAAACCTCACTACTCCATTTCCTCCTAACGCCCTCCAAACTATTCTCCACCATAATCCCGACCATTGCTGACCCATCTTAGCCATGCCATATTTCTCTCTCGACCTTCAGCCCACTTTCCTATCTCTTCTCCACCCCTTCGATCTCCAAACCCTATCTGCCCATCCCATTCTTCTTAATTTTCAAGCCTGGTGCCGCGTCATCACTGAGTCCCTTAATTATCCTATGGATGATAAAGTGATGTAACTCGCAAAGCCCGAGGAACTCACGCCATGGGTTTGCACTCCCAAAAGTCTGCATGCAGACATAAATTGGATGTAGACCTATGGATGAGCCTTAGTAGTCCAATCTCAAGGACACCTTGCGGCCTACTAGTCCACCACCTACCAACCCCTCAAAGTAATAATCCTCTTTAATAGGGTGCTACAAGCTCTCCAAGGTTCACTTAAATCCTTGGTGAGCAATTTTGAAACAATTCACATAGCATATCCTAGGAAGTAATCAAGGAAGAGGGAGAAAATGCAGTCACCTCTAATACCACCGCCCCTTCTATAGATATTCAGTTATTGCCTCCCCTAGATCCCACCCAACCCACCCAACAACCCTCCCTCGGACAACTCTACTTGAGTACTCGTGTAATGTCTCTAACACCACCACTGCACAACACGGACCCTCCTTGTCCATCTCCTCCAATGCTTCGATCGACCTCCCTGACGAAGCCTTCAACACGCTGCTCATAGCAACACATTTTGTACAAAGCACCGATGTTGCAACTCCTGAAGGTCCATCATTATCACTAGTTTCTCCCCGTAAAGGTGTTCTTTGGTGCCCGGACTTACAGTCCTTCTAGGAGCTACCAGATAGCGTGCTCATGCACCATTGGAAGTGCCAGCTCGAGGGCTCCCACCTCCACCTCTACAAAATTCTTTAAGTGTGCCCCCTCACACAATTCATAGTGCAATCATTCGACGACTGGTGCCACGTGCATCCCAAGCACACAAGAGGAGAATATAGCCTTGCCCTCGATGCCCCACTCCCAGTGATCAATGTAGATGTCAATCTACAGCCAAAGTGGCGGCTCCCATTCTTAAAGCTGGACAAATTTTGGTGCTACTACTGTAGCATGCCCATTGATCATCGAGTCCACCCACTCTACATGCCCATGGAGTGACATTGGACTTGGGCCGCCTTTCGAGTTCTCTAGCAGCAAGACCCCAATGTGTGGTACAATTTTCCTAAGTACAACTTTTCCAAAGAAATGATGCAGGAGGTTTTTGCTTTCGCCTGTGGTCATTCAATGGCACATACGGCTCAGTGCCAGATCTAGCCATTATTGTCGCCGTCCATTTCAACCGCCTCATCCTCTTACTCCTCCACGATCTTCCCACCGCAACCGCCCCATTGATGACCGCATACACAATCTGAACGACTAGATTGTCTTCAACCCCAATGTCGGCCCCACTCAGTTCCACGACCTCTGCCTCTACCTCCGCATCTGCAATCTCCACAGGCATCACCTCTGCACTTACGAGAATATGCATGACACATTTTTGGAAGTACTACTCGTACCTCACTCGCCTCATGTCAAGGCAACTGGACTGCTACGCCATCCTGCAAGCAATCCTCACCATCAACCTCCTCTAGTGTAGTTGACCCGAGGATGGATCAGCAACAGGAAAGAGGGCATGTTAACATCCACAAAGTATAACAGCCAAATGCAGGGTAATCAATGAGTAAAGGTGACCATGCCAAATGATCTACTTCAACGGACAAGCTCAAGGGAGTTTAATACCCAAATACACCAAGGTTAATGATTACAAGCAATGTGCACATGGAAGGAGTATAGCTCAAACTCTCCACATAAATTTGTCTTCAAAAAGTATTTTCCTTGTAGCTTAGGTGGAGTGTTAACAAATCGAGGCAATGTTGTTGTATTTTGATCCATACCATCTATAATAAGGCACATGTACTCATTAGGATGAGAAATAGCTTGCTTCTTTCAAAGTGCGTATTTTTGTCTAAAATGCAAACAATACCATGATGAAAATTTCGTTGGTTTTTGTATGATTCCCCATCATAGTCAGTGCAGTTTGACATTTTTTGCCTCTTTGGGATTATGACATGTCCAAAGCTCTTCTTCCAAAGAGTATACAAAGTATGAGAAGAAACCATAGCATGCCCTCTTTGCCTTTATATTTCTCTAATAGATTCAAATACTTCTTTTTCATCAACCCTATTGGAAGATGTACTTCATATAGATGGGGTTGAGATAAAGCATTATCCTCTATGAAGTCTTTCAAAATCGATGTTGTCGCAATAGTTGAGGCTCTTGCTTTGGACCTTTTTGTGTTTCCAGAATGTTAAAATTTACTCCTTCTTTTGCTTTATTAGCCAAATCCCAATATGTGCCATGTGACAATCTTGTAATAATGTGACATATATGCCTTATTGCAAATCCTCTTCCCATTTATGAGAAGCTTCATTTGTTGTCCCAAACTTGGCCTTTTCATGTCATTTAGAAGAAAGCAAGAGAAACTCATGAGTAGGTATTCATTTCTTTTGCTTCCTCTCCTTTGCCAAACCTGATCTCTACATCTATTGATGTCATGTAAGTTACTACATCTATTGATGTCATGTAAGTTAATGGAGCGCATCATCTACGCTTACAACATGCAAGTCTGAATGCATTTAACATAATATGATAACAGTCAAGATTGTATTCATAATCAGATAAGCTACTACAAGAACATCACATTGTGTATTTCTCTCTATGAGTATGTCTCTTACATTCTTGCTATATCCAACTTTGTAGTTGGTATTTCAATTACAACTTCTAACTGTTAAGACTCTTGACCATTTTGATACTAAAATCGGCTTACTTAATTTACCCCTTAACACCTAGCACATCTAGTGGATAGGAAATTCACCTAGTAGAATGCTGGCAAGATCCAAATCATCTATTGAAAAGTCTCTAAGAAATCTAGCCTCAGGAGCACTTAGATATCTCTACACAGTTAGTGAATTCCCTAGTAGAATAATGCATAGTCTCTAAGCAATCTTTCCTTAAAAGCATTCAATCTCTTGACATGGTCTATGATCCCTTGGTAGAATGTTCATAAGTGTCATCATCTAATGCAGAGTCTATAAGAAATATAGCCTCAAAAGCACTCTGGTCTCTTAACATAATCTATGATTCTCTTAGTACAGTGATCATAGGAATCAAGTCATCTAATGCACTTAGGAACACTATCAGCTCTAACACAGTGTACAATTTTCCTACCAAAATGCTCACGAGAATCAAGAGTTGGAAATAGGGTCTAGTGGGAACTAGTGTTTGTGTAAGGGTGCATGCTTGTGACAGAGAAAATAAAGTGTTCTATTTGATTGTACAATGGAGTTCTCATATGTCGTATCATCTTCAACTTACACTGAAATGTACAAGAGGAGGGAAAAAGGTGCAAGCTTTCCAAATTTCACATTCATAGAAAGGGTATAATTATTGATCCAAAAATCCTCAATAGCATAGAGAATAAGGCCATAAGATAAATAGGATGACCATATAATTAAAAGGTCTTAGACTTATGATTTTTAGCCATAAAAAGTATAAGGCTACCCTCCATTTTATAGAGATGGAGAGCTATCAAACCCACAATCAAGGATGGGCTGTACCCTTTTCCATCACTCATGATTCTTTCATCTTGACCACATATGTATAGGGACTTTTCACAACATGTCCTATGAGAGGGATATTCAATAATTTTCATGCAATACAAATGTTTTAATCACAAAGGACCATGCCATGTTCACAAACTACAATTTCATTTACTAAGTTGCATGCAATGGTACACCATGCAGTAGAGTTAAAGGCAACATCAAAACTAACTACTTTCACTAGCTCAAATAAAAAAGGACTTGGCATGCCTCAATCCTGAGCTCTTCAAAATATGTGTGTCTACATGATAACTATGATTTGTAACTACACATAACTTTACTAGAAATGTGTTCTTTCCCTTGTGAGGGAAAGCCTCACGTCTTGGATCTTCAACACAAGCTGATGGGTGTTCCCTATGCATTTCTGCATCAATGTCTAGATGTCAAAGACACACAAAATATATATGCTTGCATGCTAAGTAAGATTTCTGTCTCTTGCTCTTTCTTGGAAGTCTAGACATGTGCAACAGATGTGCAACATGGTGTCTCTTTTATTGCCACTTCAATATTGCAAGCCACTAGTAGAGCTAATTTTCTACCCTTGCTTTCTATTTTAAAAACTTCATGTTCAGTCAACTTCACAACCCTTTCTTGCAAAATAGATGCATTGAGGATCTCTACAAGCTATATTTTTGTCCAAGTTTCCTTTAACACTTTTGATCTATAGTATGCATGGGGAGGTGAAAGACCAACATCTTTGTGGCCCATGTTTGAATTTGCACCTACACATGTGGCCGTTTGTTCATTGCTCATAGACATTGATGTCTCAAACTTGAATCTTGCTACTGTAAGGGACTCAACATCTTCTTGTGAAAGGGAAGTACCTTCTTGCACAAGGCACACATTTGGGATGGTATCTGGTATAGGATTGCGGCTAGAGCCAACATTTCATGCATGTGTACAAATGGTATTACAAAACCACACCGTTTGAGAAATTGGGTGACCATATGGATGTCTTAGAGATAAGTGCATTGCACTTACTTTTGTCAATTTTCCACCCTAGACACTTAACCTGAATCTCTTGATTGGTTCTTCAAATTTCCCAAAATGCATCTACCACCTTTTGCTCCACCACCCTTTTCCCATTATGGTGAGCCAAAACTTGCTTCTCGCCTTGTGAGGTGGTGTTTATTCCACTATTTCTCTCACCTACCAATATCCATTAAGGACTTTCCCTACTTTGCCTAGAATGGTTGGCAGGACCATATTCCCAGGCCTATGGCTGCTACCCTCCAAAGATCTGCTTACATTTACTGGTTTTCTTTGCTTCTGCATGGTCTCCTTATCACCTTCCAAGTGTGCTCACTCATTGTATAGTGGAGTTCTAGCTATCACATCCCTAACAACATGTACCACCTCTGAAGGCCTATGTGTCTTGCCCTCTCTTGCTCTCTGCAAATGCAAGGTGGCAATAGATTGACCATGGCCTATGTGTCATCCCTCATCACAGGCATGTTTCTTTGCATAGGTCACTGATAGTAGAATCATACAAGGAGATCTTAGTTTTAACACCTTTTCTGGCCAGCCAACTATGGTGTTCATTTTTTGACAGATTTGGGTCCGAACTGGGGTTGCATTAGGGCTTTGAGTTATCTATGAATAGTGTAAACTATGCTCAGTAGTGTGCAATTACTAAACTGAATTGGGATCACTATCATGGATTGTAGCAAATGCAACTACTTCTCTTTTGCTACATAAAATCACATCCATCCATGGAACAAAATCTATAGCCATCTCCTTTGTGAGAGTCCTTCGCAAGCAAGC
The DNA here is from genome assembly GCF_047967505.1 of Dipteris shenzhenensis. Lineage (NCBI taxonomy): Eukaryota > Viridiplantae > Streptophyta > Polypodiopsida > Gleicheniales > Dipteridaceae > Dipteris > Dipteris shenzhenensis. The sequence goes on from NC_141623.1 coordinate 4,603,362, forward strand.
TGTAGTAGCAACAATTACATAAATATTAGTCTCTTTTTAATAATCTACTCATTTATTATAATTTTTAATTAGTACTTAATTTATTGGTGGGAGAAGTTATCCGATCAAGTACTCATCATATGGACATGCCACTTTGCATGCAACTCAATAACACCTACGCTAAGGTGCGTGCAAAGTATTGTGTCCATCGTCTATGCTTTGCATGGTATATCACGCATTAAACACCATTTGTGCCTCAGTGTCATACATTCATCGGCCATGAATCCATAAAAGTTTTCCTTCTTATGGTTGCTGCGTAGCATAACCTAGTTAAGGCTCTCCCAAAGGATCATTTGTGCCTCCATATCTTCTTCTTTCATCTCAAGCATGGCTATAGTGAGCACTTTGCAGAAGCTAGGATACAAATAACAAAAACAAAATGAGCAAAAACAAAATGAGCATGCAACACTCTAACAAAACTTTTTCAAACACATGCAAGCATTCAAACTCATACCTTGGATCATAAACATGGCAAGAAAATGTGCTTCTTGCAACCACTCTCCTTGTGTGATCAAGCATCACTCAGCTAGTATTCAAATCACAAGAGCCATCCCAATTCATGCAATTGACTATATCAGCCGTTGAAGTTAGAACCCTTGTAGGCATTTTGAAAACAAAACATCTATCCTTCTCAAATCCCTAACTAGGGAATTAACTACAATGGAAGGACTCATACATGCATTTTCATTTCAGCTCCAAGATACTATCTAGTCCACTAGTGCTAGGTAAAATAGTCCTCTTTGCTTGGCCAACAACGTCTTACAAGCTGATTAAATCAACAATAAGAAATACATCAATGCTCAACACCTTGCAAGAATCACCATATTCAACACTAAGGGATTGCCACTTACCCGTGTATTTATGGTAGTGGCTTCAAAGGTTGCAAGATGTTGCACAACTCAACATCACCAAAATCAGCCTCTTTGGGTTGTTTTACATTCAATACCATCTCTTCTATAAGTCTGCATGTCACATGCATTTGAACTTTCCTATAGCTTCCTACACCAACAATTCTACCTTCATCAAGTTCTTTATTGATGTCCCAAGTTGTGCTTTGTGTGCATGCTTGCCCAAATGTATCATCAACCGAGTCAATGTTGCATCATGGGGCATCATATAGTGAGCTATACTATCACACATCCTAACACACATGGGTACTGCCTTGCAAAAATGACACCTTAAGCACCCTCCATCCTTGGTGACAGCCAGCAAGCCAATGGCACATTTCCTTCCCAACAAACCTTTACCTTGTCTACACTTGTTGGCTTTGAAGAAGATCCATGCCCAATTGCTGTGGGCCCTTGCAATGGGCCCTTTACTCCCAGGCGTCCAATATATTTATTAGCATGTGGGGAGAGGAACTTGATATTGTGGATTTTTTATCCATTTTGGATTAGATGCTATCATCCTCATCCCCTTGAACAGATCCAAAGCTTCTCAAGTCACTATCTTTGTCATCCTCTACATAGATGGTGTCTAAACAACATTTACCCTTGGCTAGATGGGATGGTCTCATTGCAACCACTACATACTTACCTGCCAAGCTTGAATCCACAATGAAATGCAAATATCTCTCCATGTCATTGTGCTCCATGATTAGGAGTAGGGTTTGACCACCAACAGGATCATGCATCACTACATGTGGTCCGTCAAACTGCAACCCTGTAGGAAGTTTACTTGCCAAGAAAGTATTGTTCACAACACACTTTCCATCCTTCAATGGAATTTCCATATGTAGCAATAGTCTTTGTGCATCAAATGAAATGGTTGCAATGTTCATTTTTCTCACAACAAGAAATGGGAGGACACATGGAATGAAGGAGTTGTGAGGAAAGGGCAGGGAGCACGAAATGGGAAATGGGAGGGAGAATGAAAGGGGAAATGGGAGGGAGCATGGAATGCAAGGGTTTGGGAGGTAATCAGAGATGGGAGAGAATGCCTATAGGGACATGAGGAATGGGAGGGAACTCAAAGTTTCAAGGAAAAAGGAGGGGAGGGTAGGCAGGAAGTGGGAGGGAGCACAAAATAGGAAGTGGGAGAGAGCACAAAATGGGAGGAAGACCACAAAACCCTAACATTTTTATTAAATTAAAAGTGGAAGGGCTTAGTGTTTAGTCTATATACTAGCCAAGTGGAAGGATTTAGGTTTACTTTATATAGTTATATATGTACTTTAGTTTGTGTGTGTGTATTATAGGTTTATTTTTAAATTTATAGCCCTATCAATGTTCTAAGACCACGTCGAATTGATGTGTGTGGTTGAGCATTCCCTTCTTGCGAACACCTCGACACAAAAACAGAAATAGAAGAATTTAGAATATGCAAAAGCGATTTATTAAAAAAAACATCAAATGGAACACACACACACACACACACACACACACACACACACACATACACACACACACATATATGTATGTATATATAATTTATATAACCACACATAGTATGGGCGGGAGGTGGCATGCTTCCTTTCCCAAAGAGTGATAATCCAAGGGAACGGGCCCTTCCCTGTGTGCTGAAGTTAAAATTGCCGAGAATATTAGCGCCGAGATTGAGTACTGTGACTTATGTAGGAGACTAATATATTACCTAGATCTCAATAAGCGTATCTGTATTGCAAGTCGAGCATTGTCTAAGTTCTTGTATAGGCCAAGCATATGCGTTTGCAATATGTTCGAAATATAAACAATGTCAAAATACAGTATCATTGAACAATAAATTATTAATCTAGCTTGTAATGGGATTTCTTGGACCTTTTAGAAAAAGTAGTTTTCACGCACCAATCGCACACTTGAAATTAGTCAATCCACTATCTTGACTTAAATAACTCACAAGTTATGAATTCATTGTAAACATAGAATATAGGATCAGCCAGTATCTTGACTTAAATTACTCACAAGTTGATGATACAGTATCTTTAGTGTATTAGAATTTATTTATTGAAAACTAGGGAATTCGAAAATTCAAATCATAACTTTTTGTGCTTTTTAAATAGTTATGAATTCAATGTGAACATAGAATATAAGATCATCCAGCATGGAATGACTTTGTATATTCGATTTGCCTTTATTACATCAAAAAATTAATTTGGGATCATATCGTATCCCATCTCTTGTAATGGTCACATACATACATCAGGCTTGATTCTCCTCGATGAAAATAGTTTGCATGAACTCTCTAGTGATATGCGGTCTTTTGGATGTTGTTTAAGCATCCTTTTGGAAATGTGTTGGACTACTTTAACATCTCTTGACCATTGTGCTTGGTCTATGAGAATCTGTAAACTGGGTACATATTTTGCTATGTAAAGGCTGATTTTACAAAGCTCTGAGAATATCCAACCTAGAGAGAAAATGTATGATGAAGATGTCGAAGGTCTTTTGGTAGTACCATCATATAGCTCAGGAGCTAGCCAACCCATCTTGCTAAGTCTCTCTCTCTCAGGCTCAATTCTATTCTTGTACTTAGTATCTTCCTCACTAGAATGTCTTGCTAATAAGTTCTCCTTTGAATTTATTATATATGTAGCGTGTCCCCAGTCACAAATACCAATCCGCACTCACATAGTAGTTGCATAGTCGAGAAGGACATTTCCACTGTGCAAATCATTGTGGATCCAACCTTGTTCGTGCAACTTCTGAAGTCCAAGGCAAAGAGCAAAATAAAGTTCTGGCACCAGAGTCACAACTTGTTCTATGTTATTTGCAGGGATTTGCTTTGTATCTAACTCAAGCTTGGAATGCATGAACCTTTTTTTGGTTTCTTTGAAAAATGTGTACAGTGTCCCTCCATTAAAATATGGTGTGAAAATCCAATGCGGTGCACTTATTGACATAGCAATTGGCCGAACCAAGATGCTATGTTTAACTTGCATTGTTGATTCCTTCATAAAAGTATACTCCCTTTTCTCTGCATTGCCTTTAAAACTCTTCGCTACATAATAAGCAATCAGACTGATGCCTGATACTCCTTTGATTCTTGCTAGGAAAAGTTACCCTTTAGACCCATCACCGATTTTTTTATCCTTATATATTTCATATGCATGATCTTGTAGCCAAGCAGTATAGGTTGTTGTAGGAAAAGTCGTAGTAATACTGTCCACTTCTTGCGTAGAAGCATTGTCCAATGTATTTATTATGGCATGTTCATTTTTCTCGATTGGATTTGGACCAATCTTCTTCTTAGGTAGCGTGTACAAATTTGCTTGTATACCACAAGCTTTCCTTTGTTTCCACATACTATGCCAAGCCAAACACTTCTCATTTGAAGATAGCGATTCATCTACATATTGTGCACGATATGTGATGTTTCCTATGATCGTCGTCACATGCTTTTCCAATTCTTCTGACCAGGTTACATCTTTCAATATGTCTTTTACTTGATCTCGTATCTTTGACTCCTCTTTGATTTTATTTAGCCTTTGCATCACATGTTGTTAAAATATATCTAACAGAGTGTCATCGTCCCTCATTTTTTCGATCATTGCCTTGTCCATGTGTGTGACGAGTAAGAGTACTCTTTGAATATAGACAAAAAGCCTCTTCAATTCTTTGGAATGTTCCTTGATTGCCATGTCAATATGTTTAGCACATCCTAAACGAAAGCAAAACACAAAGTTAAGAGACAAAAAATTTAAAATTATGTGACAATATTATAATTGCAAAGACAAGATCATGCCAATATACCATATGAGCAGATCCTTGCAGAAATACCCCAAGGTACAAAGTTGATATTGTATAGTGAACTCAACAAATATTTAAAACCTTACGAAAATACTCCAAGGTACAAAGTTGACAGCATGTATATGTGAAGAGAGTGGGAGAGAAGAAAGGAGTCTCACTTTGTAGCTTTCTCACATACACAATGGGGGAATACACACAAAGGTGGAGGCTGAAAACAGTTTTCCTCTTCTTAGTTGTGAAAGCCAAAAGAACTCTAAGTACAAAAGAATAGGTGAACCCTATATATAGGTCTCAAACCAAACTCAGCTAACTAAGGTGGCATACTAAGTGAGCCACTAACTAGAGTACATAAAGATAGCTGCCATCTAGCTATTATTCATGGGCAGTGTACCAACCGCATATGCAACTAACAAGTCAGTGACATAAATGCACAACGGTCACACTGGCATATCACGAGTGGAGCTCGATATCTCAACACTCCCCCTCGAGCTCAATCCCAATTCTTGCACACCAAGCAGGTGTCTAAACTTACGCAGCTTCTCTGCATCCAATGCCTTTGTGAATATGTCAACTACCTGATCCTTTGTGCTGACATAAGCTAGATCAATAAGACCTACTAGAACCTTCTCCCACACATAGTGATAATGCACCTCAATGTGCTTTGTTCTAGCATGATAGACTGGGTTATTTGCCAAGTGTATACTGCTCATGTTGTCACAATAAATGACAAGTGGCCCATCTGTAGACTGATGCGTAGCTTATGCAACCAAGCTACTCACATGCACCCATTGCTGCACCCCTATACTTAGCCTCTGTGCTCGACAAGGCAACTGTAGTCTATTTCTTGCTGCTCCAAGTGACTGCAAAACTCCCAAAAAGAGAACACATATCCACTGGTAGATCATCTATCAGAAATACTACCAGCCGAATCAGCATCAGTGTATCCATGCAACTGTATCTGAACCCTAGTCATAAAATAGTCCATACTGCAATGTGGACTTCACATACCTCAGTATGTGTCTAGCCGCATCCAAATGCGGTTTCCTTGGAGCCTGCATAAACTCACTTACCAAACCAACAGCATAGCTCAAATCTAGCCTAGTAATAGTCATATAAATCAAACTTCCTACTATGCATCTGTACATAGTAGGGTCTTCCAAAAGCTCACCTGCATCTGCGCTTAGCTTCACATTCTGCTCCAAAGGAACTGAAATAGGCTTACAGCATGTCATCCCATATTTGGACAGCATGTCCAATCCATATTGCCTCTGTAAGAGCCATACCCCACTTGTGGATCTAATCACCTCAATGCCCAAGAAGTAATGCAGCTCTCCCAAATCCTTCATCTCAAACTTCTGCTTCAATAGCATTTTCCTCCTCTCCAAAATCAGGAAAATTCTCACGGATGGAAATGCATGTCCAAAACTGTGCATAATTCTTTCCTAGACCATTCAATGTCATAGAAACTAAATCATCATCTTCCACTGGCGACCCAATAGAAGCTAGTGCATCTGCAATCTTCTTCACCTTCATGTGGTAGTCATTGATGCTCATATTTTCTCTCTGCACATTATGCTCCTGCTTGAGCTACATTTTCCTGGCTTGCGTATTTGTGCTATACATTTTTGTTAAAGTATCCCACGCCTCCTTCGGCGTGCTTGCATCCTGAATATGCACAATCACAGAATCTGAAATACTGATAGACAGCTAGTACATAACTTTTATGGCTCTCTCATGCCAGCCTCTCTTGTTGATTGGGAACATTAGAAGTAATTAGTTCTTGTTCAGCTCCAGTAATGAACTCCCAATAGCCTTTTCCCTTAAGGAAATTCATCATTCTAAACTTCCATGCTTGGAAGTTGTTCTTGTCAAGCTTTTCAATGACTATCTGTGAAAGAGCATCAGATGCCATTACATAACACTGCAAAAATATTCTGTCACTGCAAAAAACACAACTTCTGCCTCACAAGGGCAAATCTACAAAACTGACGAAAGTGGTATTTGACTACACAGTCACTTCCTAGCGACGATTTTGCATCAATAGGAAATAATATTGATTCTGTCACTCCCAATATCTCTGCGCATAGGCATATGATGCAATTTTTGTGGCAACTTTTCATCGACCTGCAGAACAGTGGTTGACAACAAAAACATGGCACTTTTCTGAGTGCTTGCGAAAAACTTTCGCCACCAAAACGGGCCTCGAAATGACCTCGAATTGAAAAAATAAGTTCACCAAAGGCTTTGCCCTTCACCCGTAGCATATACTGCCCTCTCGCCACACCGCAAAGGGCATCCCAATCTGAGACAGTGCACTCTTGCACTTTTTGACTGTGCTACCTGCACAGATTTGCTCCCAAACTCGAAAAAAAAAAGAAAGCAACACTGATCCTCTTACTGGGACACCAGAACTTGGTTTGCTTTCTTGGGCTCCTTACCACGAACTGAGCTCTGATACCATGTGAAGAGAGCGGGAGAGAAGGAAGGAGTCTCACTTGCAGCTTTCTCACATACACAATGGGGGAATACATACAAAGGTGGAGGCTGAAAACAGTTTTCCTCTTCTTAGTTGTGAAAGCCAAAAGAACTCTAAGTACAAAAGAATAGGTGAACCCTATATGTGAGTCTCAAACCAAACTCAGCTAACTAAGGTGGCATACTAACTGAGCCACTAACTAGAGTACATAAAGATAGCTATCATCCAGTTATTATTCATGGGCGGTGTACCAACCACATCTGCAGCTAACAAGTCAGTGACATAAATGCACAACGATCACCCTGGCATATCACAAGTGGAGCTCGATATCTCAACAGTATAAAAACATTAGCTTTTAGATCATGCATTTATAATCTTTTTGTTTATGAGGTTTCAAGGTAATTAAGACAACATCAATCAATATACCATATGAGCAGATCCTTGCGGACATACCCCAAGGTACAAAGTTGATATTGTATAGTAGAAGTAACAAAAACAAAAATTTAATCATGTTGACAACATGGTCAATCAATATACCATATGAGCAGATCCTTGCGAAAATACTCTAAGGTACAAAGTTGACAATATGTATGAAAATTTTACAAATACAATCCATGTTACGTTATACGAAGAAGCCTTACCGGCTTTTTTGAGCCTAAAACATACGCGTAATAAATGAGTTTTAGTTCTATGGACACCTATATAAACAAGAACTAAACCCCAAATTCTTTCGCTTCGAGGTTTAAGCTGTACACTATGTCATTCATCTCATGCAGGCTAATGGTGAAGGAGGAGGACGAGGAGGCTAGCAAGAGCCCACCAACCCATCTACAAATGCCCTATAAAGCACAGGAATCTCTTTACTTGTCAATTTTCATGACAACCTACGTACTGCTTGTAGCGCATAGACTAACACAACAATAGATTTTTTTGACTCTCGCATCACCAAATATGGAAAAGTCTTCAAGACTTCACTCCTCTTCAGCCCTGTTGTAGTGCTTCGCCAGCCGCCTAGAATTGTTCAACGAGATGAATGAAAAGCATACTTCAGACTTTGAAAGTGGGTCTAGAGAAGAGAAATTGGAGCCCATAATTTCTTTTTTGTTACACAGCATGAGCCCAAAATCTCATGCGCACCACATTATCTATAAGTTTTTTAAAGAAGATGCAAACAACAGAAATCCATGGCCACAATTCCTTTTCGTTCCTCAGCATGATCGCACATGAACTATCAAGAGAAGCTTTCATGTGCGGATAAGATGAAGGGCATTAATGAAGCCACATTTCGAAACAGCGCATTGTTATTGTCAAAGGAGGGTGCAAATTTCATATCCATAGTGTCGGAAGCATCGTTGCCATCATAGAAGGTTGCATGGGTGCTGTTCCAAGCTCCGCCCAAGTAAGATTGGCCGTGAATTTGAAGCACACAGGACAGGAGGATGGCAAAGACCAACTGCAGAGAAGCCATAGAGGATAATTATCGATGCAAATTGCAGTAAGATTGATGTTTTCTGCTCGATCTTCTGGCACTCAACTTCATTCAATTAGGAAGAAGGAGCTGGATACTGGAGAGAGCAGATGCTAGAAAGAGTGCTGCAACTGTAAGGCTATGGTTGGTCAAAGGCCAATATATAAAGGCGAGATGGAGGTTGATTCAGTGAAAAGGAAAAACAGCGAACAAGCTCTGCGAATCAAAAAACTTAATGATTAGCTCACGGAGGGAAGTTCGAGATAGAAGATGTTACTATTCCACAAGGCTTGGAAAATGTAGAATATGAGACATAATAAGGGGTTTGGACGAGGAAACCGCACGAAGTGCTTCGTCTGTGAGAGTTGTTCGGACCCTAGCGACTACCATTGATCAATCTCATGGGCATTATCATCAAGCATAGAGCATTGTCTAAACTGAGACGACCATTGATCAATCTCATGGGCATTATCGTCAAGGCTAATAGGGTGACCACGAAAATTCCTGTCAAGTAGCTAGGTTGGCGATGGTAAAAGGCAAAACGAGGAAGCGAAAACAGGTCAGACACAGGGAACTGCAAGGCTGCAACACATTGGAGTCCTCTCGTGCACTCTTCTAGCCAATTTCAAAAAAACATATGAAGTAAAAATGTACAGCGAGGAGGCCACCGATGATAGAGGGGAGCAGTTGCGTGTCTCTCTCGCCAAATGATTTCCCAACGGCAAAAATTCAAACTATGTCACAGGAGAATAAAAATTGAGAGAGAGAGATTTAAAAAAATTACCTAGATCAAACAATTTGGTTGTCAATCAATCATAAGTAAGAGTGAAGGCTAGATGCGTGAAGAAGGACTATTTGCAGAATTAAACTCCAATGCAAAATCCCCTATCTGGCAAAGATTGGAGAGAACATACTCATATATATGCACAAACTTCTTGAGATTTTTATGCTTTCAAAAGCATAATCTGAAAAGCTCATGTGTAAACCCTTTTTAGAAAAGCTCACGTGGAAAGCTTTTATTAAAGATCAACCATTTAGATCAATTTACATCAAAGGCCTCTATTCATGACACTTGGCGCGAGGAGACGTGAGAAAACCCAAACATGTCTTTGGCTGCCTACCGTAAAGAAAAGAAGGGCTCATAACGGGAGTCGGTACGATTTCTATTGCTTTGTGCAGGCCCTCGGGTCGGCCCCTTCAGTTTATGTTAACGAGGAAGTTTGATTAATTAGAGTCTTAATGAAACGACAAGTCGATGAGTTACGTTTGCGTGGCTGCCCTCACAATGTCTCTTTGCATTTAGATCAAATCGGAAGTCGCGAGAGTTTTGCTCGAAAATTGATTAACTGGATCGAATTGAGGAAGGGTCTTTCGCATTCCGACGTGCAGTTTTCACATAATCAATCAAGCTCTCCCGAGAAGGTCCTCCATCTGCAGATATATACTCTCTAGGAACATGAGCTTGCAGCTACGTGGAGCACCTGCGTCTATGAATTTCTCAACAATGCGATGCAGTTCTCACCATTCTTCTTCGTCTTCTTTCACTCTTCTACGTCCTTGTAGTGCCCATGGGTGAAGTGAACATTTCATGGCCGAAGCAACATCTAGGCCGGAAGCAGGCACATAATAGTGCCCAATCTGAATGTGGCATTGAAACAGTTGCATTAAACAACCTGGCAACCCCCCGCACGTCGTCCATTCCTACTCTTTCTAGACCTTTTGCAGGTCGCCTGGAAGATCCGGGGCCCAACATGATCGATAGCGTATGGAGCTCATTCCCGGAACACGTCTTAGAACGAGTGCTTGCAGAGCTTCCGGCTCGCAGTTTCTTTCGACTTCGTTCCACCTGCAAAAGATGGAACGCTATCCTTTTCTCTCGTAGCTTCCTTGACCTTTATGCCGAGATTTCGAAAAAGGAGTCGTGGATCCTCATGTTCTCGGATCCTCATTATAAGTCTGTGTTTGGTTACTTGCCCCTTCAAAATAAATGGGTCGATATCTCGCTCTCTTTTCTTCCATCCCACATCGACAACGTGACAGTCGCAGGCGGGCTAATTTGCTTCCGCTTGCTGGGGGCTGATGGATTCTCTGGAATTTGCCTGTGCAATCCTCTCACAAAGGCATGGAGAAAACTTCCTCCCATGATTGGGAGGTGGTGTGGGAATTTGGTGGGAATGGTTGCTGATAAGCATACCGGAACGACTAAAATTATTGTCCAAACCAAGCACATGGTGCCTTGTGGTCTAAGGACAGAGGTATTCGATTCTATGTCAAACTGCTGGAGAGTAACGAGCAGTTGTGAGGCAAATTTTATAACCGGGAGCGCGTTCTGCAATGGTGTTTTGTACTTCATGGCTTGGGAAGCGCAGAACGGGGAATACATGTCAGATGGCTTGTACGCATACAATCTGGAAAGGGAAACTTGGACGAAAGCGCATACACCGATGCCTTATTCCTACATCTGCCCACATCTTGTAGAATGCGAAGGCCGCATTCTGATGATAGGGGGTTACTGGGAGCAACCGGCATTGACCGTAGGGATAAGGATTTGGGAGCTGAAGCAACAAACCATGAAGTGGGTGGTGGTAGAGACAATGCCAAATGAGATGTTCAAATTTCTATTGAGAAGGCCGGGATATCGATTGTTCAATTGCGCCGGGAGCGGGAGCTCGGTTTATTTGAGCGAGTGCACAAAGCCTGAAGTGTTCGTAATCTTTGACTGCAAAAGCAAGGCTTGGCACTGTCTGCAAACAGACCCACCACGCAGCTACCGTGCCACCTTCTCCTGGTTCCCGTTTACCCCCCGCTTGGATGCTAACATTCTTTTTGGAGTACTATTCCAGGGAGAGAACCTCAAAAATTGACCAAGTGATGATAAATAAAATGCAAAAGACAAAGTGCTCAAAAGGCATAGTCTTTATCTTCTACCACAAAGTTTGATTCTTTATTTATTGCTAGAGTCTTTCCTTAAGCAAGATTTTCTTTGTTGTTGATGCAGCTCTTCTTCCCATGAAATGCTTCATTCTCTTGGGAGTCATTCCTCTCCTCTTCTTGGGCTTGTCTCTTGGAGAGCAGCTATAGAGAAAACCTTTTTAGTTGGCAATACTCCATAGTATGATTGGGTCCTCCACAAAAGGTACATATCTTTTTCTTGGTGTTCACCTTGATGAAATGTTCACCATTACAAGGCTTTACTCTCATTCTAAGATTCTTTTGGAATGCTTTCCTCTAAGATACATAATCAATATTAGAGGAACAATATGATGAAGGCATATTGGGAAGGTCTTACCACTAATGTGGTAGTGTCTAGTCCCTTACAAATAAGTCTCCTTCTCCACAAGTATAATTGGTTGGAGAGATAGTTAGATACCCCAAACTCTTAGCATAAAGGAAATATAGTATTTATTGCCTCAAAAAATAGCATTCAAGTATATTCAAATCATAAATGCATTATCAGCATTTACTAAAACTGTCAAACTACAAGACAGTGCTCCAAAGATAAGACTAAAAAATGCCTCAAATCACTTCCAATGGTCAAACATCCAAAAGACCAAAGATAACTGAGATAATAATGAACCTTTCTAGCACTTAACCATATTCAATGGTCTGTCATAGAAGCAGATAACACTGTTACCCCCAAATTGAGGAGTTTGAAATTGGAGGGTGCAATTAAAGCTGAAGAGAAAAGCTTTGAGAGGGCTTTGAAAGGCAAAAGTAAGCTCTTACTAAGGACTACTTTCAGCACAGTGGATTGCCAAAAAGACGTGCAGCATTGCTCATGACAGAAGCGCCTTCTCCGACTGGTCTTTTACTTGTTTCTCCTTAGTCCAGCAAGCATTTGAGCTCAAATTTCATGAGCAGCAAGCTTATAGTTTCACCCACCCGTGGCTAAGAGGAATTGGCAAAATATTGTGTCAGTAGATGGAATTGCTTGAAAGTTTGGCGAGTAGAGATCATGTCGGCATGGGCTGTAGAGGGAATCTCTCCCTAATTTCTTAGTGTCAAAGGTGTGCCCTAAGTAGAGGAAACTTTAGCTTAGAGGGCTCTAGCAATGGTCATGTAATGGAGGAGAACAAAGCTAAGCAAAATCTAGAGAGAAAGAGGGCAGAAATGAAGAAGAAGATGGAGGGTGAAGAAGAAGATGATGAAGTGGCATATTGAAGCTACAGTGGGCTAGGAAACTTCAGCTCAGAGGGCTCTAGCAATGGTCGTGTAATGGAGGAGAACAAAGCTAAGAAAAATCTGGAGAGAAAGAGGGCAGAAATGAAGAAGAAGATGGAGGGTGGAGAAGAAGATGATGAGGTGGCATATTGAAGCTACAATGGGCTAGGGACTCAAGGAGGCTCTGATACCAAATGTTGAAACTTGGGGAGAGAGGAGAGCTTCATCATGGAGGTGAGTGAGAACACATGAGATATTCAAATGGGTGTTCTATTCATTATGAGAGGGAAGTCCCTCTTTTATAGAAATGGAGAGAGGGTGGCCAAAATCAATGGCACCTCTCCTACATCAATGGAGGTAGCTCCTAAATCATAGGAACTCCACAATCATAGGCACCACCCCATGTGGGGGCCTTTGCATTACATCATCACCTGTGTCATGGTCTATGGCACTAAGTGTGCCTCTTCTACACACGCACACACAACCATATGACTGCTAGTGGATGCACACATGCATCTAGCAAGCCCTTGATCACATATATCCCAACAATATTACTAGGTTTAAATTGAATCCATCCATGCCTCAACTTTGAGACAATAGAGGTAATCCAAGGGTCAAGGGATAGAATGCACAAGGGAAGGGGAAGCAAGGAAGGATGAAATTTCCTTTGAATCAAAACTCAACACATCTGATTCCTACAATTGTGGAGAAATGGATTAGAAGATATAAGGAGGCAAAAAGGTAACAAGAGGATAATTGTGCATCCTACTTCCTCTTTTGCTATCATGACTTGCTACCAATCTTATGTGTGCATGATTGGCATCTGCTCATTCATATGCAAGATCCACTTTGAAGTGTCAGTTGATTGTAGTCCCAAAGAAAAAGTTGATAACAATGAAATTAATGCAGAGTCTTCTCACCTGAGGCAATGGGGAAGAAGCTTATCCCATACAATTATCTATAATGCTTGCTAGATGCATATAACTAAAATAAAAGATAATTTGCACGAGGTTGTGATCTTTAGTTTACAAGCATGCTAGAAAAGTTTAAATTTTCTTCTTTATTTTTTAGATTTCTTATAACATCTACTTGATTCAATGCACGACCATGGTAATCACTTTCAAACAGAGAAGATTGGTGTAAAAACCAATACATTTGATATGGATTTCCACATTTGCAGTTACTATATGCACACAAGTTGGCTATGGATGATTGAGAATCATCTAATGCTGTATCAGACTATATGGCGAATGCCAAAGAGACAAAAGGGTCCTTGGAGAAGTTAAATTCCATGAGAATATTTTAAAATGATTCATATTATACACCTCACTCACAATGTTCCTCCAAAAATCATAAGTATCACTTTAACCCCCTATTCCAACTCTTTTATCAATGTTTTTTAAAGTTATATCGATATTTTTATTCATGCTATTGAAATCACTCCAACCTTTATTTTCGCTTTATTGCTATGCTTATTTCCATGCTAATATCAATGATGATTCTCACATTTAATTCACCAATTTTATAGCCAAGTTCCAATGTAGATTTTGACAAAATGTGCAACATTCATGTTAATGATATGAGTGCCTATACTTACACCCATTCCTTTTACAAAATATTTCAATATCTTGCAACCTTAAAGCGAAAAACATCAAAAGTGATAGCATTTTGTGGTAGTGATCCTATTCTAAAAACATCTTGGCATAATAAAATGGCTTTCAAATGTGATAAATGTAAGTATCCTATATGGTATTGTCATGTGATATACTACTCATTGATAGATAGGAATTTCTCGGTACTAATGAATCGAGATCATCAAGAAAAGATAAAAATAAATTTGGGGTAATTCCTTTAACAATTTTGATATTTGGCTTTTAAAAAACTATGTCAACCCACCTAAATTTCCCATAAATGCTTGCATTTTGAATTATATAATATGTACTTCAAGTAAAATGTTCACTATATAGCATGCTATTGTAGTGAAAGTTTGAAGTATGACTCTGTGACTTGTATTAAATTTGTGATGCTTTTTCTCTAAAGATGAGTTCATAAGTCCTTGTGAACATTACATATTGACCCATGCTGCACATCTTGACTACAAGGAGCAAAAATCCATGGAGAAAGGTTCTACATTCAAGAACGTGATGTAACATGTGCTTTTGTTTACATCAATAACTTTAAGAGCATCATCATTAAGAGAGTTGGTGGAATAATTGTGAATGTTACTTAATGACTCTAAAACTATCTTCACTTGGCTACTTTACAAATGACCATAGTTTCATAATTGTTAAGTTCGACTATTATCAAATGCAATATACTTCATAGTTATGTTCTAACTTATGAGGCATGTCCATAATGTTTAGAGGTTCCATTGATAACTACATAGAGATTGGCCTATTTTTTCCAAAACGAAGAGAACTGGTCTTTTATACATTTTTTTCCCAATAGCATGATGTTTTGTTCAAGATGAAAAGAAAAATAAAGTTAATGAAAAGCAAGAAAGTAGTTTTCTTAGTATTATTTTGCTTAGATAGTATTTCATGGTGTTAAAGAAGTAATTTGAGAGTAATAGAAATGTTCAAGGTATAAAAAATACTTGCATTTGAGAAATTTTTAGTTAGAATACATTTGACAATAAAAAGAATACATACCAACGAGCTGCAAGCCCCACCATTGTTATACAAAGAGCGTTGGTATTGAGAGTAACAATTTGGAGAGTGGACCTTATCAAAGTGGGTGGTTAGCTAATGGGTTTGATTTTAGGTAAAAGATGCATTTGTAGCTCAAGGAACAGGGAGAAAGTGATTAAGAATGAGACCTCACCAAGCATGTACATAGAGCATTTTTAAGTAGGAGACTTCACCATACCTTTGAGCTAGAAAGGTGAGGTTAAACCGTTTGTATGGTACCTACTCACTCCTTGGAAAGTTAAAATTTCAATAAGGGGTGGGGGATGTCAAGAAACACACACATACATGAGTGTGTGCATGACGATAGGCTAGAACTCCATGGTGGACAATGTATAGAATTTCCATGGTATAAAATTTGTCTTATGCACGAGGATAAATGAGGGACATGTGAGTTAACCTGGCAAAAGCATAAAGATAGCGGCATCCAACATAATCACCTAGGAGGAGGCTAGAGAGGATGAGGTGCAAAATAGTATTCATGAAAAACTTGGGTTTCATGTCAAGTGAATGGAAGAATTTTGATTTTGACTTAAAGGATTTTGTTTGGAGATGAAAAAAGGCTGCAATTTTTTTTCCCACTTAATCATTGTATCAAAGCATTGGGTCCTCCCAAGCCCTTGCTTCTTGTTGGCAAAGCATTAAGCCCTCTACATGTGAGTCAACCTCCCTCTCCGAGTGAAAGATTTTTTAGGTTCATTTTTTGTGTAATAGTTTTCCATTGAGTGAGATTTAGGCCCTTGCTATAGTCAAGGCACAAGCCTCTCCTTGATACACCTTCATGACTTCTCTAGATCTTTGTTTATAGCTTTCCCCTTTCTTCTATTTGCTTCAAAAGGTTGCCAGTCTGAGCTATGGAGAGAGAGTTGTGCTTCTTCGAGTGTTCCTTCCTTCTTGAGCTCTTATGTGAGGTCCATTTCTGAGTGATTGAGAGAGATTTTAGTTTCTGAAAAATGGAGTCTGATTGAGAGAGATAGAAAGTGCCCTCTTCTCTCTTGAGAGACAAAGAAATAGAAATTCATCCACATCCTATTCTCTTTGAGTAATGAAATATTCAAAATGGTTTTCTACTCCTTGTCATTTTCTATTGGGCCTATCTAAAGCCTATCTAAAACAATAAGCTCCACCTTCAACACTCGGCTTCATAGACCGTGTGTAGCTTATCATGAACACTAAGCAACTCTGGTAGGCAAGTAATCAAAAGCAACCTCAACTACTCAGCCTCAATGCAACAACCTCTCCATTTATTCTCAAGACCTCAACATACAATGCCATCAGCAACACCACCTCTAGCGATGTCCAACACCATCTCTATAGCGGTGCATTCAGCACCTCCCATGCCTCAAGGATATCTTATGCATTCTTAGTTGTACTTTAGGCTTTTAGTCCTTTACACTATCAACTCCACCTTGAGGTTATGTTACATGTTTTTGAGCGACCCCCCGAAGTAAATACCAAACCCAAATGAGGTCACATTAAAATAGTCAACTTTGTATTACTCAATTCAAAAATGTGACACATAACCCCCCTTTTGATTACTTTCTACTTTAAGCAACTATTTTATGGGATACTTAGATTCTTTCTCTTCTTGCTTGATTTTCTTATAACTTCAGGAAAGTCTAGCTCCCTTTTTTAGGCTCACTCACTTTTTTGTGCTTGCTCAATTGACTCCCTCATTATAGTGTAATGAGAGTGCAATTAATAGTTTAAAACAAGTGGTTAAAATTTAATCCTAAACAAACAACCACAATGCTAATTCTATTTCAGTGTGGGTTATAGTTAATCCTAAATGAAGAAAAATGTATTTCCTTGCGACCACCATGCTGGTTCTTGGATCTATTTCAGTGTTGCTTGTAGTTAATCCTAAACCAAGGAAAATGTATTTCCTTATGCAAGCATTGTGTTGATTCTAATTTAGTATGGCTAGTTCGTGGAGCTATTTTAGTGTTGCTTGCACACTTAATCCTAAAACCAAGGAAAATGCACCAATTTCTTGTGCAACAACTGCAACCAAAAACAACGGGTGCAATAATAGGATTATTTCTATCAAAGTTTCAAAAGAGATTACACCCAGTGAGTATAACTCAGCCATTTTTCAGAGCAAAAGTTGAGCAAAGAGATTACATTTGAAGATAGTTTATAACAACTTAGTAATTTCTAAGAGCCTCATCTAGTAAAAATTGAATAAAAGAGATTACATCTACATCCAAACACGGTTTATAAAAATGAACAACTCAGCAATCGATGAGAGCCTCATGGAGAAAAATGTTGGCTTTGAGAAACCAATGTGCTAGTTCTTGGAGTTATGATGGGGTTATTTTAGTTAGGCTTAAGTATTTCCTTGTGCAACCAGCTAGACCACCATGCTAATAAGGTGGTGATGTTGGCTTACAGCAACCACTGCACTAGTTTTTGGAGTTATTTTATTTTAGTGCTAGTTGTAGTTAATCCTAAACCAATGAAAATGTATTTCCTTGCCCTTGAAGGGTCCCCTTTTAAGTTGATATGCCCATTGAGGGGCCCCTTTAGGGACAAGGGCCATATCAACATGCTGTGTATCTTGATATAGCCCTTTCTCTAAAGGGGACCCCTCAAGGGCCATATCGATAATTGCATTTTTTGATACTTTTTCTAGATGTATTTCTTGACACCACCATATTGGTCCTGTGAGCTATTTTAGTTCTAAATCAAGGAAAATATAGGTCCTATTTTGGAGCTATTCTAGTCCTTATATTTAAGTAGTCCTTGTGCAACGATTGCACTGGTTGCAGTAAAGCCTATACAAGGGTAGAAGTATGCCATTTGTTCTTCTTTAAAGCTTCTTTAGGAACATCTTCACTACCAAAGTAATAGTAACAACAATTTTACAATTGATATTTCCTTGCAACCAATGTGTTGGTTCTTAACCCTAAACCAAGGAAAATGTATTTCCTTGTGCAATGACTTTACTAGTCTATGGGGCTTACATATCATAAGGTGGTGGAACCACTCTCTCTCATCCCTCTCGGGACATTCTGGGAGAGAGAGAGAATAAATCATGGCTATGGGGTGGGGATTGGCACCCCCAAACCCGGTGCTCTCCTTGTTTACATGTGGTAGTAGTGAGACTATCATTTCTAACATGAAAATTAGATGGTCAGTTTGCAATGAAGTTTGCAATGTTGATCTTCAAAATCTGAGCTTGTGAATTACATGGTCTCTTAGAGATGCCCACTTAGAATAGACATCAATACATTTGAAGGATGGTACTACAATGTGGATCTTTCAAATGAGATGGTCCTAAGTTTGCTCACCCAAGATATGCAAACAACCGCATTGATCCTCCTTTTTGCACTACTAAGAGGAAAACAAAACTAAACACACTATGTGTAAAAAGGCCATCTAGACAAAATAATTTCAACCACTAGGTTGGTTTACGAAAGTCACATATAATCAAGCTAATAATTCTAAACAACTAAACTAATCAAGCTACTAGTATAACATGACAATTTCAGTTTAGGATGGTCACATATAATCAAGCTAATAATTAAACTAATTAGTTAAACTAGTCAAGGTAATAATTAAATTAATCAAGCTAGTAAAGAAAAACAACTAGGTTAGTTTAGGACAATCACAATTTTAACTCTTGCCAGGCTAGTGTCTGACCTAAACCAGCTCCATGATATATTGTTGTACGTGTAAAAAACACAGTCTAATTGAACTATACTAGGAAACAAAACAATTTCTGCCCTTGGGTTGGTTTAGAATAGTCAAATAACTAGTGTATAACTTGAACATGACTCTTACAATTAGACCATAACAATATATTACAGTGTGTGACCTAGACAAGACTTAATGATATATATTAATTAGACAATAAAAATATGTTGGTGTTCACTTTTGTATTTCTATCCAACCACAATTTCAATCACATAACTATTGTTTAACTTGAACCAACTCGATGATGTTCCAACTATCGGGCTGGTTTAGGATAATCACAATAAGTTCAAGCCAACCAGGTTTGAAAATTAATTGGTATATGACCCGAACCAATGAAAAATTAAATTTAAATATTTTAATTACAAGGAAACACAACAATTTTAACCACCAAGATGATCATCAACTAGACAATAACAATATATTGTTGTTTCGTGCAAAATATATTGTTGTTAATTTCTATTCAACCGCACTGATTTAGGACAACATATAGCTAGTCTTTGACATGAACTAGCCATGGTTGCATGATATTCCAACCACAGGCTGGTTTAGGACAATTACATTAAGTCTAAGCCAGCAGCCCGATGTAAGAATTAAAGATTTCAAAACTCAATCATACATAACTACTGAGTTGATTTAGGACAATCACATGATTTCCAACCATTGGAATGGTTTAGGACAATCACATTAAGTCCAAGTGAGCTTGCTTTCAAAATTAAACAATTAAATAATTCCAAAACTCATTCATAGACAACCACCGATGGGCTAGTTTAGGCAACCAATGACCTACGTTGTATCCAACATCTATATGATGTACTTGTCCAACTTCTTGCATCCCATCCACTTTTTGCAGATGTCATTATTTTAGATTAGGATCTACTCTCATAAAGTCTATGTAGTATTTAAAACCATATATGCAATATTTTGCAAACATAGCTCCATATATCTGCTCAAATGACATCTTTCAGTCAATTTGAGTGGTTGAATGACTATATTTGGACAATGTATGCGAAAGTTATGACACTTTTAAAAGTGTTATCTAAGGTACTTTCGCTAGCGAAACTGCCTTGGAAGACCTACTTCAAAGGGGTTTCACCTAAAAACTCTCTTGTATGGCTTGCTTCGATGAGGTTTCTTTGGAAAAACCCTTTCATGAAGATTTGTTGAAAGAGGGTTTTCAATGCCTCCCCCTATTAAGTAAAAGTTGTAAGAAGGACCATAAGGGAATCATCATAGAGAAATCTACTCTACATTGCTGGAGCATCAATGGAAACATGGTGTGGACTCAAGATAAAGAAAAAGCATGTTTATTCATATGAGAGATGGCCAATATATAGGCACTGGTTACATTCCATGTATGACATTATATGTGAGCTCAGTAGAGCATCTAGATCCACAATGATCTCCATGAATCCTTTCTCAAAATGTCCAGGTTTTCCACAAAAGTTGCACTTCATCTTGCTCTTGTTGGTGTATCCCTTGAAGTTGTTTTTGGCCAAATATGCCCCATGTTCTTTGTAGTCACCATGTTCTTTATAGTCATTCCTCTGTTTGATTTTCCTTTCCTCTTTCAAGAGGGAGGCCCCAATTTCCACCAAACTAATCTCTGGTATATCGGTGAGAGTAGTGACAATAGTGCCATATTCCTCAGTTAGGCTTTTGAGTAAGATAGCAATTACAATGTCATCATCAACATTAAACTTGATGCTAGCTAACTGAGTCAGTATGCTCTTCATGGAGTTTAAATGTGAAGAGATGGATTCTCCTCTATCCAATTTTAGATCAAAAATTTTGATGAGCAAGCTAAACTTGGAACACTTCCGCTATGCTCTGAAGGCAAGACTCCATGCAGCATGAGCAATCTCATAGCCATCAATGTGGTGGATAAAAGAATCACTCAATCCAAGAGCAATCATGGCTAATGCCTTTTCATCCTTACGGAGCCATAAAGCTTCTCCTTCCCTAGTAGTTGCTTTCTTGTCTTTTCCATTAGCCACATTCCAGACCCCCTTTTTCATGAGAATAAATTTCAGTTTGGCCTGCCAAGTATGAAAACCCTCTCCCTCAAACTTATCTATCTTGATTTTGGAGGCCATAGGGAAGGTCTTACCACATTGATGTGGCAGTGTCTAGTCCCTTACAATTCAAAAAGAACCATCACCATATAGATCAAGTGAAAGTATAGCAATCTAAAACTGAGTGGTAACTGACAGTTTGACTGAGTGTAGTCAACTGCAAGTCAAACTTTGACTATCAACATATGACATTATATAAGCTATACCCAATGAGCCACTTGGGAGCAAGGTATGGTTAGTGCACAATTAGTACTGGTCAAAGCTAAGCTAGAACTTCTTAAGAGTTCCAATACATGTTATTCCTCTGTAGACTAGAGTACCTCCACTGGCTACTGTTTCCCTGCTACTGATCCTCTGTACACAAGTCCAGGACAATAGTGCTCTAATGTTGATCACTTAGTGCTTGTTAGTGCACTATTAGTGTTGATCAGAGCTACACTAGAACTTCTCAAGGGTTCAAGTACATGTTTATCCTCTAATAATGCTCTAATAGTGTTCTCCAAGGCTATGCTAGAGCCACACTAGAACTTCTCAAGAGTTCAAGTACATGTTAGTCCTCTAATAGTGCTATAATAGTGTTGTAATAGTGTTCTCCAGGGCTATCCCAAAACTTGATATAGTCCTAGAGCTTGGCACTACTAGCTTGGCACTACTGTAATAGTGCTCCTGTTTGCGCTGCCTTGAAGGATGCCAGATCAGCAACTCTCTTTTGGATCACTCTGTTAACTACAGCACACTGTCTCTTTCTTGGTTAGGCAAGGAGTCAACTTGGGATCATATTATGAGACATAGCTTCCTCTTTTTAAGTTTATCTTATTGGTTTTGCTTTCTCTTACTACTAGACAGAGGTCATTTTGTATGCAGCTATCCCTCTTTAGAGGAGAACATTTTGTCAAGTTTTGACAACATTGTACAAATCATATGATTAGAATATAATCAAATTTTCTTTGCCTAAAAAAAATAAATGATATTGCTGGTATCTTCTGATCTATTGCTCAAAATGAAATTATGATAGCACGAACAGTTCCAAAAGACAACCAAGAGCATGAGAAGAAACTTGCAGCTCAGCTTTCTCCATACACATAGTAGCAGCAAAACAAAATATGAAAGCATCATTTGGAAGCCTACACCAAGGACTATCAACACCATGAAGCAAAGGTGTAGCCCTTACACATGTCGTCCAGCATTGGAGGTAGAAGCTTGACTGGTTTTTCGATCACCATCGCTCAAAATCAAGACCAATGGCCACTAAACTTCATGGAAAGTTTAGCAATAAGTTGCCCAGCTCCTCGTGAAAGCATTTTGCAAATGGTTGAGATATTTTCAAGACTATGTTCAAGGTGATTCCGAAGTTGTTCATTTTAGTGATGATGAAGCGTTGAAGGTTGTTGGAAAGGACAAGTTGTTAATAAAATTGTAGAATGGAAACTAATGGTTGCTGAAGCAGGTAAAGCATGTTCTTGATTTGAAAAGAAACTTAATTTCAACAAGACAATTGGATGATAAAGGTTGCACAACCACATTTGCAGGAAATTTGTGGAAGGTCACAAAAGAATCAATGGTAATAACAAAAGAACCCAAGGTAGTTACAATATATTTATGTACCAGTAATGCCTACTCCTCTTGCTTTAGCTTCTACAGGAGCAAATACAACTCTTTGGCATCATAGGCTTGGATACATGAGTAAGGAGGGGATGCAAATTCTTTACTCAAGTAAGCTATTGCCAAATTTGAAGCAACTTGATTTGGAATTTTGTGATAACTGTGTTTATGGAAAATAGAAAAGAGTCAAATTTCTTAGAGCTGGGAAAAAAAAGAAGAGAGAAAAGTTAGAGCTTGTATAAACAAGCATACAGATGTATGGGGTCCTACTGATGTATCATCTCTTGGTGGTTCTCACTATTGTCTTACTTTTATTAATGATGAAACTATAAAAAATTGAGTTTATTGTATTAAAAGAGAATCTAATGTCTTTGAAACTTTTAAGAAATGGAAAGCTTTGGCTAAAAATGAGGCAGGAAAGAAGTTGAAGGCTCTCAAATCTGATAATGGAGATGAATACTATAGCAAAGGGTTTGATAGTTACTATTCATATAATGGAATTCATAGAGAAAAGACAACTCCAAAAATGCCATAAGAAAATCCTATGTCAGAGAGGATGAACAGAACATAACAATCATCGAGCATGCAAGGAGCATGAGACTACACGTAGGTCTGCCCTTACAGCTTTGCGCTGAAGTAATGAATGCAGCTGTTTACTTAATACACAAATCGCCTTCAAGTTCCTTAGATGGTGGCATTTTAGAAGAGGCTTGGACAGGTAAAAAGGTTAACTATTCTTTTTTGAAGGGTTTTGGTTGTGAAGCGTTTGTTCATGTTGACAAGGAATTGAGAACAAAGCTTGAGGCAAAATCCAATAAGTGCATCTTTATTGGATATGGAGGTAGTGGGTTTTGTTATCGTCTGTTGGATTATGAAAGTAACAAAATCATAAGGAGTAGAGATGTTATATTCAATGAGACTATTATGTATAAAGATCACTTGTAGAAAAGGAAGAAAGAAAATGCAGACAGAGAATACACAACTTTGAATGAAATTACTCGAGATAAAATTCCAAAGATTGTAGAAAATGAGAATGTGCAGGGAATAGATCTAGCTATATGTATTCACCGTATTAACCTAAAAAAAGACGCCAAGCTCGTACTTCAGCAACACTATCGAATGAACCCAAATTACACAAAGCAAGTGAAGAAGGAGATAGACAAGTTGTTGAGGTTAGTATTCATTTACCCGACAAATAGAGTCACATGGCTATCACCAATTGTAGATATGCTAAAGAAAAATGGGGAGTTGTGGATCTGCATGGATTACAGGAAGCTGAATGCAACGGCGATCATGCATCCATTTCCTTTACCTTTTTGTGATACACTACTAGATGCTATGGCAAGGCATGAGATGTACTGTTTTTTTGCTAGCTTTAGCGGGCACAACCAGATACAAATGGCCGAGAAAGATAAAAACAAAATAGCATCTATCATGCAATGGGGAGTGTATGCCAGCAATGTCATGACATTTGGATTCAACAATGCACCACCAATGTTTCAATCATGGATCCAGAAGGTCTTTGAACCATATTTGACCACATTCATGTGGTTGTTCCTGGATGACTTCAACATGTTCGGAAAGAAAGATGAGTAGTTGTCGTTATGCATTAAAAAGTGCAAAAGTGCTAGGTTTAGCTTAAACCTTGCAAAGTGTGCATTTGTAGTAAAGAGAGGAGTGTTGCTAGTTAACATTATTTCAGAAGAGGGAATGGCAATAGATCCTAGGAAAGAGGAAGCCATCCAGAAGGCCAAGGTCCTGTGGAATGTTAAGGAATTTTAGAGATTTGTGGGTTAGGTGAAGTGGCACAATCGATTTCCATAGTATTTGTCATATGATTTCCAGCCTCTCACCAAGCTGACCAAGAAGGATGCTCCATTTCTTTGGGTATCAAAATACGAGAAAGCATTCTCGTTGTACTACAATCACTTGATTGGAGTCCAGACTTCCAGTTTGTGGAGATGCATTAGACATTGCCATCGGTATAGTTTTGATGCAAAAATGATGCAAGGGATGGTATCAACCAGTGTACCATAGAAGTCGAACACTCACTAGTGCGCAAAGGAACTATTCGTTCATGGAGAGAGAAGGTATTGGAATGATTTATTCTATGGGCGAATTCTGTCATTACCTACTAGGAACAAGATCAAGGCACTATTGTACTTGGTAAACAAGGTGCAACCAATCAAGAGATTGGCACGATGGATACACCTTTTGCATGAATTTGACTAAACGATAGTGCATACACCCGAAAGAGAGCACTTGATGGTGGATTAATTGCCTGAGTAGGTTGGAATCCAATGAGGTACTTCTGGAAGGCATCCTAAATGATTTACCAGACACAGAGTTATTTGCAGTAGAGCCTACTTGGGGGATGTATTGGTATGACAACACGATACAATTTTTGATGGATGGGTTTTTTCCAAAAGAAATGTTTCAAGCTTAGAGGAAGAGGATGGCAATAAAGAGCCAACCGTTTTTGGTATTTGTCGGTATCTTATATCACTAATGAGTGATCAAGTGTTACGGCGATGTGTAATTCAGCAACACTATCGAATGAACCCAAATTACACAAAGCATGTGAATAAGGAGATAGACAAGTTGTTGAGGGTAGTATTCATTTACCCGACAAATAGAGTCATATGGCTATCACCAATTGTAGATATGCTAAAGAAAAACGGGGAGCTGTGGATCTGCATGGATTATAGGAAGCTGAAGATCATGCATCCATTTCCTTTACCTTTTTGTGATACACTACTAGATGCTATGGCAAGGCATGAAATGTACTGTTTTTTTGCTAGGTTTAGCGGGTACAACCAGATACAAATGGCCGAGGAAGATAAAAACAAAATAGCGTCTATCATGCAATGGGGAGTGTATGCCAGCAATGTCATGACATTTGGATTGAAGAATGCACCACCAATGTTTCAGTCATGGATCCAGAAGGTCTTTGAACCATATCTGACCACATTCATGTAATTGTTCCTGGACGACTTCAACATGTTCGGAAAGAAAGATGAGTAGTTGTAGTTGTGCATTGAGAAGTGCAAAAGTGCCAGGTTTAGCTTAAACCTAGCAAAGTGTGCATTTGTAGTAAAGAGAGGAGTGTTGCTAGTTAACATTATTTCAGAAGAGGGAATGGCAATAGATCCTAGGAAAGAGGAAGCGTGGAATGTTAAGGAATTTTAGAGATTTGTGGGTTAGGTGAAGTGGCACAATCGATTTCCATAGTATTTGTCATATGTTTTCCAGCCTCTCAGCAAGCTGACCAAGAAGGATGCTCCATTTCTTTGGGCATCAAAATACGAGAAAGCATTCTGGTTGTACTACAATCACTCGATTGGAGTCCAGACTTCCAATTTGTGGAGATGCATTAGACATTACCATCGGTGGAGTCTTGATGCAAAAATGATGCAAGGGATGGTATCAACCAGTGTACCATAGAAGTCGAACACTCACTAGTGCGCAAAGGAACTATTCATTCATGGAGAGAGAAGGTATTGGAATGATTTATTCTATGGGCAAATTCTATCATTACCTAATAGGAACAAAATCAAGGCACTATTGTCCTTGGTAAACAAGGTGCAACCAACCAAGAGATTGGCACGATGGATACGCCTTTTGCATGAATTTGACGAACAAGATCAAGGCACTATTGTACTTGCTAAACAAGGTGCAACCAACCAAGAGATTGGCACGATGGATATGCCTTTTGCATGAATTTGACTAAAGGATAGTGCATACACCCGAAAGAGAGCACTTGATGGTGGATTAATTGCCTGAGTAGGTTGGAATCCAATGAGGTACTTCTGGAAGGCATCTTGAATGATTTACCAGACACAGAGTTATTTGCAGTAGAGCCTACTTGGGGGATGTATTGGTATGACAACACGATACAATTTTTGATGGATGGGTTTTTTCCAAAAGAAATGTTTCAAGCTTAGAGGAAGAGGATGGCAATAAAGAGCCAACCGTTTTTGTATTTGCCAGTATCTTATATCACTAATGAGTAGATCAAGTGTTACGGCGATGTTTAATTCGGCAACACTATCGAATGAACCCAAATTACACAAAGCATGTGAAGAAGGAGATAGACAAGTTGTTGAGGGTAGTATTCATTTACCTGACAAATAGAGTCACATGGCTATCACCAATTGTAGATATGCTAAAGAAAAATGGGGAGCTGTGGATCTGCATGGATTTTAGGAAGCTGAAGATCATGCATCCATTTCCTTTACCTTTTTGTGATACACTACTAGATGCTATGGCAAGGCATGAAATGTACTGTTTTTTTGCTAGGTTTAGCGGGTACAACCAGATACAAATGGCCGAGGAAGATAAAAACAAAATAGCATCTGTCATGCAATGGGGAGTGTATGCCAGCAATGTCATGACATTTGGATTGAAGAATGCACCACCAATGTTTCAGTCATGGATCCAGAAGGTCTTTGAACCATATCTGACCACATTCATGTAATTGTTCCTGGATGACTTCAACATGTTCGGAAAGAAAGATGAGTAGTTGTAGTTGTGCATTGAGAAGTGCAAAAGTGCCAGGTTTAGCTTAAACCTAGCAAAGTGTGCATTTGTAGTAAAGAGAGGAGTGTTGCTACTTTACATTATTTCAGAAGAGGGAATGGCAATAGATCCTAGGAAAGAGCAAGCATGGAATGTTAAGGAATTTTAGAGATTTGTGGGTTAGGTGAAGTGGCACAATCGATTTCCATAGTATTTGTCATATGTTTTCCATCCTCTCACCAAGCTGACCAAGAAGGATGCTCCATTTCTTTGGGTATCAAAATACGAGAAAGCATTCTGGTTGTACTGCAATCACTCGATTGGAGTCCAGACTTCCAATTTGTGGAGATGCATTAGACATTGCCATCGGTGTAGTCTTGATGCAAAAAGGATGCAAGGGATGGTATCAACCAGTGTACCATAGAAGTCGAACACTCACTAGTGCGCAAAGGAACTATTCATTTATGGAGAGAGAAGGTATTGGAATGATTTATTCTATGGGCAAATTCTATCGTTAGCTACTAGGAACAAGATCAAGGCACTATTGTACTTGGTAAACAAGGTGCAACCAACCAAGAGATTGGCACGATGGATACACCTTTTGCATGAATTTGACTAAAGGATAGTGCATACACCCGATAGAGAGCACTTGATGGTGGATTAATTGCCTGAGTAGGTTGGAATCTAATGAGGTACTTCTGGAAGGCATCCTAAATGATTTACCAGACACAGAGTTATTTGCAATAGGGCCTATTTGGGGGATGTATTGGTATGACAACACGATACAATTTTTGATGGATGGGTTTTTTCCAAAAGAAATGTTTCAAGCTTAGAGGAAGAGGATGGCAATAAAGAGCCAACCATTTTTGGTATTTGCTGGTATCTTATATCACTAATGAGTAGATCAAGTGTTACAGCGATGTGTTTCGGAGCAAGAACAGAAGGCAGTGCTAACAGAAGAGATTACGATTAAAAAAACCTTCCAATAAGGCTTGTGGTGGCTAACAATTATATCAAAGGTGTAAAGGATTCGCAAAGCAGTGTTGGAACTGTCAGAGGGATGGTTATTAGTAAAAGCAATTAGATCCTACCTTTGAACCCTATTTTTCCATTGGAACTTTCCAAATGTGGGCCTGGATTTTATGGGACCATTTAAACAAGTAGCCCAGTATACCGAAAACAAATACATAGTGATGGCCACAGTCTACTTGACTAAATGGCTAGAAGTACAGGCACTTAGGGACAATACAACAACTAGCACAACAAACTTTATATACAGAAATATCATCATCACAAGATTTGGGTGCCCAATTGAATTAGTATCAGATCAAGAAACTCCGTTTCTAAACACCATAGTAAAGCAACTAACGGAGGTACACATGGTAGTGCATAAAATGGCCACGATGTATCACCCACAAGGAAATAGAGAGGTGAAGGGTAGCAACAAGATGATGAAGTAGATCTTGAAGACGACTGTATTAGAGAATTGGAAGGATTGTGATGTGAAGCTTGACATTTAAAGTAACTACAAGCATGACACTGTTTCGATTGGTATACAGTCTGGAGGTAGTTATCCTAATGGAGTTCATCGCATTGAGTTTGCGGATTTCGATGGAAAAAATGACCCCAACGGAATCCATGCAGTTTCGGCAAAAACAATTACTTCACATGGAGGAAGACCGAATTCATAGTCAATATACGGTTCAAGTCATTCAAGAACGGGGTGTAAGGCACAGGTAAACTGAAACATTAAGTTTAGAGTGGGAGGCCTAGTATTGGTGTATAATTCTGAATTGGGAAGATTCCCAGGCAAGCTTAAATTGAGGTATCAAGGCCCATACCGAGTTGTGGAGGACCTCAAATAGGGGACATTTCGGATCGCATATCTATATGGCAACAACTCCCAACAACAATTCACAAATTTTACATGAAGCCATTTAGAGGGGTACGGGAACCGACGGCTCAGTTTGAAGGATTCAAAAATAGAAATCCTGGTTGTGGTAGTATCCGGTTATAGTACGAAAGAGGCGGCGGCTTGTATTCAATGGAATGATAGCTTGCACGTGTGAGTCAAAACGAAGGGATGGCTTAAATATCATACAATTGATTCCTTGTATCAATGCACCATCATCTCAGTCCTACAAATCGATGGAAACGTGTGTACAACCAACTTCACTAATTCAAAACTCAACATGCAAAGACTCCTATGCACAAATAGACGGATTCCTACAGCAAACACTGCAAACACGACTTCAAAAGCCCAATCAGACTTAGGTTCACAGACGCGGTTAGAAAGTATAGGAAAAAGAAAGGTGTCTTTTAGACCATCTAGAACACTGCGTTCTAAAGCCCAAAAGTTGGAAGAGTTCGAGAAGCAAGTAGTAGAGTCGGACCTGAAGCAGACAAAGCGAGTAAGTCAGTATGCTATCACCAAGCCGTCTTCATTTGTGGATTTTAAATTTTATCATGATGACTATGTAAGGCTGACAAGCAGCTTGCTCACTTACAAGAATCAAGGGGTTATGTAGCACCAAGAGTACGGGTGACTGAGTAGGTGGTGTCGCAAGTATTTAACTTACCATGGTATCTAAAGGCACCTACAAAGTCAGAAACAAAATGCACTTAACAACAGATGGTTGCAAAATTCGAGATGCCTCAAACCACAAATTTTTACTGTATGAATAAAAATTACAGAAACACAATAAGATAGAAGCAATTTTTATGGTTTTTAGAGCGCATATGTTTCTTACAAAATATGACTACATGTTAGAATCCAATTACTCACTCTTTCTTTCAATAAAAAGTGGATGTAAGTACAACTAGGTGGGCATAGTGCATGCCAGAATAATGGGAGAAGTTATGGGTTAGGAAAAATGCAGAACTGTTACATAGTTGAAGACTAGACAAATGCTACATGGCTGGAACGGGGATGGTACAACCAACCCAAATAGAATTCCACTCATAGAAGAAAGGGCCACGTTGAAAGAAATTGGATATACAAACATGGATATTGATGAGTCATACAAGACGGTTAAAATCATTGAAGATGTGTTGCCATCCCTACCTTGGAGCACTAATCCTACAAGAAGATTAATGAAGTTTGAGACTCAAAGAAGGGAATGCTATATCTAAAACCAAGGAGGACAAGGGATTGGAAATCTCGGAGTCACTAACCAAAGAGAAGGATATATTATTGTTGGAGCAAGGGATGACAAAGAAAATGCCAATCCAAAGGAGGAGAAACAAGTGGGAATAATGGGACAAGAGGAACTAGTCAAATGCAAAGAGCTTATCTAAATCCCGCCACCAAGAAGGGAAGAAGTGCAACATCAGCAAACTCCAATTTTAAATCTTCCTAAGGTAAAAATGGTGAGAGTGTGTCTTTGGCATCAGGGGTAGCTGAAGCAATTTCTAAGCAACAGATGCATTGGACAGTGAGTCAAATTATATCTTCTGTCAATTTTTTGACCACATTTCCATCAACAACAAAGGCTAAGATCTTAGCATGAATAGATGTTGCTAGAAAAATTAGAAACAGAAAGATAGATTCATAAGAGCTATAGGGAAGGTCATGAGAAATCTACAAAACATATGCATATTAAGGTGACAAGATTGTAGACTCAGATAAAATGGCTTACAGATGAAAAGGCAGGGTTAACTCAAGTGAAAAACGAATTGCTACAACAACAAAAAGATGTCCAGGAGAAAGAAATATCTAATACGTTGATGATGGGAGAACTGCAATAGCAAAATGCATAGATTAGGGTTCTAGAAGACCAAGAACTTGTGGAAGTTATTGATTGTAAAAACCATTATGGTTGAAGATATACAGAAGTGGCTAGTGGAGGTCAAAAGCACCCTAACTGAATAGCTAAATATTTGGATGGAGGGAAATTCAAAACTGTCCGCTGAGAATATAATTTTACAAGCAAGGGTGGATGCATTGAGAGAGGTGGAGGCTCAGATCAAGGTCGTGAATGATGAGGATAGTCTTGAGGTAGAAGGAATGTTCATGAGTAGTAAGAGTGTAGAAAAGCTTGCAAAGAAGATTCTATGATTACATGACTAAAATGTGGATAAACATAAAATAGAAACTGTTAGCTACACTTGAGCAACCATTTGGAGAGCATATTAAAACTACAAAGTCAATCTCAGTGAATATACTACAAGAGTAGTTAGAGGTCTTGCAGAAAGAGTTATATGAAGAGAAGAAGTCAAAACAGATAATATTAGCAATCTTTATGTCTGAGCTAGGAAAGTCCCAATTCACAAAATAAGAATTCTGAACATCCAAAGAATAGGAGGTAGTCAATGCACCAGTTACTAAAGTGGGGGCAGACTTTGCAATTGAAAAAGAAGAAGGGGATGTCTAGACTGAGCTACAATGCATACTCAATTCAATGATGAGAAGGAAGAGGTGGATCTGTAATCATTTGTAGCACAGACACTTTTAGAATTGGTAGACAAAATCTATGATATATCAGAACAAAGGAAGCATGCACAAGCCACTAGTGGGAACACAGGGAAGGCTAGAAAGAGATGCAGATGATGGACCAGTTCCTTCGAATAGAGAATTGAAAAATCAACAGCTTGAGTTGTAGAAACATGTTGATCACCCATAATCTCACCCCAACTAATCTGTTAAAGATCAGTCTATATTTTCTTCTTCCAAAACCATTACCAACTGTGTTTTTAACACAGCAAGATCTTTACCAAACAATAACCAATTGTGTTTTTCAAACACAGCAATAGATATAGAGTGATGTTTATATTTTGTATAAAGTTTCACTTTTTTTCTTTCAAATAGAATCAAATTAGGTTTATAATATTTTTTTATATACACCGTGTAAGTAGTTATGTGTAGGAGTAGTGTAAATCTTGGTATTGCACCAGGCTCTTTACTCTATATATAGCATAGTCTTGGATTGATGTGGTGATTACATCATGAAGAAAGCTTCTATGGAAAGCAATAAGATATTCTAATGAAAACATTTCAGTGGGTTCAGGTCCACGAATTTGTTCCAAATTCCTATCCACCAGGTGTGCGAGTGATAAGCGGATATTATCCTGATAATATTTTAAATATATTTTTAGCAATCTGCGCTTGAAAATTTATGAGAGCGAAAATGTGATGTTCCGAGATAAAGAGTGTGAAGAGAGTTTTTTGGATCTACCTATTGTAAGAATTTTGCATTCTAAAGTGGATATTGCTCCTTTTGTATCTGTTGATATATTTCAAGCAATTCAAATGGTGTTGTGAGTTTTTGATTCCAATAATTTATTCTCTACATTATGTTAATGATGTCTTGCATTGCTTTGAGTTTTTGATAATTTGGAATACTTTTGCAAGTTTTAAATGCACACCAAAACATTGTAATCTATGGCTAGAGCCTGGTTTATAGGTTCACCATTTTGGTTGATGAATAGATGTTCTATACACTATGTTTTTTTTTAGTATATCGGTGAGAATTGATTTGTATTGAGTCCCTAGTAGTGTGAAATCTATTACCTTGGCATAGCTCTCTATTTTTTTTAACAGTATAAAAAACCAAGCCATTCACATAGTACTTAGTTCAATTAGCTTCTCAAAGCTACCCCCCCTCCCCGTGTGCTTCTCTCTCTCTCTATCTCTATATATATATATATATATATATATCTGTATTATATACACTCCCCTACCTTAGAGCTCCATGAGGAGTAAAGTATAATGTGTTTGGAATGATTTTCTTGTTGTGGAAAATATGGCAGCATCACTTGCATATTTAAACTTTACTGAGGCAAGAAATCTTGATAAGATGAACTAACCATTGTTGAAGTTAAAAATTAAAGACTCACCTTTTGGTAAGAAAACTGGGAAGAGCCAGGATTGGGTTGCATAAAGCTCCAAATTCAGCTTCCTTACACCAAAGAAGCATATTCTTGAATTAGACTATGATGAGCATGAAGAGATGAGTGAGTGGGAAGAGAAGAATGCACAAGCAATTGCTATCATCATGATGATGGTAGCAAACAACATACTTCACAGGAAGTCATCTTGGATAAAAGTGTTAGTAATGTAGATGGAAAATCAACAAATAAAAATAAAAATGAAAATAAATCCAAGGTTGCATTCTGAATAAAATATAATAAGAATGATTCTCAAATATATTACATCTCAAATGTCCTCAATCCGATCCAAAAATGTTTCAAGATTTTCAACTTTTAAAAGCCTATTGGAAGCACCATAAATTTTTCACTCTCATTAATAATGTCATCATCACCCTCATTATCAATCCACTACTATAATGTTTTCTTTGATAAGATGAAAAACAAAATCTAAGAAAATGTGGGAAAGAGGGAATGTGAAAAGAAAGAGACTGAAAAGAAAATCAAACTAACACATAAGAATTTAAAAAGATAACAAATGGAATCGTACCTCTTTTGAAGACAAGTGAGCCATAAGAAGTTGAGAAGTGAGACGTATGAAGTCATACAAAGTAAAAATCATTTCTTCGAAACATCCCTAGGTAAAACTACCCAAATACAACATGTTTAGAAAAAAAAAGGATGATCATCTCCATTGTCCTCTGGAGGGAGAGAGAGAGAGAGAGCTGTGAGAGCATGAAATTGTGTCAAAGTCTTCATCTTCATCGTTAATAGTGGTGGCTGCAACCCAACTAACATGGTCCTTAGTTTGCTATTTGGCAAGCTTCTGTTTTATTGCTTTCATTTTTGGGAAACATCCTTAGGGCAAACTACCCAAATACATGCTTAGAAAAAAAATGGATCATCATCTCCATTGTCCTCTGGAGGGAGAGAGAGAGAGAGAGAGAGAGAGAGAGAGAGAACAGTGAGAGAATGAAATTGTGTTGGAGGGTCATCATCTTCATCGTCACTAGTGGCGGCTGCAACCCAACTAACATCGTCCTTAGTTTGCTGTTTGGCAAGCTTCTAGTAGAATTTGTCCTTCGGATGACCAAGCTTGTTACAATACGTGCACATGCGAGGCTTGAATTACCTTGACTTTCCATATGCTGGTGGAGGCAAAGGGCCTGGGTTTTCATTTATTGGTGGAGGCAAGAGCCTTTGTAGTACCTGATGTGAATAGATCGGAGATTCTTTGTTCTGGTGATCTTTTTTGAGAAGAAGGTAGTCGTGGCAAGTGTAATTACTTCAAGGGTGTTACTCCTTCCATACTCTTCATGAGGATAGCCATTTTGTCCTTATCATCTGAGGGACACTTCAGGTTGGAAAGTTGTTGAGGAACAGATTGCATTTTTGTTAAATGTGCACTCAAGATATCACTATCCTCCATTTTCAACTTATAAAATTGATTTGAAGTCGATGCAATGAATCAAAGTGTCATTGAGGCAAAGTCTAATAATAGCAATAGCTTTTGAGTTGTGTTGCTTCTATATCTTGAGTTGTTGAGGATCCGCTGTGGGAGCATCATCCTCAATAACATCCCATACATTTTCTTTCACAAGGAGCAGCTACACCTTGGTTTACCAAGTAGGAAACTTCTCCACAAGCAATGAGGTTGAAGAGAGAGTACTCATTGTGAAAAATGCCAACTTCAGTCTTCAGCTATACGAGGAATGTATCGAGCTATTTCAGCACTTTGGAAAGCATGATGGGAAGATGAGCAATGGTGAAGACAATCATTGTGGGCAGTTCACTTTTGTAAAGGGCGGACAGGTGGAGCTCTATAATAGGCAAAGATGGCTAGCAAATTGACAAAGAATGGTGGGCTAGTGTTGTAGAGATGGCAAGATAAAATGGCAGCGAATGGAATGGCAGAGATGGCAGGGTGGAGTTGCAGAGATGGTAGGCTAGAATGGCAAAGATTGCAGCTTGGAGTTGCAGAGATGGCAGGCTAGAATGGCAAAAGATGGAATGGCAGAGAAGGTACCCAAGCAAGTGGGCAGAGATGGTGTAGAAATGGCGACCAAATGGGTAGCACGAATAGTTGTAGTAGTCCACACAACTATAGTTGCCAGCACCAAAGTGTCTTCAATGGCACCTCCAATGTCAATGTAGATCAGCTCAAGGAGAGACTAAGGGTGAGGGAAGGGAACTCTATCTTGGAGGAGAGGGTAGCTTTCATTTGAGGGCCTCCCTCATCCTCTAGATTGAGCTCTATAGTGAAAAGGCTAGATACATAGCTCTAATACCACATGAAGGAACATAGTGGTAGGGAGAGAAGCAAGCTAACACTAGAACATAAAGGAAAGATAGCAAACATGACAAGTACTCACATGTAGACCAAAGTAGCTTGTACTTTGAATGAGTTGAGTGGGAACAGAGGTAGAATCGGAACCGGTTAAGGTGAACCTATTTGCTAGTGGAGCATTTAGACACGAATTAGTCAGTTGTTACAAGAAGATAAGGATGTATTTGCATGGGAGTATACAAACATGATGGGAGTAGATCCGGCTCTCTGTATTCACCGTATTAACCTGAAAAAAGACACCAAGCTTGTAATTCAGCAACACTATCGAATGAACCCAAATTACACAAAGCAGGTGAAGAAGGAGATAGACAAGTTGTTCAGGGTAGTATTCATTTACCCGACAAATAGAGTCACATGGCTATCACCAATTGTAAATATGCTAAGGAAAAGCGAGAAGCTTTGGATCTATATGGATTATAGGAAGCTGAATGCAACGATGATCACGGATCCATTTCCTTTACCTTTTTGTGATACACTGCTAGATGCTATGGCAAGGCATGAAATGTATAGTTTTCTAGCTGGCTTTAGCGGGTATAGCCAGATACAAATGGCTGAGGAAGATAAAAACATAATAGCATTTGTCATGCAATGGGGAGTGTACGTCAGCAATGTCATGACATTTGGATTGAAGAATGCACCACCAATGTTTCAGTCACTGATCCAGAAGGTCTTTGAACCATATCTAACCACATTCATGTTGCAATTATGCATGTTCAACATGTTCGGAAAGAAAGATGAGTAGTTGCAATCGTGCATTGAGCAGTGTAGAAGTGCCAGGTTTAGCTTCAACCCAACAAAGTGTGCATTTGCAGTAAAGAGGAGATTTGTTAGCTAACATTATTTTAGAAGAAGGAATGGCAATAGATCCCAGGAAAGTCCATGAAAGCCATCCAGACGGCCAAGGTCCCGTGGAATGTTAAGGAGTTTCAAAGATTTGTTGGTTAGGTGAAGTGGCATAATCAGTTTCTGTGGTATTTTTCATCATATGTTTTCCAGCCTCTTACCAAGCTGACCAAGAGGGATGCTCCATTTCTTTGGGGACTAGAATAGGAGAAAGCGTTCTGGTTGTTGAAGAAGATCTTGGTAGTTGCCTCGTTACTACAATCACCGGATTCAAGTCCGGACTTCCAATTTGTGGAGATGCATTAGACATTGCCATCAGCATAGTCTTGATGCAAAAATGATGCAAGGGATGGTATCAACCAATGCATAATCATATGTAATAGTTAGAATCTTTTTGGTTGTATCATATTCAATACATAATCCATTTGTACATATCCTTTATAATATATAACGTATTAAGGTTTTCAACTCTTTTCCCTAAACACTTTTATTTATACAAATTAACTTTGATTCTTAAAGAAATAATATATATATATATATACATGATAGGTAAGGTCTTATAAACTTCATTGCGATATACTTGAAGTATACATAAAATTTGAATATACAAAATGTTGTGTTATTAATGTTGAGCTAACAACAAAGTGAAATTTAAAACATGTACTTATCATAGGAAGAATGACAAAAACATAAAAAAGACATGATGCAAACATGTTTATTATACTAATTGCACTAGAGAAAGAGATTATCTTAAATTCGTCTTCCATGAATCGTGAATAAATTTATGGGCCTTAGATCATACTACATGCACAAAGCATCATGCCAAAAACTATTATTCTAGATTGGTGCTCAATAATGATAGTTTTCATAGCGATTCAATTGTTTAAGTCATGAAAGCAAATCAAGCTTACATGATCTACATGGTACATTTTGGACAAGTAATGTGCTATTGGATCAAGGAATGTAAATGCAACTAAAAATTTATCTTGCATATCATTGACAAATAATGAGGCATTGTTTTTAAGTGGATTAGGAAGTGCAAGGATGTCAAGAATAATGTTATTAACACCATCGATTCTTCAAGTAAGTAAAAGTGAAAGAGAGCTTGGGATATTCATAGGAATTTTCAAGAGAATTAGGTAGCCAAACATATTTCTGGTGTGGTAATTGTACAGATATAAGTAGTAAATTGAATATCAATGATGGTAATAACTACAATACTAGTACTATAACCGATAATAATATTACTGGCATAACTATATAAAGACCCTGTCAATTGTTCTCTACTACTTTGGATTTGGGAAACGTTTCTCTTCTCTAATCTAAGCACATCCGAGGACCTGGCCTAGGGAGGGGTTTTTGGAATCTGTACTCACAAGGCAAAGGGGTAGATGGGATCAATTCTTGCACCTGGAATCTCTAGAAGGAATTTTTTAAACTTTTGTGTATGTCTCTTGCATGCATAATATGAATTATGTATCATGCTACATGCTCGTACAAGCCACAGATGGGCTGATGCAAAAGCTCCCTGCTCTACTGAGAAACTCAAAACACAAAAATCCTGAGAGAAAACAGCAGATGT
Organism: Dipteris shenzhenensis; assembly: GCF_047967505.1. Classification (NCBI taxonomy): domain Eukaryota; kingdom Viridiplantae; phylum Streptophyta; class Polypodiopsida; order Gleicheniales; family Dipteridaceae; genus Dipteris; species Dipteris shenzhenensis. The sequence continues at coordinate 4,641,406 of NC_141623.1, forward strand.
GATCAGCTATGATCCTAGTGCCTTGGCCGTCCTCCGATGGGTGAGGATATCTCGTATCTACCTCTATCAGGTCATCTCTCCCTGTGGTGAAGAGGTTGTTTGAGCTACAGATGAAGAAAGGGGTCTCCATTTCTTCTCACTTGAATGAATTCAATAGCTAGTGCAGAAAGGAACTATTCATTTATGGAGAGAGAAGGTATTGCACTGATTTATTCTATCGGCAAATTCTGTCATGTTCTACTAGGAACAAGGTCAAGGCACTATTATACTTGGTAAACAAGGTGCAACCAACCGGGAGATTGGCACAATAGATACTCCTTTTGCATGAATTTGATTAAACGATAGTGCATACACTCGGAAGAGAGCACTTGATGGTGGATTGCCTGAGTAGGTTGGAATCCGATGAGGTACTTTTGGAAGGCATCCCGAATGATTTACCAGACGTAGAGTTATTTGCAGTAGAGCATATTTGGGGGATGTATTGGTATGACAACATGATACAATTTTTTACAGATGGGTTTTTTTCGAAAGAAATGTTTCAAGATCAGAGGAAGAGGATGGCAATAAAGAGCCGACCATTTTTGGTACTTGCTGATCTCTAATATCACCGATGAGTAGATCAAGTGTTACAGTGATGTGTTTTGGAGCATGAACAGAAGGCAGTGCTAATAGAAGCACATCAAGTAGTACCTGGTGGTCATTTTGCAGGAGAGATTACAGCAAAAAAAACCTTCCACTCAAGCTTGTGGTGGCCAACAATTATATCAAAGATGCAAAGTAGTGTTGGTACTATCAAGAAATGGTTATCTAGTAAATGCAAATAGATCCTAGCTTTGAACCCTATTTTTCCATGGAACTTTCCAAACGTGGGGCTTGGATTTTATGGGACCACTTAAACGAGTAGCCTAGTATACCAAAAATAAATATGCAGTGATGGCCACAGACTACTTGACTAAATGGCTAGAAGCACAGGCACTTAGGGACAATGCAATAACTAGCACAATAATAGACTTATTATATAGAAATATCATCACAAGATTTGGGTGCCCAATTGAATTAGTATCAGATCAAGAAACTCATTTTCTAAACACCATAGTAAAGCAACTAATGGAAGTACACATGGTAGTGCATAAAATGGCCACAATGTATCACCCACAAGGAAATCGAGAGGTGGAGGGTAGCAACAAGATGATGAAGTAGATCTTGAAGATGATTGTATCAGAGAATTGGAAGGATTGGAATCTGAAGCTTGATTCAATGTTGTGGGCACACAAAACGACATTTAAAGTAACTATAGGCATAAGTTCCAATTGGTTTGTGGTCTGGAGGCACTTGTTCTAATGGAGTTCATCGCATTGAGTTTGCAGATTTCAATGGAAAAAATGACCCCAGAGGAATCCATCCAATTTTGGCAAGAACAATTACTTCACTTGGAGGAAGACCAGATTCATAGTCAATAGATGGTTCAAGACATTCAAGAACGGGGGCGTAAGGCATGGGTGAACTGGAACATTAAGTTCAAGTTGTTTAGAGTGGGAGGCCTAGTATTAGTGTATAATTCCAAATTGGGAAGATTCCCGAGCAAGCTTAAATTAAGGTATCAGGGCCTATACTAAATTGTGGACGACCTCAAATAGGGGACTTTTCGGGTCACATATTTATATGGCAAGGACTCCCAACACCAACTAACAGATTTCGCATAAAGCCATTTATAGGGATACAAGAATTGTTGGCTCAATTTGAAGAATTAAAAAGCATAAATCCTGGTTGGGGTAGTATCCAGGTATAATACGTAAGAGCCGGCGCCTCATATTCAATGGATTGATAGTTTGCACGGGTGAGTCAAATCGAAGGGATGCTTAAATATTAATCAATTGATTCCTTGTATCCGTGCACCATCATCTCAGTCCTACAAATCAATGGGAACATGTGTACACTCAACTTCACTAATTCAAAACCCAACAAACAAAGACTCCTACGCATAGATAGACCAGTTCCTATAGCAGACACTACAAGCGCCACTTTGGAAGCCCAATGAGACTCAGGTTCTCAGATGCAGTCAAAAAGTATAGGAAAAAAAAAGGTGTCTTTTAGACCGTCCAAAACACTGTGTTCTAAAGTTTATCACCGAGTTGTCTTCATTTGTGGATTTTAAATCAATGAAGCGAACAAAGCGAGTAAGTCATTATGGTATCACCGAGTCGTCTTCATTTGTGGATTTTAAATTTTATCTGGATGACTATTATATGGTTAAAGAAGATGGAGATGGAAGGTTACCACAACTACCATTGGTGGAGGTGGTAGATTAATACGTAGGCTGACGAGTAGTTTGCTCACTTATAAGAATCAGGGGGTTATGTAGCACCAAGAATATGAGCGACTAAGCAAGTGGTGTCGCAAGTATTTAACTTATCATGGTATCTAAAGGCACCTACAAAGTCAGAAACAAAATGCACTTCACAACAGATGGTTGCAAAATTTGGGATGCCTCAGACCACAAAATTTTACTATATGAATAAAAACTATAGAAACACAATAAGATGGAAGCAATTTTGATGGTTTTTGGAGCACATAATGTTTCTTACAAAATATGACTAGATGTCAAAATCCAATTAGTCACTCTTTCTTTCAATAAAAAGTGGATGTAAGTACAACTAGGCAGGGATAGTGCATGCCAGAATAATGGGAGAAGTTATGAGTAAGGGAAAATGCAGAAGTGTTACATAGTTGAAGCTCAGACAAATGCTACACGGTTGGAATGGGGATGATACAACCAACCCAAATAGAATTCCACTCACAGAAGAGGAAAGGGCCACGCTGAAAGAAATTGGATACATAAACACGGATATTGATGAGTCATATAAGAGGGTTAAAATCGGTGAAGATGTGCTGCCATCCCTACGTTGGAGTACTAATCCTACAAGAAGATTAATGAAGTTGAGATTCAAACAAGGGAATGCTAAATCAGAAACCAAGGAGAACAAGGGATTGGAAATCTCGGAGTCACTAACCAAAGAGAAGGATGTATTATTGTTGGAGCAAGGGGATGACAAAGAAAATGCAAATCCAAAGGGGAGAAACAAGTGGGAATAATGGGACAAGAGGAATGAGTCAAATGCAAAGAGCTTATCTTAATCCCTCCACCAGGAAGGGAAGAAGTGCAACATCAGCAAACTCCAATTTTGAATCTTCCTAAGGTGAATGGTCAGAGTATGCCTTTGGCATCAGGGGTACCTGAAGCAATTTCGAAGCAACAGGTGAATTGGGCAGTAAATCAAATTATATCTTATGTTAATTTTTTGACCACATTCCATCAACAACAAAGGCTAAGATCTCAGCATGAATAGATGTTGCTAGAAGAAATAGAAACAGAAAGATAGATTCATAAGAGCTACAGGGAAGATCAAGAGAAATTTACAAAACATATGCATATTAAGGTGACAAGATTGTAGACTCAGATAAAAGTAGTGGGAACACAAGGAAGGCTAGAAAGAGATGCAAATGATGGGCCAATTCCTTAAAATAGAGAATTGAAAAACTAACAGCTTGAGTTGTAGAAACATGTTGATTACCTAGAATTTCAACCCAACTGATCTGATAAAGATCAATCTATATTTTCTTCTTCCAAAACCATTACCAACTGTGTTTTTAACAGAGCAAGATCTTTACCAAACGACAACCAACTGTGTTTTTCAAACACAGCAATAGATATGTAGTGATGTTTATATTTCGTATAAAGTTTTAATTTTTGCTATCAAATAGAATAGAATTGGGTTCATAATATTTTTTTATATACATTGTGTAAGTAGTTATGTGTAGGAGTAGTGTAAATCTTGGTATTGCACTAGGCTCTTTACTCTATATCCAACATAGTCTTGGATTTATGTGGTGATTAAATTATGAAAAGAGCTTCCATGGAAAGCAATAAGATGTTCTGATGAAAACATTTTAGTGGGTTCAAGTCCAAGAATTTGTTCCAAATTCCTATCGGGTGTGCCAGTGATAAGCGGATATTATCCTGATAGTATTTTAGATATATCTTAAGCATAGCTTAATGCTTACAGATATGAAGGGTCACCACTCTTGTCAGGTGTACCTCTTCAATTTGCGCTTGAAAATGTATGAGAGCCAGAATGTGATGTTTCGAGATAGAGAGTGTGCAGAGAGTTTTTGGGATCTACGATTGTTAGAAATTTGCATTCTAAAGTGGATATTACTCCTTCTATATCTGTTGATATATTTCAAGCAATTCAAATGGTGTTGTGAATTTGATATTCCAATAATTTATTCTCTACATTATCTACAATGATGTCTTGCATTCTGTATATGAATTGTGCGTTGCGCTTTGAGTTTTTATTAATCTGGAATACTTTTGCGAGTTTCAAATGAACCCCAAAACATTGTAATCTATGGCTAGAGCCTTGTTTATAGGTTCACCATTTTGGTTGATGCAATATGTGTTCGATACACTATGTTTTTTTTTAGTATATCAGTGAGAATTGATTTGTGTTGAGTCCTTAGTAGTGTGAAATCTATTACCTTGGCATAGCTCTCTATTTTCTAAATGGTATAAAAAACCAAGCCATTCACATAGTACTCAGTTCAATTAGCTTCTCAGAGCTACCCCCCTCCCCATGTGCTTCTCTCTCTCTCTCACTCTATATATATATAGGTATCCTACCTTAGAGGTCCATGAGGTAGTATAATGTGTTTGAAATGATTTTCTTATTGTGGAAGATATGGCAGCATCATTTGCATATTTAAATTTACTGAGGTAAGAAATCTTGATAAGATGAACTAACCATTGTTGAAGTTAAAAGTTAAAGACTCACCTTTTGGTAAGAAAACTAGGAAGAGCCAGGATTGGGTTGCATAAGGCTCCAAAATTGACTTCCTTACACTAAAGAAGCATATCCTTAAAGTAGACTATGCTGAGCATGAAGAGATGAGTGAGTGGGAAGAGAAGAATGCACAATTGCTATCATCATGATGATGGTAGTAAACAACATGCTTCCACTAATCCAAATGGTAGCCAACCATAGCCAAAGCTAAGGATGATCATTTGAGATCAATATAACACTAAACAATGTACCATGTACTTACTATAATATCAAGCAATTTCAATATCTTGGCTTAACACCTATCTCTGCATCATGTAGTTTACCTTTAATTCCCAGCATTCCTATTGTTCTCCTATTTGCATACAAGGGCATAAGCGATGAATTAAGTTTTCAAAGATGTGCTAAAAAGCATTCATTATTAGCACCTTTTCCTTCAAGTTTAAGTCAACAAGAGGTGGCATTTAAGCATTGTTCAAATTACTTGCACACAGAGAAGTTTTGTTTATTTGTAATTGAAGAGTGAAGGCTTGAGATAAAGTATTGAAATATCACACTTTCTCATGGCCACACATAATAAAGTAGTAGCTAGCATAGTAGGTCGATTGCAGGCACACATCTATCATCTCATTCCATAAGAAGATTCCTTTAACAGTTCTTTAACATCAAACAATTGTGGCTTATGGAGAGTTGCAAGTATAGCCACAAATCACCAATTGACAGGAAGTCATCTTGGATAAAAGTGTTAGTAATGTAGATGGAAAATCAACAAATAAAAATAAAAATGAAAATAAATCCAAGTTTGCATTCTAAATAAAATATAATAAGAATGATTCTCAAATATATTACATCTCAAATGTCCTTAATCCCATCCAATAACGTTTCAAGATTTTCAACTTTTGAAAGCCTATTGGAAGCATCATAAATTTGTCACTCTCATTAATAATGTCATCATCACCCTCATTATCAATCTCATCATCAACTATCATAATGTTTTCTTTGATAAGATGAAAGCAAAAATCTAAGAAAATGTGGGAGAAAGGGAATGTGAAAGGAAAGCAACTGAAAGAAAATCATACCTTACAATTAAATCACACTAACACACAAGACTTTAAAAAGATAGCAAATGGAATCGTACCTCTTGTGAAGACAAGTGAGCCGTAAGAAGTTGAGAAGTGAGCCGCATGAAGTTGTAGAAAGTAAAAATGAAAATGAGGAGAAGTTGAGAAGTGAGCTGTATGGAGTTGTATGAAAATGAGGAGAAGATAAGAAGAAACAAAGAAATGAATCCTACGACTGAGAGGAGAGGAGAAATAAAATCATGAGAACCTCAGAATTCAAATTTTAAATTTTGAAACAAACTTTTTAAACATTTAAAATCGTAGAGAGGAGTACCTCAAAATTCAAATTTTGAATTTTGAAATAACCTTTTATATTTTTTAGTTTATATTTTTTAGAATCGTAAGAATCGAGTATATTAAAAAATATATAAATTTTAAATTTTAAAACATTTTTTTAAAGTTAAACCTTTATTTTATTTAAAATTTAAATTTAGTATCTAGATAAATATTAAATTAGTAACAATTTTAAATTTTAAGTTTCTCATAGCTTTTTTTAAATTTTAAGTTTAATTGTATTTAAATTTTAAGTTTAGTAAATTTGATTTTACTTAAGTTTAAAATTTGTTAGTTAGAATTTAAATTTTATTTTATTTATATTTTTTATTCATTAAATTTGATTTTATTTGCATTGTAATTTTAGTACTTAGAGATTTATTTTTCCAAATGAAATCAATTTGAATTTCAAAGTTTCTCTCCTTTTTAAAAGTTTAAATTTAATTTTATTTAGGTTATAAATTTAGTAATTAAAGAACAATTACCTTCTAACTTAAATTTGATATTTAAATTTACTTTTCTTGTACGCTTATAACCTAAGCAAATTAAAAAGAAATTTGGAAAAGAAATTATTTCTTGCTTTTATTTGCTTCAATAGTTGGTGTAATCTAAATTACCATAGATTAGTTTGCCTTAGAGGAGAAAAAATTCTCCATATTGCTAATCGAAGCCATGCTCAAATTTTCCTGACTAGTTGCTAATCAGAGTCAGTTCGTTCACTCACATTTGGTTTCACACTCACAACAGTCCTACCATTCAAGCGACAAGTAGTGGTCAATATTGGTAGCTGTATATATTAGTGTGCAAATTAAAATCACTATGCAGAGCAAATTCCAGTTTTATCATTCACAGATTAGAAATGTATCAATGATTGATTATTTTTTAAACATTTACTCATATAATACCATTAATATCTTATCTCATCTCATATTAATTTAAATGCAAGCTAATATGTCATCTCATATAATTATTAAATGTAAGTTTAATCATAATGTTGTGTTGCTTTTTTAATTGTGAATATCCTATCCTACACACTTTATAGCAAATATTTCACTTTTTAATAATTATAAATAAAATGTCTCACATCCTCCTAAAGCACAGTAATTATGCGAGTCAAATTCTGAACCATTGTCGTCCATATTGTCTCTCTCTTTACTGCTATCTTCATCTCCTTTCCAATCTCCTTTCCTATTTCTCTCATCTATGTTTTATCTTCTATAGTGTTATCTTTATCTCCTTTTCAATCTCTTCTCCTATTTCTACTCACATAGTCAGTTCAATTCTCATCTCCTCTCCTATCTCCTTGCTATCTTTTCTTGTCTTTGGTTATTCTCTAATATTTCTACTCGCATACCTAGTTCAGTTCTCCTCTCTTATTTCTCCTCGCATACTTAGTTCTCATGTCCTCTACTATTTCTTCACTATCTTTTCTTGCCATTATTTAGTTCTCCTCTACTATTTCTACTCGCAGAATTTACAAATGGATTTTTTTTTGCAATTATCAATTGTGTTGAGCTTTCGATCAACAACAACTTATCATGGATTATCAAGAACAAAAGGCATCAAGAGGAGTGGAAGAGACAAGGACCATTGATAGTAGATGAGAAATATGTGTTTGCTTTGCAGAAGTAGCTCGAGAAGGAAGAGCATGAGAATATAAGACATTGCAGAGAAGAGCTACAAAAGTACTCTTTGACAAGAGAAGAGCTTGCACATCTATTTGAAGAGATGTCTTATAGAGTCACTCATTTTGGGTAATATCCAACAAACAAAGCTGAAAGTATTAGGAATAGACAAGAAGCATTGAAAGAAAGAATGTTTGATTCTTTGTGCATCTTTATATATTATAATTAATTGATGAAAATGAAAAAAAACGACACAAAGTATTGTGAAACCTACGAGATAGAGATGGCAAATGTGATGGTAGGATTGTAGCTTATGTCTACTACTATAAGGTGTTTTTTGAGAACATATGGTTTTGGGATTTATTTGTACTTGGATTCCTCACATACCATAAGCTACTTTCACAAATGTGATGAACTCTGTTTTTAATGTACTCTAGTTTTAATAACATGTCACGTCATATTTTTTAATTTTCTTTAGCTTACTTTTTGCTTCAATATATTATTTCAAAAGTCTCTTTTTTTCCCATTTTTAATCCAAAAGTACATCAAAAAACAAATTTGGACAGTGCATTAGTCCAAAATTAATGAAATAGGTGTTGATAAAGGAGTTGAGATGGGATGATTGTAGAAGTACATAGAAACAAACTAGAACCTCATTTGCAAAGGTGCACCTTCCTTTGAAATGCATCATAAGGAGAATATGATGTTCTAAACATTCTATAGTTCATAGCATGAAAGGAGGATACATCATGAGAAAGGAGGATATGATGTTCTATACATTCTATAGACTCGAAGCATAAACATCGAGACTGATTGCATCAAAGTAACTTTGATGTGCAAACTTGCCTACCTTTGAAGTCAATTTCTATTGCAATACTCAGAGGTGACAAGCCTAAAGAGGATGTGCCAATGATAGTGGAATAAAAACCCAACAAAGAACAATCAATAGACAATCAAATTAGGGACACACTGTACGAAACTTACCCTTGAAGACACTACTACCTTCATCATAGTATATGTCTGTATCCTCACAAGATTTGGCCTTCAATGACTCATTCCCTAAAAGTTTGTTTGAACATTGTAGTTTGTTTTCTAGCCTCGTCCCTATCCCTTCACCAAATAAATGTGATAATGGAGTATAGCCTACGAGTCAAACGAATCATGATAGAGTCAATCGTAAGGAAATGTAAACAATAGACTTAGTGGTGGTAAGGACATGCATGTACTAGTGGACTCCAAATTTGCATCATCAATTTTCTTGTGTTCATATTGGTCAAAATTCCTCTCCAAATTTTTGGGAAGTAAATGATCAGCATTAAAAATGGGAAAAGAAAAAAGAATGTGACATTAGGGGAGATTTGGGGTAAAAAGTGGCCCGTTACTTAAGGAGCTAATTCATGCTCTAATCAAAAAATTAGCAATCCACCAATAATAAGTCTCCAACATTTAATATTTGGAGGAAACCACAAAGTCCTCTCATGGGTGTACAAACTACCCTAGTCCCCACACCCTACTACTAGGCACCATCTTGTCTCCCCCCCCCGCCGCCCCCCTTGCCTCACTTGTCTTTTTGCGCCCCACCTCATTTGTCTTTTTGTGCCCACCCTTAGCCCCACCCTCTCTCTTGGTTCAATGAATCCCCTCTCTTAGTCAACCGTGTCATTTCTTCCCTCAAAAAAATTGACTTTTTGAAAACTTTATCCAAAACTCTTCCAAAAGCTCTCCCAAAACATACCCATGCACCCAACCCTCTTACAAGGTGAAATCTTTCTCCTATTACAAAGTGTGTAGGTTTGAAGGGCCTCTTTCTCCTCAGGGTATCCTCTCCATTTCAACATGGTGAAGCATTCCCCATCTCCTAAACCAAAGTTATCTCTTCAATCTTGTATTTGCCACAACTTGAAGGATGTTGATGGTGTTTGGACTCCTCAAGAGTTCAAGATCATATCTTGGGTTACAATACAACCATCTATACAATAGGTCCACACAAGGATTCTAGAAAGGACAAAGCGAATAAACAAAAGCATTAGAAAGGTCATATCATTGGCCCTTGAACACCCAAAAGGGCATCAAGGCCAGGTTACAACATGTGTACATGGCTCTGACATGCAGTTGTGGATGGTTCCAATCAAGCTTGCTTTCCTTCACATGGTAAGTGTTTCTTCAAATATTTATGTGTGTGTGTGTTTCTGAGAGCATTTTGAAAGTGTTTATATTTCTTTATGTATGTGTGTGTGAGTAAGCATTGCCAAAATATGTTTGGTTATTCAAATTTTTATGTGGTGTGTGTGTGTATGTGCACGCATGTGAGAGTGAGCATTATCAAAATGTGTGCGCTTATTCAAATGTGTGTGTGTGACTGAGCATTAAGAAACTCATATGTATGATTGAAGTGTGTGTGTGTGTGTGCGTGTGCATGTGCGTGTGCGTGTGCATGCATGCACGTGTGTGTGTGTGTGTGTGTGTGTCTGTGTCTATGTTTGTGTCTGAGAGAGAGAGAGAGAAAGAGAGAGAGAGAGAGAGAGAGAGAGAATCACCTGGAGAGGCTTCTTCATCGGATGGACCTTCGACCATCGAGTAAACAAAGATATCCATTGGACTTCATAGATCTTGAGGAAGTAGATGGGAAGTCCTAGTACGTCTAAAGTGATGTATGTTTTTAGTTTTCCACTTTTAATTCAGAGTCAAAAATGTTCTAATCAATATCTATTGTTGGATTTCTTAGGCTACAATTGAGGTTGACACTTTTGGAATGCAAAAGGGAGGCACAAGGTAACATTTTGGAAAATACTCCTCTTTGCCTACCACATGGGGCTTTTTCAAAGGCACACAATTGTCTGCATGCATGCGAAGTTTGCACCCCATGAAAGAGATGAACTAATAAAGTGTAGGGATCAATCTAAATTGAGATCCTTTGCACCGTTATCTCTCGTACAAAAAGAAATTTTGGTGCATTGAGATGTAGCCCCTAGAGGTTTTGGGCAAAAGGTCTCTAGAAGAGTCTTCACACTTGCACAAGAGTTCATCAAATGCTCCACTACTTGCTCAAAGCTTTGCAAGTCTAACAATCTTACTAGAGCTAGTTTTTAATAGTATAGTAGGAACAAAGAAAGGAGATTAGGATTGAATCTACTTGATAGACTTGTATAGATATAATTGTATATAATTGCAATGTACATTTGAGTACATATGTTTTACAAATAACTACAATGATATAGTTGCATAACTTCATCAATATCAATACAGACACTTTCTATGCTACATTATTTGCATTCTTAAAAATGTCAATTTTTCTTTCTCATTCTATAAACTTTTACAATTTTGATAGTTGTGTTGTCAATGTTAGGGTTTGTTGTTGTGATGTTAATGTGAGGGTTTGTTGTTGTTATAAAAAGCTCTTGTGAACAATTTGTGAGAGTTTTTAATTATTGTAAAAGGCTCAACATAGCAATGATTGCCTAATCACAAAAAAGGATGACAATTAGAAAATGAGAACACCCATTTGAACATCATACAAACAATAATGACCACCTTTTGCAAGCATAGATGGAGTTGAATAACTTTAAATTAGCACACAATGTACAAATCACTACTAGGAATACCCTTGTAATGGCCTTTGTATTGTCAATGGCCCTTGTAAAGTCTGGTGGAACCAAGTGGAATTCCAAAGGTCAATTAAAAAAGAGGTTGAATTGGTGCATCCATCGGCCATACATGGACCCCATCTGGCCCATGGGTGCATCAGTCCACCTCCTTTTTTTCTTCTTGACCTTTGGTGTTGGGATTGGTCACAAGAGCCATTACAAGGGCCATTGACATCACAATGGCCATTACAAGGACCATTGCAAGTGTATCACCAAAAAAACCTTTATATTATTTGAAATTAGGAATAGCTTTCTTAAATTTTCCTCATGCTACCATTGGATGAAAGGTCTTTCTATACTTATGTGGATAGTACATTGAAGGGAGGTGTAGAGATGAGGCCAAACACAGAAGGAAAGCTAGAGGAGGCATCGACAAGGGACATGGTAGAGATAGGATCACATAATTCTATGCCAATGTGCAACCATGTGTTCCATGACCTTCTCATTGGATTATCTCAATGTATGAGGCTCAAGGGTTTCTTAGAGATCTCATATTGGCAACATTCTATTAGATTTTACAACAAATAATGCATGTAGAGTCAAAATAATTGATTTAGAAAATGGCACCAATTGATGAAGTGGGGAGAGAGAGAGAGAGGCACACGATATAGCTACTTGTACACTATGTTGTATTGAATATTATCATGAATATATACATGAGAACCCATTAGGGTTAGGTTGGCCCCTAATGCCCTTAAGGTATGGTGCAATTTACACCATTCTCAACACCCTTTCTTAAATTGCACTGGGTAAGGAGAGGGTACATGTCCAAGAACTTTTTGTGGATTTCATTTGGTGTATATGATAGCATCCAAAACTGGAAAGAAAACTAAAATGCTCATTGCCAAAAAGTTGGGATAGCTTGGTCATGGTTGAGTAACTCTATTTCTGGGTTAAACATTTTAAAGTTTGATGATGTCGTTGGTGTTCTCCTTAGAGAAGAAATGCGATGGAAAAGTACAGGGGAAACATTAGGTAATACTTTGACTCTTGAGAACAAGGGAAGACAAAGGGAGAGAGGAAATAGCCCAGGACATCATGACAAGTCAAAGAGAAGAAAATCCAAATTGTTGGTCATGAGAGAAAAAGGAAGGAGATGGGCAACAAGAGAATATGCTAGAAGAAAATGTGACAGATAGTGTGTTGCAAGATGCCTTAATTCTTTCATTGGATACTATCACTAATGCATGGGTACTGGACTCAAGGGCTTCATTTCATGCTACACGTCATAGGAAATATATTCAAGACTATGTTCAAGATGATTTTGGTTGTTGGAAAGGACAAGTTGTTGATAAAATTATAGAATGGAAACTAATGGTTGCTGAAGTAGGTAAAGCATGTTCTTGATTTAAAAAGAAACTTAATTTCAACAAGACAATTGGATGATAAAGGTTGCACGACCACATTTGCAGAAAATTTGTGGAAGGTCACAAAAGGATCAATGGTAATAGCAAAAGAACCCAAGGTAGTTACAATGTATTTATGTACCAGTAATGCCTACTCCTCTATTGCTTTAGCTTCTACAGGAGCAAATACAACTTTTTGGTGAGGAGGGGATGCAAATTCTTCACTCAAGTAAGCTATTGCCAGATTTAAAGCAGGTTGATTTGGAATTTTGTGATAATTGTGTTTATGAAAAATAAAAGAGAGTCAGATTTATCGAAGTTGGGAAAGAAAATAAGAGAAAAAAATTAGAGCTTGTACAAGCATACAGATGTATGGGGTCCTACTAATGTATCATCTCTTGGTGGTTCTTACTATTGTCTTACTTTTATTGATGATGAAACTATAAAAAATTGAGTTTATTGCATTCAAAGAGAATCTGACATCGTCGAAACTTTTAAGAAATGGAAAGCTCTGGCTAAGAATGAGGCAAGAAAGAAGTTGAAGGCTCTCAAATCTAATAATGAAAGTGAATACTGTAGCAAAGGGTTTGATAGTTACTATGCATACAATGGAATTCATAGAGAGAAGACAACTCCAAAAATGCCACAAGAAAATTCTATGTTAGAGAGGATGAACAGAACAATCATGGAGCATGCAATGAGCATGAGACTACATGCAGGTCTACCCTTACAGCTTTACACTGAAGTAGTGAATGCAATTGTTTACTTAATAAATAGATCACCTTCAAGTTCCTTAGATGGTGGCATTTTAGAAGAGGCTTGGATAGGTAAAAAGGTTAACTATTCTTTTTTGAAGGTTTTTGGTTGTGAAACATTTGTCCATCTTGACAAGGAATTGAGAACAAAGCTTGAGGCAAAATCCAATAAGAGCATCTTTATTGGATATGGAAGTAGTGGGTTTTGTTATCGTCTCTTTATTGGATATGGAGGTAGTGGGTTTTGTTATCGTCTGTTGGATTATGAAAGTAACAAAATCATAATGAGTAGAGATATTATATTCAATGAGACTATAATGTATAAAGATCACTTGTAGAAAAGGAAGAAAGAAAATGCAGACAAAGAATACACAACTTTGGATGAAATTACTCAAGATGAAATTCCAAAGGTTGCAAAAAATGAGAATGTGCAACAAAATAGCAGTAGCAAGAATGAACCCTCCAGGTACACTTAGAAGGCTTATGAGGGTAGACCACCTGAGCAATTTTTTCTCCTTCTTTCAATTATGTTTTATTAAGTGATTCTAGTGAACCAGAAACGTATGAACAAGCAATGCAGGTAGAATCCAAAAAGGAGTGGAAGCAATGCATGGAAAAGGAAGTGGGCCCTTTGCTACAAAATGGGACTTGGGATTTGGTTCACTTGCCTATAGGAAAAACAACATTGAGGAATAAATACCTTTACACAGTGAAGAAAGAAGATGGAGGAAAAAGGAGGTACAAGGCAAGGCTTGTTGTAAAGGGGTTTGCACAAAATAAAGGTATAGACTTTGATGAGATATTCTCTTTTGTTGTTAAAATGACTTCAATAAAAACTATTTTGAGTCTTAAGGCTTTAGAATACTTGCACAATTAGATGTAAAGATACCTTTTCTTCATGGGGATTTAGAGGAAGAGATTTATATGCAACAGCCATAGGGATATGAAGTAAAAGGAAAGGAGGAATTGGTATGCAGGTTGAAGAAAAGTCTGTATGGTTTAAAGTAAGATCCAAGGCACTAGTACTAGAAGTTTGATAGGTTTATAGCAGAACAGGGCTTTAGTAGATGTCATTCATACCATTGTGTTTATTCTCAAAAACTAGACAATGGCAAATATATGATGTTGTTATTGTATGTTGATGACATTCTTATTGCAGGTTCTAACATGCAAGATATAAATGTGCTCAAGAGAAAGAGGATTTTGGTGTTGCAAAGCAAATCCTTGCCATGAGAATAACAAGAGATAGGAAAAATTGCAAGTTGACATTGTCTCAGAGTGAGTACATTAAAAAGATATTGGAAAGATTTAAATTGGAGAGATTTAAAATGCAAAATGAAAAATCTGTTTCTACAACTTTGGCTAATCGTTTTAAATTATGCAAGGATATATGTCCCAAGACATAGGAGGAGATTGACTATAAGTCAAGGGTTCCATATGCATCAGCAATTGGTAGCTTAATGTACGCAATGGCATATACAATGATGGCTAAATACCTCACTCAATTATTCATGTAGCTTAATTTGTGAATTCAAATCTAAAGCTTATGAAGAAACTAGGAACTGAAAAGGAAATTTGATGTATTAGAAAAAACAAAACACTTCAATTATACTATCCAACTGAGCTCATACCGACTAGGCTTGTTGCTCTTACAAAGACACAATAGATGGCCACAAAGGCTCAGCCTCAATCATCAACACCGGCATGGAATGAACATGTCATAGGCATCGAATCACCCTTTCAAGCAGATATATGTTAGTGAAGCTCTAGCATCTGATATAAAAGAATGGGATATACACTCCATCAGATGGAAAAGTAATTAATGTGGATCCCATCATGTATGGAACATAGAGGATCCACTTTCTGTTCCAGTTCCAATTTCTATTTCTACTATAGCTTTTGTTTCTAATTCTATTTGCTATATTTCTATTTTTGTTTTCTATAATACAGTTTCCAATTTATTGTTTTGTTGTAATTCAATTTCCAATTAGTATTTTGCTGTAACTCAATTTCCTGTTTACTGTTCTGCTGTAATTAATTTAACCAAGCTTTGATTTGTTGTATATTTTGACCTTAACCACATGCCAAGATTTGGAAAAAATTTTGTATGAAGTAGAGGTGATTAGGAAAGTCCTTTGGGCTCTCTTGGCTCCGCTTTGGGCTTCTCCATTCATCTTCATCTTTCATCCTTCTCATTTCCTCAACGGAAACATCACCATCATCTTTGTTTAAATTTGTATTTGATTTTTTAAATTTTCATTTGCACCAAAATCCTCCCAAAATTTTGGAACTAAATCAAAACTCAAATTTGAGCATTAGCCAAAATCTAAATGTACAATGTAATCATCATTTTCATCCAAGAATTCATCATCAAACAAAGTCAAAGCATCAAAAAATAATTCTAATTTATCATCCATCAAATCTAAAAATTATGTTTGTGAAACCATTTCAAAGATTGTTCCTTTCAAAACATAATCTGCATAATCAAAAATAGATACCTAAAGGTTTGGTACCACTCCTTCACTTTTCAGAACATCTAAAACAGTAAATTGATTGTCTACAATACCATCCTCATCCTCATGTGACAACAAAAATTGTTCAATAACATTCTCTTTATTCACATGCTTATCAACTTGAACATCAACATCATAAGCTAAAATATTATCATCAACATGCATGCCATCCACATTGTCATTTAAATCTTGTTTCATTAATATTTTTATTTGTTGAACCATTTGTTCTTCCATAGTAGGCAAAATGATCACACATGAACCCTTTGCATACTCTATAACTTCCCCATCATCACACATGAAAAATGCAATCTTTGCATAATCCACAAAAGATGGTGAATGAATATCAAGAACATTGGCTTTGTCACTTTGATTTGATTTAGAAATGTCTCACAAACCTTCTTTTTTTAATAGATCTTTGAACTTTGGTCGCTCAAAAAACTACAATATTGGATTTAGCTTCTATTGCTTCCACATCACATCAATAGCAAGAATTGGTGCAAATGCAAAGCGTTTGCATACGTTCATCATTTGATTATGAAATTTGAACTTCTTTCGAAAAGCAAACTACTTTTGTATCTTCATCGACTCTACTTGATAATTCATTTTCTTGCTGCTCCAAATGCTTATGAAATAGTGCAAAACTGATTGGCATATTGGATAGCTCCATACACACCATCATCTTGGGGGATCATCTTTGGAATTTAAATCATCTTCTTCATCCCAAGTATATTTTGATTGTAAAATATGAAAAATCTACCTTGAAGCTCTAGAATATGCTGACGAGATCTCCAATCATTGCTATAAAATCTGATATGCCAATCTCTTGCATTCTCAAGCAAAGTAAAATATTTAGAAAGGTTGTCCAAGAGTTTTTGGACTTTTTGGATTGATTATTCTTCACAAATGGCCGGATAAATCTGATAAAACTCCTCATCCAAGAGCAATGGATAATACTTCTTCCTGTGATCATGCTATGAACAAATTTTGTAAGAATACAAGGCATAATCTTTCCAAAAATGAGAAAAATTACCACATAATGAGCATTTTTGGATCTGTTTTTAATGTTTTGATTTTTTCATAATGATTAAAAATTCAAAAACTATGTAGAGACAAGGAAAGAAATTATTGGTGAAATTTGCTTTTGGATCTGGATCCCATAAGACCCCTTTTTTGGATCTATTCTGAATCTGAGTTTTGGTCTCTCTCTAGAATCTTGGATCTCTATTCTCAATTTCGGATCTCTCTCTAGAATCCCAAATATATGTTCTCTCTCTTTTGGATCTCTCTCTATAATCTCGAATTATTGTTCTATTCCAGATTTGTGTATTGCTCCGGATCTCTGTATGTGTTTATACTTTGGAAAGGCTTCTGACTATGTGTTGGAGTTGAAAATGTACTAAAATACTACTTGAATGTTTTTTGAATGTTCCTTGATTGACTATAAATGTTCCAATATGCAAATATTTATATTTGATACCTTCATTTGATCAATCTTTTGCAACCTTCTCTAGTCTCATGTAACTCAATTTCATTGTGCAATATTCATTTGAACCCAGAATCTTTTGCTTGAATGCCGAGTCGCTTTCTTTTCAGTCACCTAACCTCTTCAATGATTGCACTCCTCTGTTCTCCCTCTATCTAAGAACAAGAACAAGAACAAGAAGGGATTTGGCTTTCTCCTCCTCATCTTGTGGATGCAACAGTCAAAATATCCTTTCAAAACAAAAGAGTTTGTCGGATCACTGCAATTGGATTCCATAAGAGGAATAGCATCCCAGTTCACCATTCTTTGATCATTTTCTTCTCTTTATCACTCTTGCACAGGTCCATGTCCAAGCCTGTCCATGGGATCGGTGATGTGTTGGAACTGTAGGGCACACTATTATAGAAGACAAGATTCTTGATTTTTTATCATACACATAGAAGGGCTACCAAGTAAACACCACATATATATTTGTGCTACTCTTGATTTGAATGTTTCTATTCAAATGTTTCTACCAACAAAAGCTTTCAAATCTATAGCAATAGATGAAAGCATGATCTCAATTAATGATTGCATAATATTTCTCCTACCATTAGAGACTTGATTGAAAAGGATAAGGCAAAATCATTTCTATCATTGCAGGGATGCATCACTAAGAAAAATGCTTCTATTCCTTCTTTGGTTGCATCAATGATCATTAGCTGTCTTCTTTATACATTTCTAGCACCATAATTGGATACTTTCAAAGAATATGGCATGAGTAATTAATTCTATGCTAGAAAATTGACCATTCATATTAGGACTAGATTTCATTACGGATCAAAATCTATTGTGGTTGGACCATTTAAAAATGAAAACTAGAAGTGAATCAAAATTGTTGCTTCATACCTAATTGGTTGTTGAAGTTTGATTTTGAATTCAGATTGCCAAGCTTTTGAATGAACCGGAGTGGGGTTCACATTGCTAGATGGATCCCAAGCTAGAAACAAATTTGGCCATGCCTTGGTAGATGAATTCCCACATGAACTAAAAAATTTAGAATGAGAACTACTCCATTCTCTCACAACAGGATGGTCTCTTCATCACTAGAGTCGAGAATGATGGAACTCATTGCAAGATTTCCAATGTTAAGGCTAGAGAAAGAGCATTAAAGAACAAAGATGGGGAGAGAGAGAGAGAGAGAGAGAGAGAGAGAGAGAGAGAGAGAGATTCACTTTGCAAGAAATATACAAGCTGAAAATGTAATGCATTCTCTCCATTCCATTCCTTCATCCATTATTGCATTCTCTCTATTCCATTACAGGCTGAAAATGTAATGCATTCTCTCCATTCCATTCATTCCTTCACTTTGCAAGAAATATACAGGCTGAAAATGTAACGAATTCTCTTCATTCCATTCCTTCATCCAAAGACACGTGAGAGACAAAAATGAAAAGATATAAGACAAAAAGGTAGGTGAGGAATTGGGGAATCATGAAAGTCCACATCCCTTCACATCTCTATGTGAATAGACTAAAAGTTGATCACTCTCAACCTTAGAGTGATTGCACATTATTCATACTTAGTTATCACTGTGTTCTGAGGATTACCAAAAAGTGAGCCATGGATAGCAAGCCACAAAAAACTCGAGCCAGTCAATTATAATTTGAAATAGAGAACACAAAGTATTAAACTAGTCCTAGATACTTTAATTACTATTAGCCAATGAAGAGGCCAAACTGCCAAACCACAGAAAACTTTTCATGAAACATGCTACTATACAAAAGTAGATGATAGCTTGCAACCCTAACCATTTGAGTAGTCAAGTACCAAAATCATTCTTTAGTTCTTGCACATGAAAACTCTTACTTATACTATTTGGACAATAAAATCTCTCGAGCTCTGTCCAAAACCACTTGTCTTTCAGCCATGTTTTAGATTGTACATCAACTCCTCAAGGCAGTACCTCAAATATTAAAACAACTCCACCTTTGTGAGAGTAGCTTGATCTATAAACCAATGGACTATAGCACTCATTCCTAGCACGACAATGAAGTGATAGTATATATTTTTGCATGGAATATAAGTTGTCCTATTACTTCGCATTCAGTAATGTCAAGGCATGAGATTTGAGATGTGGCTTCCAATTAGATCCTCCACATTGAGGCACAAAATTACCGCGATGCCAGATGCATTTTGTTGAATTTCATGTGAATGTCATACAACCTTCCCGTCAAAATTGGAATACAGAACCTCCAGTACATAAGAGCATGGTTCGAGAGACTAGTTGTAGCAACAATAAACTCCCCCCTTCATAGGACTTTTCATCACGAGCCATCTTCTGATGCATAGAACTGTACCAACCTGCTAGCTAGGACATCCATACCTTCCTTTTCTCCACTTCAACCAAGAAAATCCCGTCGACCCTTCAGAGTCGATTTTCACATAGTCCACCATCCCAAGTACCAATTGCAACTCTTCCCAAGCATCCTGTTCAGCACTCAATAGAGACGATGCTTTGTGTGATCGATACATCTCTTCCTTCGTGAAATTCCAAACCCTCCACAAATCCAATGTCTCCTATCTACCTTGGTCTTAATAGCTTGCCAGCACTACCCTCTATCAACCGAACCATTCGAGGCATACACATTCAAAACTCTTAATACAAAACCATCATTTGTGCTCCTCCTAAAACTCAGGTCAGATGCATCGTCTTGTGTGTTCTACCATGCTTATCTCCCAATGGAAAATGCATGTTCTCTCCTTCCCTTCCATTTTATTATAGGTCCCACCGTTGTACATTGTCCCCATAACCATTAAAAATGCACCAACACTATCTTTTGCATTTGCTCATTCAACATCATCCGGAATCGTACCTACACATCTGTATTCTACACTTTGAACTCACATGTCACAATAGTTAGAAGATCGTACACAATGGAATCATACACATGAGCTACCATAGTAACCCAACAGCTAACCTAATGTATGTGGTAAAAATCCACCCACATATTACCAAGAATCCCCCCTAGCCTCATTCTATTGACAAGGTCCACACCTAAGGTAGGACCAACTGTATACATCTTGAAAAAGTGTGGTTGGTTTTCATCTTGCAAATGGCTTGGAAAAAGTATGCTTTGAATGAAAGGATATCTACATCTATTCTTCAAAGCTGAAATTGCATCCATCCCCCTGTCAAGCAAGATAGACTCCTTAATTTAACATTGAATAGACCTTTGAAGGCATCTTTGGTGGCACAATGGAGTGAGTGTTTTAAGAACCTCATGTAGCTTTGTCTCATCAAATTCTTTGTTTTGAACACCTTCCTCAACAAGCAACATATCAACCATCAACAAATCTCGGGTCACTCCCATCTCTATGTTTTTGCATGAGGCATATGGAGCTAGCTTAGCATGCATCATTACCATCTCCTCTACCTTCTTGATTTGTAGTATCAATGCTCCAAGATTCGCAGGATGATTATGTGTAACCATATGAATTGCACATCTACTTATTCCTTCATGATCATGGGGCAGGTAGTAGTAAATAAATGCACTACTTGGTGCAACACACTCAAGATGCTCTCCATAGTGCTTACAGATCAAAGACCCACTCTCTCCACTTAAGGCCCCATAGGGGGAGGCCTCTTCCACTTACCTTTCTATTGTGTTTCATTGATCATTCATGTGTGATCATTGTATGCACAATCAACATTGTAGCACCTCAAATAACCTTCACATCTACTAGTCCTACTAATACCATGAAAAAACTCTTGCCTACAAGTAGTGTATTCTATCCAAACATGTCCGTTAGACTTTTGACCCGTTCCTTACATGGGAGAGCTAGAAGATATTGGGGACAACTCAAAAAGAACATACCCATCATACATATTGGGGAGCTCATCAGCCACTTTGAATTGTCTACACACTTGAAAATGCCACATGCAAAGACCTTGACAATGGAAGGTGTTGCAAATAGATGCTCACATATGGCATGGAGTTTGCTTTACTGGATAGAATACAAGTAGTGTATTCTATCCAAACATGTCCGTTAGACTTTTGACCCGTTCCTTACATGGGAGAGCTAGAAGATATTGGGGACAACTCAAAAAGAACATACCCATCATACATATTGGGGAGCTCATCAGCCACTTTGAATTGTCTACACACTTGAAAATGCCACATGCAAAGACCTTGACAATGGAAGGTGTTGCAAATAGATGCTCACATATGGCATGGAGTTTGCTTTACTGGAGGACGTTTTCTTCTTTGTAGTCACTATGAACATTGGATTCTTCCATCCATCAAGTCTAAATCCTTTCTCTCGATCTTCCAACTCGACCAACAGAGTTGCCACTAAAACATCTTCACCTTTGGTCGCTTGATGCAACTCAATCTCCTCCTCTCCAATGGACAAGTGGTCTCTAATGTTCCTAAACATATGAAAATATAGTAGACCATATATAAATCTATGTATAGATACATGAATACATAAGTCCATGCATACATATAAGTCCATCTATATATTTGTAAGAGAATATATAAGTCCATAAATCTATACTAGACCACATATAAATACATGTATATACACATGAAAACATACTTAGTCCATCTATAAATACATATATATGTTAGAGAATCTATAAGTCCATGTATATATGATTAGCTATTTACATCCATGTGAATAAGAGTCCATAAATATTGACCATGTGTATTAGATCATATGGATTTATGTAAGCCCATTTATAAAACCATCTATATTATAGCATATACAAGTCCATGTATATATAGATAATATGACCATGTATAAGTCCATGTTCTTGTATTAGACCACATTCAAGACCATCTATAAGTCCATGTATATATATTATTCAAGATGATCGAACTTCCTTCCTTTTATAGCCAAAAGAGGGGGTCTCTCCACATTAATGTATCCTCCCACATGCATGGTGTGTGTGGAAATCCAAGCCTTGCAGGGATGGCTCCATGCATTCAATCTAAGATGATGTGTCATTATCGGACCATCAGTAGCTAAGCCGATCAGCATTTTTAGAAATGTAATGCCAACTACTCCTAATTAACGAAGGGAAGAGTTCTTGGGATATTGTTGATTGACGGAGGGCTGATTTACTCCACTCCTCCTCACAATTGCCTTCTCCTCACGGTTGCCCTCTCCTCAAGGTTGTGCTCTTCTCACTACGGCCCTCTTCTACTCACTGTTGCCTCTCACCAACGATGCCCTCTTCTCCTTGCTCTCCACATGGACTCCTCCTCTCCTCCTCTTTGTAGCTGTATCTTTGAGCTCCTCTTCTCCTCTTTGTGGACTCATCTTTGTGCCCTCTTCTTTGAGCTGCTCTCCTCATGGATGCCTCATCTTCAAGCTTCCTCTCCTCACGGTTGAGCTCCTCTCCTCAAGATCGCCTATAGCATCTACAAGTCGAGATGGACACCTTTCATTTTGTAAATGTTACATTCAATGTGGGTCATGAAGGACTGAACATGGCATTGATTAGAGGCTAACAATGCCACCAAAAGCATGCACTATGACTGCATTTGGACCCATGTTAACATGCGGTCCAAAAGCACTCACAGTGCATGATTTTTTTTGCATTGCTTGGAGGCCCCATTCGTCATGTTCCATAGCCAAGGATGGGAAGCTAGATGAAGATCTTGAGGAGAGCATGAGAGTGTGGTTAGAGAGGAAGGAACGGGGGAGAAGAAGAGGTAGAGTGATGGTGGCAAAGCTCGTGAAGCAATTGTGGAGAGGCAGGGCAAGAGGAGAAATAGCAAGATGGAGAGCAAGTGAGCATGGGACCCCATAGCTTGCAATGCCACCAAATGGATGCATTTTGAGTGCATTTGGACTACGTGTAAATGCACTCAAAGTGTAAACACGCAGTCCAAATGCACTCAAAGTGCATCCTTTTGGTGGCATTGTTTTAGTGCATTTGGACCAATAGCCATGGCATTTGCAAGATCCTTCTTGCACAACTATGGCATTTTGATCCTTCTTCCCCTTCTTCTTTGGTATTTTGCGTCGATCTTGTGTAGCTCTATTACTCTAATCGCTATGAGAGCTTCAGCTGCCATAGTTAGCAAGCACATCACAAACATTGCTCCACCTTTCTTCTCTCAGCAATGGCAGACCTCAACTCCTTCCCCCTCGACTGATTCCTACCTACCACATTCTCTCTACTCTTGTCGTGGTGGCTTCTCCTCTACTGCTACCTGAAGCATCACCACAAAGGCCCCAAATTGTGGCCACTCGTCTACTACATTCTGAAACAGGCTCGCAACTTTGACACTCTCCATAACTAGCTCCTCGACTGCCTTAGACGCATCTTCACCTTCTTCCCATGATGTGCATCAACAACACCTTTGCAACGGATCCAACCAACATGGAGCACATCCTCAAGATCAACTTCCACAATTATCCGAAGGTATTTAGTTGCAATCCTTTTCCTCTATTACGTGCATTTGAATTTGGAGTTGCTTCTATGCAGAGTTGCTATCGCTAAGCAACTTGCCTTTTGTTGTCTTGCTAATTTCAATAATCAAACAAATGAATGCCACTAATTGGTCATAGGAAATCAGGACCCTCTATGCCATTGCTTTCAAGTGATTTTGCCAATTGTCTCCCAGTCTTTCATCTATCACAAATGAATGCCCGGAATCGGTCATAGGAAATTGGGACCCTCGATGTCGTTGCTTTCAAGTGATCTTCCCAATTGTCTCCTAGCCTTTCATTTATCACAAAACATTTCTCCATATCCTAACCTCATGTGTTGTGCCTAATAAAAACTTCGATTCATCGAGCATCAACTCCTCCTATTTGCTTTTGTGGTTTCTATTGAAACTAAGACTTGATTAAGGTCTAAATAACACACACACACTTACCATGATGCGAAGAGACACACACCTCTTCGCATCTATCTCTTACAACTATGTAAACTATTCACCAATCAATTAATACAACAATCAATTCTACCTATGTGCACGACTCCCTGACTTCTATATGGTATCAGGACAACGATGGGCCCAAACCACCCACGCTTCCTACAAGAAAGGACTACATATCCTCCTTGGCAAAGGAGTGATCGCAGTTAACAAAGTTCTACATAAGACTGCCATTCAATGGCAAAAACAAAGTGCAGTTAACATAGACCTGTGTATGTCATCTAATGAAAGGCGACAAGAAGCAAGAGAAGGCCACCTACATCCCAAAAATGTAGAAGAACAAGGTGAATGATATTCAATCATTCATAAGGCCTACCCAAGATCAAAAAAGTAAACAAAAAGGAATCCACTAAAATGGTGTGAAGGAGGAGGAGATGAAGGAGAGAGAGAGAGAGAGAAGGGGGTTGTGGGAGAAAAGGTGGAGATCGTGTGTAAGAAGACTTGAGGAGATAAAGAAGGAAAGAGAGAGAGAGAGGTGAGAGAGAGAGAGAGAGAGAGAGAGAGAGAGAGAAAGTCAACCACTTTAAAGTCTACATTCAAGTCCAATGAAGAAGAGGCTAATAGGAAAAATGCACTTCCAAAAATTCAAGAAATGTGCATTCAAGTCCAATGAAGAAGAGGCCAATAGGAAAAATGCACTTCTAAAAATTCAAGAAATGCCTAATTTTTGCTTTGCCAAAATCTCATCGTTGCTAAGGCTACCCTGAGGGCAGACCAAAAAGGCGAAGACCCACTCCTGCCTAGTCAAGGAGAAGCAGATGACAATATGCAACCCCATGAAGGGATCAACAATAGAGGCGGACTCCCAGCCAATAGAGGAGCATAAATAAAAGGCTCCCACAACAAGAGAAGATGAATCAGACCAAAGTCTGAAACCCGACATACTCTTGCACAGACGAGGAGATGACCAAAGCAACAAACCAGGGCAAAATCATGAAGAAAAGACGAGAGAAAATCTTGAAACCCTGACCGCAGGAAAAGACCTGGCAAAAGGCATGCAAAAAGAAACAAATGGGCACCTCCGCCCCAAAGAGGAGAGAAATTATCAGGGCAATCCCGTGCCCACGCATGGAGACAAGGAATATGGGAACGATGGCACACTCCAGCCAGCAAAGGGACAAATGATCAACAACAACACTGCACCTCAGGTCAATCGATGGGTGAAGAAGAAGAATTCGCTTCTTCTTTGCATGACTATCTATACTCCCTTTCATCCTGGGGAGAACGTAGAATACGATGACCAAGCTCATGATGTTGCATTTGGAGAAGATTATGCAGATGAATTCGAGGCTGCCCAGAAACACGAATCTGCCAGCTATGATCCGGAACAAGGAAAAGATGTTCCATAGGTGATGATAGAGTGGAAGAAGAAGCCACATGCAGTGTTGAAGTAACTAGAAATGGAAACCTGCGACCATCGGAGGAATTTGCTGCATGCAAAGATGAAGATCCCATCAAACCAGATCGATCAATGGGTTGCGACAAGCACAATGGCAATGGATTTGATGAAAGAATCCACGCAAGATTTTCTTCAATTAGCACTGCAAACCCTAACCACAACCAAGAATACGAAGCAACGGCCAATTTTGAAGATGATCAAGATTTCCAAGATGAAGAAAAAGATCGAAACGAGTCAGATAAAGACCAAACTGACGCCCACGATGCAGATTCAAGCACTCAGTCTGATGATCCTCAAGATAACAATGATGAAAATTTTGAGGACAAGCAGGATGAAGCAGATCCAACGGACTACCAAGAACAGGATAGGGATGATAGCACTGAAGATCACGAGGATGACATTCAAGATGAAACTGATGACCAAGGCACAGTTGAAGACTAAGATAGCGATCATGATGACAATTCAGACCAAGCTAAAGATGATGATTCTGAGTGAACATGTAGAAGATCAAACTTTCCCCTCTCTCCAGTTCTCTCGCTCGAGGGGGAGAATTAATGCACAAGCTCCAGAACAGGAGATGAAGATTGAATATCAAGCAAGATGAAGAAAGATGAAAACCAAAGTCTTTATGATGCTAATCATTCAAGCTGTATTAGATCCTAGATAGAATAGTATGCATTGCATACTTTTACAAATTATAGCATTTAATTGGCGACTCACCTCCAACTGAAAATTGGTGATATATATATACACACACTCACTTTCTTACTCTATTACTCTTCAAGACCTTATCAGTCTCAAGGGGGAGTATTGAAACTAAGACCTGATTAAGGTCTGAATAACACACACGCACTTACCGTGATGCGAAGAGACACATACCTCTTCGTATCTATCTCTCACAACTATGTAAACCGTTCACCAATCGATCAATACAATGATCAATTCTACCTATGCACACGACTCCCTGATTTCTATGTTTCCATTTGCAGTTTCACCCCTTCTGCACCCTTCAAGGTTGCCACTAGAAACATTGGGTTGACTAACTATGTTTTGGCATTGTAGATGTGTGTTTCAGTCTTTTGACATGACCTTCTCTTAGGCAAGGTGAACGTACCCATAAGAGATTTGTGGATGTTCTAGGCACTGGCATCTTCAACATGGATGGTGATTAGAGGTGGCTTTAACAACAGAAAGTTACAATCCTCAAATTCCCATCCTCCAAGAAGCTGAGAGATTACAGCATTCATGCATTCAAGGTGGAGGCATTGAAAGTGGTTGAAGTGCTTTCAGTTACTACAAATAAAAATGAAGTGGTTGAAGATGAAAAATGAAGTCTTTGATCTTCACCTCTAAAATATTTTTTGATAGCAAAGATCTCATACAACTGAACTAACTAGTTTTCTTAGTCTAATTGATTACAGGATGTTTATGTGTCTAACTTTGGACTCGATTTGAAAATTTTGATTTGGAGTTCATCTTCGCAACCTGTCACCCTAGCTACCAGCAATGCCATTCACTGCTACATTTGATGAATCCCACAGCCTGATCATTAGACGATATGTCGGCATGCTCTAGAAAGTGAAGTGTGCTCTAAACCTAGGCATAGAAGTGAGGCTATGGAAGTGCGTGAAGGTCATGGACTCGTTCATGTACAACGTGATAGATACCCGAAGGGTTGAAATGAGAGCTTCGCAAGTTCTTGGACAAGAGGTATGTAACTAGCTTTTCTAGCTCAGGATGGCATATGATCGCTAAGATCTACATCGCAAAAATTGCTCTAGTTTGCTCAGAAGCAGGAGGCATTCTTCAATCAGAATTGGTTCTAGCAATCAAAGCTGCCTCATATTTTGAAGAGAAAGGTGCGGTCTGTGTTGGTGGCCATTCAAGGTTTATCTACATGCATTTATCCTCCTCACAAGGGCAACTTGTGTGTGTATTTGTAGAGACTCAATCTCCTCTCACAACTCATGGTTTTGGAGAACGATGATGGTCTTCCTTACATGGACAAGCAACTAAGAGATGTTGTCATCAACTTCATCATTGAAGGTAGGGACACCACTCCATTAACATTGTCCTGGTTGTTCTTAATGCTCTCCAAAAACCCTCGCACTATGGACAAAATCCTTGAGGTGGCAGCTCATGTTGTGAACCAATCTGATGATGTTGTTACCAAATTACCACCACTCGACTATTTGGAGAAAGGGTTCGGTATTCATGCTCACGGGAGACCTATGGGTCAGTAAGGTGTAGAAGGGTTCTTTTTACTGTAGTTCTATTGGTGTTGTGATTGATCCATTATGAATTTCATGTGAGTTCTTGCATGGATTGCAGCGTGGCTTTATTGTGTGTGTTTGGCTACATAGTAGGAGATGGAGGCGAGTCGTCACCTCCATTCTAGCATGCTCCAGAGGTGCTTTTGAGAGTCGACTCCCACAAAATTAGTGAGGGACATTAGCTCTTTGTGTGTGCAGAGAGTCGAGGTCACGAGCATGTGAGGTGGCTATCCTCTGGTGGGGTTGTCTTGAGCAAGTCGTTTGAGTAAGTTAGTTGTAGTTGTGTGGTATGAGCCTATGTGGCGAGCCTTTGTGGAAAGTGTATTATGGTAAGAAACCTATTATTTCACATTTAAAGAGCAACAAATCCCATAGGGATGAGCTTGGTTTTGGACAAAAGTTTGAACTTTTTTCAATGAGAGTTATTGAGTCATTTGATTTTATGGTTTCTCTTTAGTTCATGATCTTGTGATTTTAATTTTGAAATAAATTGTTTGATTAAGTTTATTGCATCCATCAATTAATTTGACGCACTAAGCCATCATTCCTTACAGTAGAGAAATGGCAACATCAAGGAGATTGATCAATTTTTGAACTACCAAGTGCTTAATCAAATGCATTACCTCCATGTGGCCATTACCAAGTTCCCTTTTGTACTCTTGCAAGTAAAAGAAATTTAAACATAATCTCTCCATTGAATGAGATCTTGCTTGAGTGTGATCTTTCTAACATGTTGGCACAATCTTTGTTTGAAGGACCTTGCATTATATGGTTGGAGAAATACATTCATGTTTAGGGCTTGTAGGTTGCATGGCATGTAGTTGTGGGGGACAGAGTGCTTTATAGACATGTCATGGAGAATGGAGAGGATTTGATGGTTAGTTTTCTTTCTTCCATTGTTTGCTTTTATCACAATAGGTAAGAAAAGTTTAACAGTATTCAAACTTTCATTGTTTGTGTGTGCAGATGCTTTCCTTCATGGTAGTATTTGCTAGACGTGTGGGCCGTCATCCACTTATGTTCTACCAAGAGAGCTAGATATTATTTGACAGACTTCACATCAAGCAAAGGAGTGACTCATGGAATCGCTATCTTCCAAATGCTGAGAAGATGGCAGGATCTTCATTGAGTAGGCATGCTAGATGATTAGTGGGGAGGTCCACTAGTTTTTTGGGTTGTATTTTGAGCTTGGTGGGTCCTACAAGTGGCCTTTGCATAGAGATGGGATGTGGAACAACACCACTTATGTGAGCATTCTAGGCTACTAGTCATTCTTGCTTTTCTTTTGATAGTGATAGTAGTATTGTGCATTCAGTGTGGAGCCCCTTATGCAAGCATTATGTGCAAAGAAGTTAGATTGGATGTAGGCTACTAGTACATAGGGAGATGAGTTTGAGTATGCCTTGATGCCTACTATCAATCCATATGATGAATCTTAGTGAGACACTAGTTACTTGGATATTTGTTATGCTTCATTTTTTGCTATTTTGAGAGCTTTAAAAAGTAAAATTTGATTTTAAGAGTGGCATATCCATACAGCCTATATGTGATATGATATATTGATTGTGATTAAGAGTGGAAAATCCATAGGGCTTGTATGTGATATGATATCTTGATTGTGCTTAAGAATTTGTAATGAGTTGTTTTGTGAGCAAGGAGATTATATTGGTATTTAAATAATCCATAACTTGAAGAAAGTTTCTACTTATTGTAATGTCAAGTTAACTTGCGCTCATATGTTGATGTCTATAGCTTCCTACAATGCTATGTGAAAAACATGTCAAAGCAAATGGAGGCACGTGGGAAGTATGATGTCAATGATGAATGCTCTAAGGTGTAGCACATGCCTCACCTTCCACTCTTGAGGAATGATATCATTTTGGCTTCTTCAAAAGAACTTCATAGCTTTGATTTCCAAAGG
Organism: Dipteris shenzhenensis; assembly: GCF_047967505.1. NCBI lineage: Eukaryota > Viridiplantae > Streptophyta > Polypodiopsida > Gleicheniales > Dipteridaceae > Dipteris > Dipteris shenzhenensis. The sequence continues at coordinate 4,671,532 of NC_141623.1, forward strand.
ACATTGTACAAAGTTTTGATTTGGTGTGAATATTTAAAATAGTCCTATTGGATGATGTTTTTTGGCTCACATTATTCTCCTTTGTTGAGTATTATGGTTGCATATTTCATGTTATGGCGTAGAAGTTAGTCATGAAATTTTGAAATTTCTTATGTCACTAAAGTAATCGGTTAAGTCACTGAAGTTCATGATATGACAATGAAGTCAATATTGCAATTTACTAAGTCACTCGTGCTACTAATTCAATCAATGAAGTTAATGAATTGGAAGGAAGTACAATCAGTAGCAGCAATTTAAGAATAATGAAAAGACTTCAAGACTTACATTTATGTGCATGATCATACATAGCTTGGCTCACTTTTGGTGGCTCAACTTTCTCCTAGTATCACTTCTAGTGGCTTGCCTTTCTGACTACCTCCCGTGTTCTTGCACGTACTATGTTTTTTGTTATTTTTCTTTGCATGCCTAAAATGAAGAGGCATTGAAGAGTGTACTACATGCACTATATCATAGTTCCACCATGTATTTTATGCATACCCATGGAGTATACTTGTGAATATCATATATACTTTTAGTATGTTGAATAGTATATGCATTATGCTATATGCATACTTGTGATTACTATGTTTACTAATTCTAGAACCTTTAGTAATAAGTTTTGCTATACTTTAATAATTGTTCTTTGCATGTCTGAAATTTATTCCCACATGTTGGGTGAGCAGATGGACTTGTATCTCAAGTTTATGGGATAGAACCCTAATCTTATGCAAAGTAGCTTTAAGCATTATAAGCCCTCGCACATTATCAAACTTAAAGACATGAATATGCGTTGTTGCAAAACACACATAGACTTTGACCTAGCCCAGCAAGCCTTGAACTTGAGATCTAGTCATGTTGGAGCATTCCTCCATAGATGAATGCACAGCCTATAAGCCACCTAGATTCTCATCATCTGTTGCAAGGGAGGCCAAGTTTAGTAACCTAAGGTCTCTATGGGAGCCACTGGTCTGTCTAAAGGGAGACTTTGAGTGGTCCCGATTGAATGCATTTGTGGCACATGCACAAATTGTAGTCTAACTAATAGGTAATTTGATGTCTTTCCAAATGAAATGAGGGAAGACATCAAATTACCTATTAGTTAGACTACAATTTGTGCATGTGCCAACCCTATTTCTCTAAGGTGGAGGTTATCTGAACATGTGAGTGATAAAGGATTGGAGAAAAAGAGATGGCTACTATCGTATAAGAGCACTCAGCCAAGTGAGCTTATCGATCACTTGGTTCAATCCAACCCAAATTATGTGCTTCACAATTTCAGGGCCAAATCTAGCAAGATAAGTAGTTGAGGATGTTCATGGCTACTATCGTATAAGAGCACTCACCCAAAGGAGCTTATGGATCACTTGGTTTAATCCAACCCAAATTATGTGCTTCACAATTTCACGGCTAGATCTAGCAAGATAAGTAGTTGAGGATGTTCCTTGGCTAATTTTTCACAGATGCTATTATCTCTATCATAGATTTTGTAGAAAATTACTCATTTCAAGAAGAAGATGAGATACAAAGTGCTCACTGGTTCAACAAGCAGATAACAATTCTACTACATATCACATACAGTCATATGCTTGATTCTTCTATGACTGATGCCAATCTACTTGCTAACTCATCGGAGTCTAGGTAAAACAAGTAGATAACAATTCTAGTGCATATCACATACAGTCATTTGCTTGATTCTTCTATGACTGATGCCAATCTACTTGCTAACTCATAGGAGTCTAGGTTGATGCATCACACATATGAACACTATGTTTTTCTATTGGATTGGGAATGGATTAACAAATGATTCCCATGTATAAGAAAATATAAAAGAACATTGGGTGTGGCCAGACCACCGGTGCTTCCTCTAATTTAAATCAGCCCATGGATTCTACTTTGTCTCAAGATTTAAATCCTTGACTGGTCTAAACAAGATGTGGAATTTCTTTAGATCTAGCCATGGCAAGGGGGAACATGATGGATTTGGTGTTGTTATTAAGAAAGCTGTGTTTAGACACCAATTAATATGCCCTCAACAAAAGCTCAATGATGCCCATGATGCTATAACATAGCTTATGGACAACCCCTCCATAAGGCTACAATCAACATACAGTAAATGAAGTCTAAAAAATAGTGTAATGTGCAAAGTGGTCCATGACTTGAAAGTGAATTACAAACAGTTGCTCAAAATAAGAAAACTTTTTTGTTTCTTAGTGCATGAATTGATAAGAGAAATTGAGGGACTGTAAGCAACACTTAGTACTGTGAACAACTCTTCAACTCACAAACATAATAATGCATCATAGATGAAACCTATCCTATATATGTCATCAACCTCTTAGCTGCTTGCAACATCCCACACTCTCTAGACTCCACTATGCTGTAAAAAATATTCACAAACATGATATAGGCCATCCTTCAAGGTGATTTCTCACGAAGATGAGAATACATAATATTTGAGAAGAGGATGAGCGCTGCAACTAGGGAGCACTCCCACAAGTCCAATCTTTGCTGGCAGCAAGATAGGAGGAGCCTATCAATACAAAATAGTTACCTATTGTATTCTCTATTTTGGAGCCTCTTCTCTACGTATTTTGGCTCCAACCTCTTTTAGATAGTTGTAGATATTTGCAATAAAAAAGTATTTCTCAAATATGAGTTAGAAATCAAAGTCATTGTAAAAATATTGTGACTACTGCTGCTTTTTTTGGAAAGTGCAATTGCTTTTTTAGCTACATGCTCTTTACCCACACCCCCACTCGCCTATCTACCATTATTTCCACCATCAACAATCACATTTTACCTTTATACAAATAAACGTCCAATCCTAGCATGAAAATATGACCTAAGATGCACAATAGTATCAATTATGCCTAGTTCCTACCCCTTTCCTACCACTAGAGGTTCAAAATTGGGGTCCTCGACATCTGCCTATCATTTCTGCCGACCCCTTAGTTGTAGACATTCATGTCTAGTAGTCTTCAAAAAGCTAATATAGTGAGTTGGAGTAGTCCTTCTCCTCCTTCGTAGTAATATAGACCATGCCTCATCCTCTTTTCTATCCACTTGTCATGTAGTGATCATGTATTTCTTAAGTTGGTATCCATTAACTCTGTTTTTGTGTAGGGTGCCATCTAAGTTCTCCAACTGGTATGAGCCATTAGAGAATCATTTTTGCACTCAAAAAGGGCCTTTCACACTTTGTTTGAAACTTAGTTTTGAAACTGTTATCCAGATTACTATCATAATGGAGCACAAGGTCACTCTTACCAATTTGGTTGTCCTTAATCTTCTCATCAGCTCTCTGCTGGTTTTGCTCTTGGGTCTTTTGCTAGTGTTCCAATGCTTGCATCTGATCCAAATCTGTTGTTTGTAATTTTAGAAAGCGATTCTTGAAGTAACGCTGAGGCTCCTAATTTATCTTCATTAAGAATATCAATGCTTGCACCTAGACCTCAATAGTAGGTAGCAAAGGTTCAACTCCATAGATAAGGTGGAAAGGAGATAACTAGGTGCTTCCTTTCACTACAATCTTGTAAGAAAATAACACACAAGGAAGCTCTAAATCCCATGTTTTCTCATGAGTCCAAGTCATCTTGCTTGTTAGTTCACCATTGAAAGTTTCATTCATCCCCTTACATTGTGGATAGTAAGGACTGGCATACCTAGATTTGATTTTCAACTTTTCACATAAAAGATCTATCAAATCACTCTAAAATTTGGTTCCTTTTTTTGACAAGAGCTTTGGCCAATGCTACTCCAAACCAGCAAAAAAATTCCTCATACAGAAATTTGCATTCACTACTTTCACTACCTTAGCTTTTGCCCATCTGGAGAAGTAGTCAATGGATGTAATCATGTAGGATTTTTCACGAGCAATCATAGGCAACAATCCAATGGCATCTATCCCCCACCGTTCAAAAAGTTTATAACAAGTATGATATTCCTTGGTTCAAGATTTAACACCCTTTTTCCCATTCTCTGATATTGGAAACAAGATCTACACCAATGTTGTATATTCTCTTTAATAGAAGGCCACACATAACCCTCCAAAAATATTACTTGCAATGTTCTTTTGAAAGCAAAATGTCCTCCACATACCCCCTCATGATTGGTTCACAATATATGATATATCTCCTCTTTCCAAGGCACCCTTCTCAATACCAAATCTGGTCCTTTCCTAAAAAGAGTATCATCAACAATGAAAAAATTTAGCATTTTTTCACAAATTGATTCTTCGGTCCTTTCCTAAAAATATTATCATCAACAATGAAAAAATTTAGCATTTTTTCACAAATTGATTCTTCCCTTGTTTTATCATACGTGATGGTACCTTCCTGTCTTCAAAAATGCTTCCTTCTTGGCAAGATACTCCCTCCCACAATATAAAATTTCATCTGCCTTAGTTGCAAATAACATCCCCAAAATGGCTTGTTGAGCTACTTCATGTGCAGTATGGTTATGCTTTCTATCCATATGTTTGATGATCTAACATTCAAAGCATCCTAATAGCCTCTTCACCTCTTAAACCCAATCTTTGAGATGCATATGCTTTGTTCAGCATACTCCCAATACCTGCTTCACTATTAATAAAAGCATCCCTTTAATGAAAAGTCTTTGGATTCCAAGTTTGAGGCATACCTTGAGACTTTGACACAAAGCTGAATTGACACAAAACTAAATACTCTGCTTCATTGTTATTTTTGGCATCGAGTGGAAATCCCTACTTGTGTATCTCCTCTCCACAAGGATCATAAACTACCATCCCTCCAATGTCCTAGTTTAGACTCCTCTTCAAAGAACCAACAAACCAAAGCACATGAGAATTTGCAATCTCAATTACCTCCTCGCTTCCACTTGGTTGTTCCACCCTGTCACCAAGATTCATCCTTTCTTATATGTGAGAAGATCAGCTAAGGAAGCTCGAGTAAACTCCTCAATCAATTATCCACTTTATCTTCTTTTGGAAAGATTAGTACTATTGAGTGTAGCAAGCATAAAGTGCATAACTGGTCAATACAACTAATACCTAGATTCATTTACTTGCTGCAAGAGAATTGCCCCAATGGCATCTGGCCCTATGGAAGAATTAACATAGAATGTTTTGTCAAATTCAAGAGCTTTCACTCTCAAAATCTCTCCAAGTGTCTCTTTAACTTTTCCAAACACCTCCTCACACTCTTTATCCCATTGAAGAGGATCCTTCTTAACTTCTATTGAAGTGGATAAAGCAACAGTGACAATAGAGGCATAAACTTGGACATATATTTCACCTTTTGAATGTATGTATGGAGCTCCTTAGTGGAAGTAGTAGAGGATACAAAAATCAGCACTTTCACCTTATCGGGATCAGGCTCCATCCCATTCTCTGACACAACATGTCCAAGAAGTTGAATTCTAGACTAAGGAATAAAACATTTCTTTGGATTTAGTTGCCCACCCCTCGAGTCTAGCCTTTGAAATACCTGCTCTAGCTTTTCACAATGCTCCTTCGTTGAATTGAAAATGCAAATATCATCCGAGAAAACGTTAACAAGCTTATCAATAAAAGGAGCAAGTACCTCATCAAAGCTTAGCTGATAAGTGGATTGACAAATTTTGTCACACTAAATGGCATGACTTTAAGTAAAAACAACCCCAAGGTGCAATAGCTATCTAAAAATATCCTAATTTCCATCATATAGGTTGTATCATTGATGGCCTGCAACTTTATTCAAGGTTTCATCAAGGAAGAGTAATGGATACCAATGGATAGTGATTCCCCTTAGTTGTTGCATTGGATAGTGATTCCTCTTAGTTGTTGCATTTAATGGCTTATAATCCATGTATACTCGCCATCTACCATCCTTCTTTGTCCTTATTATCAATGGATTCCCCAAATTAGTATTCTCTACCTAATAAATGAAACCTGCCTTCAAAAGCTTCTCTAATTCTACCTTGAGCACTTGCATTTCTTCAGGTCATAGTCTCCTCAAATTTTGAAACACTAGTTTTGCACATTTCTTTAACTCTATGCTAAAAGTTTCCTTTGAAAATCTCCTTATTTTCTCATATCAAGTGATGAAAAGGTCAAGGACTTTTGCAAACTTCCTTTCTTGTGAAGTGAGGTTGGTACTTAGCATCATCGCCACTAATTCCTACTTTTCGTTTGTGAAACTCCTCAGTTGCATCAAATTTTCCATGGTTTCTATTATTTCCTCCTCTTCAACATCAAATATAGACATTAACTGTACTTCTCAAGGGTCTTCCTCACCAAGAATGAAAGACACTTAGCCTTCCTCCTCACTTGAGTTTTAGCTTGCCTTTTCACTCTTAGTTTCTATCTCTTCCTCTTCATCATCCCCTTCTCCATCTAGGTTCAACTCCACATGGCTGGTACTCAGCATCGACTCTACTAATTCTACTTTTGGTTTGTGAAACTCCTCGATTGCATCAGATTTTCCATGGTTTCTAGTCTTCCCTCCTCTTCAACATCAAATATAGCCATTAGCTGCACTTCTCGGGGGTCTTCCTTGCCAAGAATGAAAGACACTTAGCCTTCCTCCTTATTTTAATCTTTGCTCGCCTTTTCACTCTTAGTTTTGTTCTCTTCCTCTTCATCATTCCCTTCTTCATCCACATGAAAAACGTTTTCTTTCCTGTACAGGTATGGATAGTTATCACTCCCTTTTCCCAATTGTGATGAATAGCACATACCTTTCATAGCCAAATCCTCCCTAGAATTAGTGGATAAGTTCCTAGTCCTACTAGCATAACATGTAATTAATTTTGCAATGTACATTGAAAACTTCCACATCCAAATCCGTTATAATACCCCAACATTTAACTTTAGCATGATTGGCCAATCTGATTTTGTACCTGGACTAAGCTGAAATCTTTAATACTAGCTTGTTCATACATGACTGTGTGATTACACAAATATGAGCACCACCATCTATATATTCTTCTCCTAAACCCACAACTTGGTGCTAGGCCTCAATCATTGGTCTTATTGCAGGTAAGTCTTCAATGGACATCACTCCCCTAGGTAGCTCCGAAGCAACTTTCTTACTAGGATTGACTCCTTGTTTCCATTCCCTCTTCAAACTTTGGACACATACCCATCATCTGGCCAATGATAATATCTACTTTTAGCTAAGCCAAATCCTTCACCAAGCTATATTCTTCCCGCTCTTATCCCAAAGGTAAATCCATCACTTTGTATCATCTTCTAGGCCTTTTGAGCTTTTTCTTTACTTGTTGTTTTGGAGGCTCGGCTTTCCATCTGCTTGCCCTTCTTTGGACTAGGGCTTGTTTCTCCATTCCTTTGAGCTCTAGTTCTCTTTGCAAAACTAGTATTACTTTTGGAACTTCTACCAACCCAATTAGATTTACTACCTTACCTCTCCCTTTATCATTTTCATTCATGGGTATACCAGTAATACCACTAGTGCTAGGCTAAGAATGATCTTGAAACTCGACCCCAAAATCATTAGCCCTATAATTCATGTGTTGTGCTAAAGGAAACATGTCACCTCCCATATGAGGAGGATTGTCACAATAGGTGTTGTAGTGGCCCCACTCACCATAGTTAAAACACTGCACATTCATAGCATACATACCTTGACCTCTTCCTCCTTACCATGGCGGTTGCCCATTCTGGTTTTTTGGACCTCCAATACCTCTACCTCCATAAGACCCTCTTCCCCTACCTCAACCTATACCACCCAATGTTGATATTCAAGCTCATATGCTTTATTAATTCAACCATCTATTGGAGGTTCTCTTTCGAAGAGTCATCTAATCCTTTGGCGAGAGGAATTACTGATTTGTCTTAAAGTTTGGCAATTTGAGCAATTTCAATGCTAAATGATGGAATCTTTTGACTTTTCTAGAACACACTTGTCTCAATCTCTTCATCTTCAATTCCTTCTCTCGTGCATACCATACTGCCTCATCAAAGCAAAGAGGGTTCTTTAGTTCCTTGTTCAATCTAAGATTTAGCTTAAGGCCTGCAACAAATATCTCCTTTTTAATTCTTTTGGGTGGGAGCTCTGGATGTAAAGCTGCTCTCTAATGGTTCCACAATTCAAAGAAATGAATCAAGTATTTGTTGACATCTTGGTTCATCATTCTTTTTTATAATTACATAGCTCTTTTTAGATTCCATTGGGGTCTCTTTCCCAAGCATATTAATCTAAGAATGCATCTCTCATGACCCTATATGTAGGATCCCTTGGAGGGTCTTGGGCCTCTCGAAACATTACTACATGGTTCTGCATCCATGTCCTCGCTTTACCTTTCAACCAGTAAGTCAAGATTTGTAACAATACCTCTGGAGTATTTGTGTCCTTCATTAAAGCATCTCTTCCACAAACTTGGTAGCATTTTCATGGGGTAGTCCCATGAATCTAGAAAAGTCTTGTTCCATCTCAGACTTGTAGTTTTACCCTCACCTAGTTGTTCTCTTGTCACCACAATGCCAAGGATATCTCCTCACCGAGGGCTCCAAAACAGTTGTGATAAGAGAAATTGAGGGACAATAAGTGATCATGATAACATCTCTTAATTCACAAACATAATATCAAATTTGTTACAAATCAAAAGTTATCACAAAATTAGTGACTACTACGTTTTTTTGGGAAGGTGTGATTGCTTTTTTTAGCTGCATGCTCTTTGCCCACACCCCCACTGGCTATCTACCATTAGTTCCACCATCAACAATCATGTTTTACCTTCATGCAAACAAACTTATAGTTTTAGCATGCACATATGACCTAAGATGCATATAATAATATCAGTTCTGCCTAGTACCTACCATTAGCAGCTCAAAATCGGGATCTTCAAAATATTCCTATCAGTGTCACAAGGGATCATGACAATTGTGAGCATTGTAACTATGAAAAAAATGCGAGCTAATTCAGGTTTTTCCTCTACATGAAGATGGAGTGACAAACAATGCAGAGATAAATAATGACTCACCAACAGTTTGAGAGTGTTTCAATGACTATCTAGAAAAGTGGGATAACTTTATAGTTATGGCTAACTCTAGGAAGAACGAGGAACATGACCCATACTTTGTGTTGCAATGTACAAAACCCAAGCATAAGGTTGAGAAAGCATTTAAGGATCATTGGGAAATTACCTATGCGAAGTGGAATGTAGTAGTTGGAGCTTTGTTAGAGCAAAAACACATCCAACAGAGGCCACAATTACATTCTCATACATAAGAGCTTGCAAATATTTTTTCGCTCTCATCAAGTAAAAGCTATTAAATTTCAGTTTTGCAAGCTATGCCTAGATAAGAGAAGGGCAAGAATTTCTTCCAAATGGAATTTAGACATACATCAGCACATCATGGGGTGTCTTGGAGTACTGAACAACTAAGATAATAAAAAATGTATTTATAGACAACTTATACGACCACTATACATGTTTTAGTAAATCCAAAACAGCCATCACACTTGTTTAAGTAACTCCCAAACAACCACTTATCCTATAAAATGAAAAATGAATTTATAGTCAGCTTGTACATCCATTGCGCTTGTGTTAGTAAATCCCATACAACCGTGTGCTAGTTTTAGTAATCCCAAATAAGAAAAAGTATGTGCCACTTATCTTGTACTACCGCTAGGCTCGTGATCATAAATCCTAAACATATTAATTATATGCCATTCATCTTATAATAATCAAAAGATACCAGTGCGATGGTGGTAGGTAGTTAATCCTAGATGACTTATTGTGTGAAATTGTGTTAACCCTGTGGCAACAAGGGCTAGGACAAGGATGAGACATATTGGAGTGACCACTCCATCTCTTAGATATACACGTAAGTATCAATTAGCATTTCCACCTTGTTTCAACCCTTAAATTTTCTTTTCCATAGAGCCTTAATTGATAGAGCCTCAAGCAGAAGCCATTGCTTTTGTGCACACTTGTTTTGTTTTTGTGCACACATGCACTCGTGTTTTGTTGAACGACTCCTCTCTCTCTCTCTCTCTTTCTTTGGAGGTCCATATGCAGCAAATGGCCACGAGGAGCCCTTACTGCAGCTGACGATATATAGCACTAGTTCGCCTCTTCGTAGGCGTTGCACTAGTTGAGCTTTTGCTGCGTTGCTTTAGAACGTCGATTAGATCTCTCGGATGCGGATTGCCCACAGCATAGACCAGAAGCTTTAGATTGAATTGCACGCAGACAACGAGACACCAGTTCGATCCGGGCTTGCGCAATCGCGGGGCGGATTGGTCTGTTACTCCTCCTGTGCAGCCTACGAATATCATAATATTTGCCTTTCAGGCTACGAATCCGAAACAATCACGATGAGCACGGTATCACCATTTTTTTCCCCTGGTTCTCTCGATCGTCTTCTTCTCTCATCGTTCTCTCGTCTTGCTTCCGCTCTTCTGTTCTTTGTTTCCCAACTGTAGCTTTTAGATCCCAACAGGGAACATACGCATAATGCTTGTGACAATAAGCTCTACGTCGGTCTTTCTTTGCCCTCGTGGGACAAAAAGCGTGCATTTGATTCCATAAGGTTTACATGGTGGATTGCCTTCGGGTTCCTATTCGCCGATTTCCATGCCGCTGCGATTGAACTTTATCTGATTCACATCTTGCTTACTAGATTATTTTGAATCTGCAAGAGTACCCCGTCTCACAAATCCAAACAGCCAACTGGGTCTACCGAAGTGCTACATTAGAGTGCAAACGCTTTTCTTTTAACGAATGTTGGAAAATGGCTATGGTTTGCGCGTTTCTTGTGCTAATCTGTCAAGAGCATCCCAGCCTGCGGCCATCTGCCTAACCCTAGGGCAGCCACAAGGGGCCAGAGCAGCAGACAGCAGCAGAACTGAAAATTCTGCATATACTTCTTGAATGCCATGTGTCCAAATATTGGAAGATCGTGGAGACAACAAACGATGTGCAAGCCCACATTCTTGAGAAGGCATCCACAACCTAGTTTTCTTTACCCTTACTGAATTCAATGTGCACTGAAGCCAAGCATCTCTTTTGCTTGGCTGACAAGTTGGGCTGTGCAAGAAAGTATTCAAGTGTCCTTGCAAACAGTCTTGACTTTGATCTTGTTGCCATATAGGTAGTGTTACCGTTTTTGAACGCATGTAGCATTGCAAACATCTCTTGGTCATAAACGTGGTAAATGAGCTCTTTGTCATCGAACTTTTTGCTTTCAAAAGCTATCACACCATGCTCTTGCCTTTAAGCAGCTCCCAATCCTTTGCCTTTGGCATTTCCCTCCCTAATTAATTTCCCTCCACAATTAATTAAAAAAAAATTAAGGGATACCAACACAAGACATGAGTCAATGCAAATTTCAGATCTTTAAAATTGGCTTGCGCTTTTGTTGTCCACAAGAAAACATCTTTCTTTAGGAGATCCATGAGAGGGGTTAGTCTTTTGGCAAAGTGACGTATGAAACGCTTGTAGAAGGATGGCAAGGTCCTAAAATCCTCTCAATTTAGTGGGAATCAGGGGGATTGCGATTGCTACTCCCTTCAACATTTTACCTTTTAAGGGTCCAACTCGAATACCATTCTTGCTCCCCAATGTGCCCAAGGTATTCACCCTCTGCTGCCATAAAAGTACACTTGTTGGCCTGTAGCATAGAGCTGATGCAACCTCAAGATTTCCAGCACCAGTTCAATGTTGCTTTAGCTGTAAAGGAGGATGTCATAAAAAAAACTAGCACGTAAAACAATAGAAGTGGCTACAATATCTTGTTCATCAATGCCTGAAAGGTGGCTGGTGCATCACTGCATTGGTCGATCTGAATGGCGTTAGTTTGAACTCATACAGGTCTCTTTTTGTGCTGAATGTTGTCTTGTCGTCATCACCCTCTTTCACCTTGATCCATTGGTATCTTGACCTCAGACCTTCGTGAAGAACTGAGCACCCTTGAGTTAATCCAAGAAGTCATTAAATACACAAAAGTGAGCTGTGGATGTGAGTGAGAGAATCAGAGGGAGAGAATGTAGTGGACCTCCGAAGAGGAAATAGATACAACTGAATAATGAATGCCCAAAGGGCTGAATACAAATGTATGGAGGGGCTGAAACCCTCACTGCAAAACTGGAAGACTAGACTACCTAGAGGAGGCGAATCCTCACTAGATCCCTGAAGAGGATGAGGCTACCTTACTGGTTTGCTACGGGGAGGCGTGACTCTGCTGCTCTGAAGGCTTGAAGGCCTGAGGAGTGGATGAAGAATGAGGGCCAAAGGCTGCCCTTTTATAGGCTGATAGGTTAGCCTTGCCGACTTGGTCAATGCCGGTCGTTGACCAGGTTGGTAAAAAAAGCCAACGTTGACCAAAAAGTCAACGCGTTGTTTTTTGGCCAAAAAGTCAACTCTGCATTTTTTGACCTCCGATGACATGGCATTGACTGCCTGTTGACTGTGTGCTGATTGCTGATTGCGCAGGGCTGCCTGAATGGTTGTACGGACATCTACGTGGCCGTTGACTTGGTTGCCTGCGCTGGGACTAGCTAGCATGGCCACAGGCGTGTGGATGTTCGTGACATCCCCTTCTGCTGAAACTTCTAGTATGGATATTTGTTGTGGGTTAATATTCTAGGATGATGCTCCCTGTGGTTTTCCTCGGTGCATATAGGTGATAGGGACAGAGGAAGACTGGGTTTGAGAGAGGCATCCCGGTCTTGGTGTAACTCTGTTGCTTGCTGCAACACTGTATCCTACTGTAATACAGTGTCTTGTTGGCGCCAGCCTTGAACCCCTTGAATGACTGATATCAAAGGTCAAGGTGGAACACCCTTGCTCCAATAGATGAACTTGGACCCATGGCCTGGGATTTTGACATCCAAGCCTTGGTGCTGATAATTTGGTCGGACTTTGAAGTGGTGCCACCATCGTGCTCCCAAGATGACGTCCGCTACCTGAGTAGGTGCGAACCTGAGTGGCCGGCTGTGTACCCACCCTGAGATCTTCAGAGTGGCTGAAGCTACCTGCATGTTGCTCGCTATCTGCTGCCCTGGAAATGCACCATTCAAGGTCATTGGTTCCTTTGACGTAAGAGGAAACTGAGTCTTTTGAGGTGCTTTGGTGGAGATGATGTCATCAGAACTGCCTGAGTCCGCCAGGATAAGGACCTTTTGATCACCGACTTGTCCATAAAACTGGAACATATTGGGAAACTGGCGAGGCTCCCCCTTTTGTTGAGCTTCAAGCTCCTGGATGACTACTGAGGTTGTCCTCGTAGTCTGTAGTTCATCAAGCCTCAATGACTACTGAGGTTGTTGAAGCAATTGTTGAACCACTTGACGCGGCAGCTCCTGCTGTTAGAAGCTTGTGGTAATGCGGGCAATCTTTCTTATTATTGCCCGGCACATGACAATGGAAGCATCGGTTCTTCTTGGCATAGAGTGTTCGTGTCGTATCCAAGTACCTGCCATAGCCATTGCTATCCTTCGCCATCCAGCTCTTCTTTTGCTGCTCATATGCACACTTTTGACATACCACTGGATGTCTGTACGCAGCCCATGGAGAAATTTGCTCAGCTTCTGATTGTCCTCCAACTGCAACTGTATAAACACCTGAGTGAACTCATTGGCATAATGATTCACCGTTTCGGTGTCTCCTTGGCGTAGCTCGTAGAGCTGACTCTGGAGCCTGTCCAGGTACTACGGTGGCAGGAACCGTGATCGAAGATCTTTCACGAATTCCATCCAGCTGTAGAGAGGTGTTTCCTTGTTTGCATCATAGTGGTTCTTTTGTCACTTGAGCCACCAGGTGACCGCCTCGCCTGTGAGGTGCATGGAAGCTAGGATGCACCGCTCGTTGTCCTTCGTAGGCATCACTGAAAAATAACTTTTGAACTGATTGAGCCACGAAGTCAACACTAAAGGTTTTTGCTTACCATCGTACCGTGTGAAGTTGAGCTTCCCCGAAAAAGAAGGCTTGGCTAGTCAGAGTAGAGAAATGAGAAGTTGCCGATCCCGTTCTTCCTTCTCTTCTCAAGCAGTATGTTCTTGGAGCTCCTTGGCCTCTTGAGCCTCGTGGTCCCGGAGTTCCTTGGCTTCTCGAGCCTCTTGATCGCGTTCTTCTTTTGCTTCCTGAGCTTCCCGATCGTGTTCTTCTTTTGCCTCCGGAGCTAGCCTTTCACGCTCTCTGGCGGCCTGCTCACGATCTTCCCGCATCTCCTGAAGCTGGGTCATGTGGGTGAAGAGAGCCTCGGACTGTTGTTGCTGCATCTGCATCATAGCCTGCAACATGGCTGTCATGGTAGACATGGAAGTGTCTGCAGGGTTCTGCAGTGGTGGAGGCACTGAACCCCCCCCGTGTTGGACTGCTCACTGGTGCTCATGGTGTCCTTACCAGATCTTGTCTGGACCATAAACAGTGGGGCTGTCCTTGACTGAACTGATCCCCCTGACTTCTGGAAACGAACTGTCCCCTCACGCCGCAAGGTGTAAAGACCAGCGGGTGAAGACGGGAGCTGGTCCGATGCGTGATGAAGTAAGGGAGGGAGCGGCTAATGGAGTATGGTACTACCACTAGTCCGAGGTAACGACAAAATACTAATTTTTTTTTTGCAGAATAACCCTCTGTCTCAGGAATGAATCTGAAGCTCTGATACCAATGTAGCGGGAGATAGACTATCCTCACTCTCTCTCCTGTCAATACTAACTGCAGCTGCAAGATGATGAACTCAATACACAAAGTGAGCTGTGGATGCGAGTGAGAATCAGAGGGAGAGAATGTAGTGGACCTCCGAAGAGGAAATAGATACAACTGAATAATGAATGCCCAAAGGGCTGAATACAATTGTATGGAGGGGCTGAAACCCTCACTGCAAAACTGGAAGACTAGACTACCTAGAGGAGGTGAATCCTAATTAGATCCCTGAAGAGGTTGAGGCTACCCTGTTGGTCTGCTGCGGGGATGAAGAATGAGGGCCAAAGGCTGCCCTTTTGTAGGCTGATAGGTCAGCCTGGCCGACTTGGTCAACGCCGGCTGTTGACCAGGTCAGTCAAAAAAGCCAACGTCAGCCAAAAAGTCAACGCGTCATTTTTTGGCCAAAAAGTCAACTCTGTGTTTTTCGACCTGCAATGACATGGCGTTGACTCCTGTTGACTGTGTGCTGATTGCTGATTGCGCAGGGCTGCCTGAATGGTTGTACGGACGTCTACGTGGCCGTTGACTTGGTTGCCTGCGTTGGCACTAGCTAGCATGGCCACGGGCGTGTGGATGCTCTTGACATCCCCTTTTGCTGAAACTTCTGGTATGGATATTTGCTGTGGGTTAATATTCCAGGATGATGCTCCCTGTGGTTTTCCTCAGTGCATATAGGTGATAGGGACGGAGGAAGACTAGGTTTGAGAGAGGCATCCCGGTCTTGGTGTAACTCTGTTGCCTGCTGTAATACTGTATCCTGCTGTAACACTGTATTCTGCTGTAACACTGTATCCTGCTGTAATACAGTGTCTTGTTGGCGCCAGCCTTGAACCCCTTGAATGATTGATATCAAAGGTCAAAGTGGAACACCCTTGCTCCAATAGATGAACTTGGACCCATGGTGTTGACTGCCTGTTAACTGTGTGCTGATTGCTGATTGTGCAGGGCTGCCTGAATGGCTGTACGGACGTCTATGTGGCCGTTGACTTGGCTTCCTGCGCTGGCACTAGCTAGCATGGCCACGGGCGTGTGGATGCTAGTGACAATGCCGCTGTGTTGTATTTATGCATTACCTATTGTATTACTTTTTGCTTTCCATTGTTTTTGAAACCGGCCTCTAGATAACTAAAGGGCAGTAATCCAGAACTAATTTTTCATCCACATTAATTACAACCATAATGCACCAATTTCGGCTCACGCTCTATGTCTAGGTTTCTATTCACAGCCCGAATTTGCCAAGAAAGGAATTCGAACCACAAGAAAGAAACAAAGAGCTTCAAAAACAATCAAAAGAATCCAAAGGAAGGTCGGAGCTGCTGTACCCGTCCATGGAAGAGGGGCGACCTTTGACTTCGCTCCTATTCTTTGTCCAGGCCTCCAGCAAAAGTACAGATGACTGTCAGCGAATAGCAGCAAATGAATTCGAACCAGATTTCAAATGGCGTTGAACCAGCTCCCTGAAATTCAATTCCTGGCTGGAGCACCTTAAGAAGGCGGTAGATCAACACAGCAAGAGGGCAGCAGCGAAAATGGCAGCTTGGAAGGGGGAGGAGCAAAATTTGGGCATGTAAATGATCACATGGCAGGAGAGAAGAGCCGCTCAGCCAGAAGAGAGCCTCAAAATTTGCGATAGAGAGAAAAGGAATGCTTTTAAGCACATGCAAACGCCTGGACTGCCACGTGGCAAATTACCTTGTTAATGCCTCTAACCCACTTTTTTTGGTCACACTTATTCCTTGCCTTGGGCCTAGTAAATGTACCTAGAACTAGACCCCACTTTTACATTGATTCCTAGGGACTTTTAGGAGTTTTCACTTCCTCTAGGCAAGTCCCCTAAAGTCAAAGTAGTCACCGTTTGTTTGCATACAAAAATCACGTCCCCGTGATAGTTTGCCATGGCAGAGACTTTCCTCTCCAAATAGGCAAGTTTGAGCTTAACCTCTCTATCACTAAACATGGTTGTTAAGACACCTTTAGACACTCCCTCTCTTTTCTTGGGGGGGGGGGGGGGGGGGGGGGGGTGGAGTGTAACAAACATTGAGTCTGACTTAACCATGCTATCATTGATGGTGACTTTGGATCCAGCAGTGGCAGTGGCCTCGCAGATTCGGATTAGGATGAATCTTGAGATATTTGACTCTTGAGAATCGAAAGTTTCCTTTCAATTATATGTATCGAGATGCAGATTTCATTCATGTCACATGCGATTGACAGACTGTTGCCATGATATTTATGTGTATTGATCTATAATGATTGGTATATAATCTATATAGCCCTCTAGGCTCTTGTTAAGTTGTTTATCTGGAGTTTTTGAATATCAAGATTCAATTGTTAGTTTAAACCTTCAAAGTTGTGAGTCATGACTTGCAAGCTCTTGAGTTGTGACTCTTAACTTGCAAGTTCTCAGCCGTGAGTCTTAACTTTAACTTTTAAGTCTTGAGTACATTGTACAAGTGCATTGTTACTTCTTGCATTGTTTAAGCTTATTGTACTTCCAGAATCTAGCAGCTAGCTATGCTAGCAAGTTGTACACTTGTATACTTATGCATATAATAATTGAATATTTATTATTACAATGACGTGTCTTACGTGTCTTATCTTTAAGACACTTTAGACACTCTTGTGTCTGAAGCGTGTCTGATGTGCTGTGTCTTAGCATGTCTTATGACCATGCTCTCTTAGTTCTTGCTGTAACAGTAGATGTGCTCCTGTGGGTTTGAGACAGCTGTGAGCTTGCTTCATTGTCTCTGATAGGTCAAAGCATAAGCGGGGCAGAGGTGACGGCAGCATAGGATTGTTTTCTTTTTTGAGTCAGGGTGGCGAGAGAAGTGGCTGATACTTTTTTTTGTTCCGTATTGGCTTGAGTTGTAATGCAAGTACCCTTGGCTGTTTATGGGACGTCAACCCAAACTTAGGGGTGGAGAGAATTAGAGGGGGAACGTTAACAACATGAGCTGGAGTGGTTGGAATGAAACTGGAGAGCTCACACAGTGTGTGTGTGGGGTGT
This sequence comes from Dipteris shenzhenensis, assembly GCF_047967505.1. Taxonomy (NCBI): domain Eukaryota; kingdom Viridiplantae; phylum Streptophyta; class Polypodiopsida; order Gleicheniales; family Dipteridaceae; genus Dipteris; species Dipteris shenzhenensis. Next base: position 4,689,203 of record NC_141623.1, read on the forward strand.
GGAATCACAAACTTCTTAACTTGATGTGCATCAGATAGATGTGCAGACTCATCAATAGACAATGAACCAGTCAGATATAGAAGAAACCACCAAAATAATATATTTCCGTCCAAAGCTATGGACACAATACAAAAGAGATAGATCCAAAGTCCCACCAATGGTGTGGTCCTCTGATCTTACCACAAGGTACTTCTCCTATCTGCCGTCTAAGCCTGCGTGTTCCACCTCGAGCGTATGTAGACTCTCTATCCAGATCTCAGCACCCTGCTACCCTGGTAGGCAGCCTAGGGTTCAGCCTTGTGAGCTAAGTCTGCAGCAGCACCTCCAGCACTCCTTTACCTCCTGGTTGTAGGCCAAAGGATGAGGGTAAGCTGCTCCTATCTGCTCCTCTGATGGCTGACCTGCTGGCTATGAAGAATGAGGCTGGATGCCTCCTTTTATAGGCCCAAAGGGCCCCTTGAAGTGGCCGACTGGCCTGCCCTAATATGGCCGACCAGTCTGCCATAAAACCGACCCGCAGGCCCCTATTTATTGGGCTGTGGGCACATCTCTAGGGCTGTGTGCTTCCTGCCTTTAAGTGGGGGCCCAGCCCCCCTTGCTTTGTGTGCCAGCCCCCTCCCACTCCCCTCTATGCACGGGGCTGTGGGCTGGCCTATGTGGCTGACCAGTTTCCTGGCCCTATATAAGGGCAGGGTGCTGCCCACTGCAGCCCTTCCCTTCCCTGCAACACTTGTGCTGCTGCCAGGCCCTCTTGCAGGCCCTTTAACCTTCTCATAGCCCTCCTCATCCCAGGCGCTTCTGGCCCGGGATTCTCTTTGTACATGCTGCTCCAGATCTGCCCTCTTGCAGGCCCGCTCCATCCCTGGGATGCCCCGCCGTCTGCACTGTAATTGGTGCCATCTGTTGCAGTCGTCTTCTTTTGTGAGGTGCTGCCCATGTGGCATTCCCCTCTCTCTCTTTTCTCTGGGCATCTTCTGCCCTAGGTCTCCCTCCCCCACGCTCTCCTCATATGGGGGCTTACAGATGGGGAGGTGACCTTTCCCAACCCCCCCCCCTCCACCCACACACTTGAAAAGAACTGTTCACCTCATTCATCCTATGTGTGAGGAAGGCCCGCCTCTTATGACATGTCAGGCACCATGATATCCGCTGTGTCTCAAGCCTCACAAGCTGTCCTACAGCCTACTCAGGTATGAGGTGAGATCTCATCTTGTGGCACTAGTCATCGTACCATGGGTTCGGGGCATCTTCCCAGTTAGAGGATGTGCTTGGATCGAGTCGTAGGGAAAGATCTAGTGGCGGCATATTGAACCACTGACACTAGTGTGTCTAAGATATGGGCGAGGTCTGCTCGGTAGCTCGCTGGACAAGTGGCTCATATATACCGCATCAAGAAAGAAAGAAAGTTTATTAAAGTCTTCGGAAGACCGGTGGGTCTATGAGACTGTGAAAATTTTGATACAACGAGCTGTGGTAGTGGAGCTACTAAACGAGCGTCCATACCAATGCAAAATGCAAAATGCAAAAAATGCAAAAATGCAGAATGGCAGTACTAAGCTCTCTTCGGTACCGAATCGTTAAATGAAACTCCTGCATGAGCTGTGCCCACCTAGCTTGGCGGCCCCTCAAGTCAGGTTGTTTACAAAAATATTTCAGAGTATCATGATCCACATCCACATAAAACTCTGAACCATACAAATAATGCCTCCATGTTTTCAAAGCATGGATAACAACATACAACTCCAATTCATGAGTTGGCCAATTCCTTTGAGAGGGAGAAAGCTTCTTGCTTTCAAAGGCTACCGGCCTTCCCTCTTGAAGGAGAACTGCTCCTACCACAATGCCACTTGCATCGGTTTCCAGGAACAACGGTTTCTGGGGATCAACTATTTTTAACACCGGTCCAGCGACCAGAGCTTGTTTTATGGTGTTAAAACTTTCTTGTTGATTCTGTCCCCATATAAAAGGTACTTTATCTGAGGTCAGATCAGTCAATGGTGATACTATTTCGGAATATCCTTTGATATGCCTTCTATAAAATTGGACAAACCCCAAGAATGATCGCAGCGCGGTCAGACTTTGAGGGATTGGTCAGACTTTGAGGGATTGGCCAAGTCAGTATCGCAGCCACTTTCTTCGGATCCATTTCTACCCCCTCTGGAGTAATTATGAATCCTAAATATTCAAGCCTAACCATACACAGTATAGTTTTCTTTTTATTTAGATAAAGACTGGCTCCCTGTATGTCACAGTATGCATATGCGCCGCTCCCTGGGTAGTCGCTCTGCTCTGCCGCTCTCGATGCGAAGTCCGTGTGAAGAGACCTGGAATTGCCCAAGAGAGATCCTCATCGAGTGGGGTAGGTGAATCCGTGTGTATCCTGGTGGGTCAATGAAACCCTCCGCTGTGATATGTAAGAAGTGATCTCTGTAGAAGCTAAGCTTCATTGGGAGTTCACTCGGTTCCAATCAGGTCCGAAAAGTGTGTAGCTGTAGTAGATCCTCACGGATAACCTGGTTGATCTCGTGTGATAAGAGGGGAGAGAACGGAGCATCCATGCTATACTGGAAGGGAGGTAGTCTATCCATGTGGAGCCCCAGTCGCTCAAACCATCTCTCTGTACATGCATACCAGCACCTTTGATCTCCTCCTGCTGCAAGTGCCATAGAAGAGGATAGAGCTATCCATGGTAGTTGCTATGCCCCGAGGTATAGTCCTCATATTCCCTAACTCGATACAGATATGTGATGACCTGAAATGCAGCATCTAGCTGTAAAGGGGGTGACCCAAACTCAGTCTGAATGATCTGGTGAGAAACGGATGACTTACCACGAATCATCCGTGATAGCATGAGAACCTGTAGCCACTCCACACGGGTCCACTCTGTATCCGACAAGTTTGGCCTCCAACAAGGGCTGCCGTACATCCCTGCTGGGCGAGCCAAGGAGTCAAAAAGCAACCCCTTGGTGCGTGGATCTTGAAAGTGTGAGCGGAAGCACTGCCTCTCTAGCCTGGCCAATGAGGCATACCCTCTACTCAAGCGTCCCTGCATCGCGGGTTTCATAGTGAAGCTCGGTCCGGAGAAGATAACCCCAAGATAAGTGTATGATGAGACTATCTCAACAGATGACCCCGCAAATGTGAACTGCTCCTGACGCATGATGGCTCGAGATGTATTGAAGAGCATGACCTTGGTTTTACCCAGGTTGACCTTCAAATCATGAGACTCACAAAAGGACTGTAGTGCATCTAGGTGTCTCTGAAGCCCCTTTGCTGAGGAAGACAAGAGAGCCATGTCATTTGCATAGAGCAAAATCTGGATCAGCGTGCCCGCAAGAGAGCAACCTACACCCCCCTGTGTCTGCATCACTGTCTCAAGCTCGTCAATGTAGAGGCCAAACAAGGTAGGCGACAAAGGACACCCTTTGACACCGATGGTACTCATGATCTCGTCTGTCCACCCGGATCGTGTTCGAACTCTGCCAGAAACTCTCTTGTAAAGTGCCATGACAATGTAGAGGCCAAACAAGGTAGGCGACAAAGGACACCCTTGTTTGACCCCGATGGTACTCATGATCTCGTCTGTCCACCCGGATCCTATCCCAACTCTGCCAGAAACTCTCTTGCAAATGTGAACTGCTCCTGACGCATGATGGCTCGAGATGTATTGAAGAGCATGACCTTGGTTTTACCCAGGTTGACCTTCAAATCATGAGACTCACAAAAGGACTGTAGTGCATCTAGGTGTCTCTGAAGCCCCTTTGCTGAGGAAGACAAGAGAGCCACGTCATCTGCATAGAGCAAAATCTGGATCAGCATGCCCGCAAGAGAGCAACCTCCACCCCCCTGTGTCTGCATCACTGTCTCAAGCTCGTCAATGTAGAGGCCAAACAAGGTAGGTGACAAAGGACACCCTTGTTTGACCCCGATGGTACTCATGATCTCGTCTGTCCACCCGGATCCTGTCCGAACTCTGCCAGAAACTCTCTTGTAAAGTGCCATGACAGCCCAAATGATCTTTTGGTCATAACCCAAGTCCTGTAGGCGTCGTATGAGGCGGGCTCTCGGGACCATGTCAAATGCCTTGTGAAAATCCACAAAGCAACAATAAACCCTCTGCTTCCGTGACCTCGCCTCCTCGATGATACATCTGAGCGTCAGAATGTGGTCCATGGTTCCATGATCACATCGGAATCCGGCCTGGTCCTGCTGCTCTGAGTCCTTGACACTCTGCAAGTCTGCTAACCTCGGAGTCAAGTACTGATGCATAAATCTTGGACATGACATGTCCAATCATAATGGTCCTGTAGTTCTCCGGGCTCATGGGATCCCCTGCCTTGTGGATGGGTGAGATAGTGTTAATGGTCCAAGTGTGTGGAAATCCCAAACAAACCTCTTCATTAAAAAGCTTTGCTAAGATCGGGGCTAGGAGGTTAATCCCATATGCAATGAACTCAGTGCATAGTCCCTCATGATCCTTCGCTCGGCCATTATGAAGTTTCATTACAGCATCCTTTACCCCTCCTCTAGTGAAGAGGGTGCAGGATGTGGGACGAGGCATATGTGAGAGGCTAGGGACTGGCTGATTTGGGATGTCATAAAGTGTGCGTGCATAATCAAACCAGATCTGGGTGTCAGTGAGTGGCGGAGGGGACCGTCCTTCTAGAACTCTCTGCCAGAAGTCCTTAGAGTTGTTACTAAACAAAATGTTCAGTAGCTCCTCCTCGTTTCGACGAATGAAGTCTAGTTTCTTCCTCCGTACCAGTCTACGGTATTCACGTAGCGTATCTGGTGCACTCGGAAGACTGTTTTTGGTTTCGAATCTGAGTTGACGGCGTAAGGCCTTACACTCATCATCGTACCAACTATTACAAGGTACGGTTCCAGGGGGTGGTGGGCGGGTGGAGCGGGTGGTGTGGGGAAAAGCGTGAATGGCAGCCTCGTGTAGTGAGCGGGTGATAAGGGCAGCACGATCCTCTAAAAGGGGTATGAAGTCAATATAAGCGAGAAGTATGTACAGACGGCCAGAGTAAGAAGATGAGTGATCCCTATCAAAGCGTATATCGTGGTAGGTGGAGTAAACACTGAGTGGGGTGGAAGGTGCTGTGCGAAGGGAGGTGGAGATGTGAAAGAAAAGGTATGTATGATCAGCCCCTGGGGGGAGAGGTGCTACAGTGAAGTCAGTAATGCGAGATGTGAAGACAGGGGATCCCATGATGTAATCAACAACACTGGAGCCCCCCCCCAATGTGGAAAGCATGTGAAACCACGTGAAGCATGGTCAAAGTGTATTTGGACACGGACATGGGCCGGCGGGTCTTGTTCAGTGGTTGGCGTGGTGGCATGTATGTTGAATACTAGATAGAAGTGATCAGCGCCAATTGTGTGTGTGGAGAGAGAAAGAAAGTCTATTAATGTCCACGGGAGACTAACAGGTCTATGGCAAAGTGACACACTGGCTACATTGACAAGTGCGTAATAGTTCCCTAATAGGAGTTTTTGTCGTATGCTGTGACCCCTTTGTGAGCCCTTGTCCAGGGAGTCAGGCACAAGCTACGTAAGTCCGTCTCTCAGCCTTAGGTCAAGTCAGAAGATCAGTCCTTGTTCACTAGTACTCACTGGAGAACCGTAGGGTAGTGTTTCCGTCTTAGGTTTAGGGATAGGTTTAGGTCCAGCCTAGGATAGGAGCCCTTCTGGGCCCCCTCAGGACTGGAACAAGTGAAGAGAATGGCAAGGAAAGGGCTGCCTTCATAGGCTACCCTGCACCCCTCCCTAGGCTGCCATTTATGGGGCCTAGGGCTGCCTTTAAGGGGCCAAGGGACCCGTCAACCAGCCCCAAAAGCCCTATAAATAAGGTGCCTCCAGGCTCTCTTTCCTCATTCAGCTCCCTCTTGCCTTCAGCCTCCTACAGCTCCTCTCCAGCCTCCCCTCTGAATAGCATGACACTCCTTAGTGGTGGCCCTCTGACCAGCCTCAGCCTTTGGCATCAGTTCAGCCCTCTGGGAAGGTGTTCACGCAGCGCATCAGACGGCGAGTCGGGACATCGAACGGAGTAAGGTTTGGGGTCTGTTTCAGCAGCTCTTTGCCGTTATCTTTTACAGTTTTACACAACTCATTCTCAGCTCTTTATTTCAGTCATCTCTCTGCTCTTTTATAGGATCTATTACTCCTAGCTTTCACTCTCTCACTCATGCAGTAACCTTGCATTCCGGTGGACAGCACAAGCCTCTCCCTTGCCTTGTAGAAGTGTCCTACATCGTCAGTTTGGACAGCATCAAGGTCTCGGTATTGGTCGGCGTTGCCTCTCAAGTCTTCGGGTCTGCTATACGTGTGCATAGTGAGCTTTTCAGAAGTGCCTTTCCGTGCTCTCTCGAAGAGTGTTCTTTGTATTTCTCAGTTCTCCAAGTATAAAGCAAATTCTCTCGTGGTTGGGGGAGGGGGCCCTCAGTGGGTAGAGGGACCCAATCGGTTGTCGACTCTACTCTTTGTACCCTCATCTCCTTTCTCTCTCTATGGTAAACAACACTAATTCCTCGCTAAAGGTTTAAAGAAGGTCTTGCTATGAATTGCACGATCAGATCACCGTTGCATGTTACACTATGGGACAGCACATAACCAACTAATACATCAGCTTAGGGAGGGCACACGGCAGCTCCCATACCATGGGGGCATGGTTGCTTTGACCTGTGCTAAAGTTTCACTAAAAGAGTCCTCATCCTTGTAACAATTTTTAGGAAGTCCTAAAAAAATCTTCTATGCGTTTTCACATCTGGCTTCATGCTCCTTAATCTCTTCTTGAATGTTAGTTTTACTTGCTTTTGTCTCAACTTCCACACTAACTTCCTTCTTGATTGTTTGTACTTCAATGTGAATGAAGTCTTTAACTGTGGAGACTAGTTGAGGAGTGGGTAGGGAAGGATTACATGCCTTCACAGCTTCATCTATGATTGCCTGCTTGCTAGGCCCTTTGAAAAACTGAAGGTTAGCTGTCACAGCTTTAAGTCGCGAAACTCTTGTTGTAAATAGAAAATCTGCTCATGTTGACCAATGATAGGCCTATTTAAACCTCCTTTATAATATGTATGTGCATATGAGGAAGGTGTCTTAGCTGCAACTGTGGAAAACTGTATTCAATTAGTTGGAGTCGTTGGTGTAGAGAGGGGGAGTGGGGATTTGGATTTCAAGGAGAGGCTAGGCCACTCCATACTGGCCATATCTATAGGACCCCAAGCTAACTAACCCCCGAACTGGGCCAGGCGTTTCAACCTAGTTCAGGGTTAGTACGCTGCTACTATTGTTGCTATGTCGAATTGCTAGGTGGATTGCTGAGAGGCTAGGTAGCGTGTTGAGAGACTAGGCGGGGGCTAAGAGTGCTGACCGGAGCTGTTTGTTGCTGAAATACAATATGTGATACGGGATACGGAGGCGGGGAAGACGAGGGTAGGGAGCGGGGAAGAGGAGGCGGGGAGGGCTGAGGGGGAGGACTGAGGGTGTGGAGGAGGGGGGAGGCGACGGGCTGAGGGTAGGCAGGCTGAGAGGGCGGGGGAGGGGGATGGGCTGAGGGAGAGAGAGAGAGAGAGAGAGAGAGAGAGAGAGAGAGAGATGTATTAACGTCCGCGGGAGGCTCACGGGCCTATGGGGGAGAGAGAGAGAGAGAGAGATGTATTAACGTCCGCGGGAGGCTCACGGGCCTATGGGACTAAGTACAGAAATGAAATGAAACTCATACAAGCCACAAAGGGCTGAAGCAAAGGGCGTGCTAGGGCTCTCAACGTCAAAGTGTACCGTTATTTTTTTTCCAAAGAAAGGAACCTTCTATCAATGCTTGAAAGATTTCATACAAGACAACAGCCCCGAAGGTGCTGAGTATGAAAAAAACCGGAAAAGGCTGAAAGAAAAACGGGCCTGTTCCAGAGAAGCCCAGCTCATTGCCTAGGGGGTCTCGGGAACTGGTGCTAACAGCCAAGTGGGGGGACTATACAGCCAGCGAATCCCTCGCGGAGTGAAGATGTAGAAAACACCTGTAGGCCAAGCCTTGCAGAAACAAGCACGCCTCTCAATAGTCGCCCTGGAGCCTGGAGTCCCAGGCTCCCAGGTGGACCGTAGAGTGTAAATGATATTCTGCCAGATGGCAACCAAGGTAGCCGAGGGTGGAACCGGGTGCTCTCCCATCACAAGATTGCAGCGAGCCACCCAAATGTTCCAAGCCGTGATGCTGGCTACCACCTCCCAAACACTGTCTTCCCTAGGGGAAGGAGGAGCTAGGGCGTCAGAGGGGGCTGCCTCGTGGAGTGCAATCCTCTGAATGCTTTGACCCTGTAGCTGGTAGGCTGGGGAAATCTCATCAATCTGGAACACGTGTCCTCCCTCTGTCAACCAAGCCACCATCCCCCAGGTGTAGTCTCTGTGAAGACTCTGCATGCGTGTCATGATCCTGAGGGCTTTCATCCAGATCCTCGCTACGCTACAACAGCTCCATAGGCAGTGTGGGATAGTCTTCAGGACACCATTTGAGGAGCAATGGCATTGCCCCTCCACTTGCATCTGCTCCAACCACGGGCCAATGGGCAAGCCTCCGTGGGCTGCCAGCCAGAAGAAGTAAGAAATCTTTCTCGGCCGCAAGCTGGACAACTGCATCCAAAACCTGGAGCGAACATCCCGGGGCACTCTGTGTGGTGTAGGAAAAGAAAGGCACCTCATCTATTGTCTCAGCTAGGCCGCCCCTGGAGGGCCAGAACCACTCCCCCTGGTCCCACTGGACCTCCCTTAGGGGTCTACCCTCCCTGCTCTGAGATACTGGGAGGATCGATGTGCTACTCCTTCCCCAAGCGTCCTACCACTTTGATCATCTACCAGTGTATCCCATCAAGACTCCCATCCATCTCAGGGTCACTCCCAGTGAGGGGCTGGAGTAGGCCTCCAGGTCCTACACGGAAGAAGCCGGGGTGCGTGCTGCCGTGCTACATCAAAATCCTCAAGGGAACATTAGTACGGGAAAACTGCCCCAGCCATCTGCTGTCTCTCCAAATGTGAAGTTTTTTCCACTAGGACTCAGGAATGGCTAAGTCAATCTCGCCCATCCGTTGCCGTGCCCCTCTCAGATGCGCTAGGGCGTCAAGCCTCGCCTCTGCCTCCATAGGTAGTTTGCTCCAGCGACCAAAAGACCCTGTTGGATCACTGTCCCACTGTGCCCAACCAATGTGAGTCTGCTGTCCAAGCATACGTCCCTGATCTTTGACCTCTGGGTGCCACATAAGGGGCTGATGCTCGAACTCCTCTCTACATCTAGGCGAGACCCCCTGCTAGTCTCTGCCAAACCCTATGAAGACTCCTCATCAGGGGGGAGCCCTTCTCCGTAAGGGGGGCCTCTGAGAAGATCCATCTATGTGAAGGATGCCATTGTCTCCCAGTGCGTGGGGTGTTCCTCATAAGCCCTCTCTATAAGAGGAGCTTCCAAGGCTCGGCACCTCGGGTGAGGCCACGAACCACCAGCTTGCCCAGAAGGGCCTTGCTCTGCATCTCTGGATCGATGATACCCAAGCCTCTCAGTGCTTGCGGCATGATCACCCTCTGCCAAGCTACTCGTGCCCTAGTGTTCCTCGTGCCATTTGAACCTACCCAGAGTAAGTTCTGTACCAACCATCGGAGCTACTCAATGCATCCTCTGTGAAAGCACCAATAGGAGGCAATATACCAGGCAGTGGCAAGAAGGACCTGGTTTGCCACTAAGGCGCGACCTACGAGGGAGAGTTTGGCCGAGCTCCAATAGAGAAGCTTGTGCTGAACACTCTCAAGGACCGGGGCAATCTGCTGCTCTGCTGTAATGTCAATACCCGCCTGGCATCCGAGGTATCTCGCTGTCTGGCCCCATGGTATCCATCTGAAACCAAAGTCACTCCCCCACTCACGGATCTTGTGTGTCTCCTCAAAGCGCGTGAAGAAGCCTATGGATCTCGTCTAGTTGATCTGTGCCCCCGAGGCCTCACAATAGATAGCCAAGGCGTCTCTGACTCTCTCTAGACTCGTTGTAGTGCCCTCAACATACAAGGCCGTGTCATCTGCAAACTCCGAGTCAAGGAGCTTCTCCTCCTTCCTGATTGGGAGCCTCAACCCTGTGAGACCCGCCACCTATGATCTCAAATAGTAGCCCAAAGCCTCTGCTACAAATAGGAAGAGGAAGGGAGCTAGTGGGCAGCCCTGGCGAACCGAGCGAGAGAGAGGAAAGGCCTCGCCTGTGTGTCCTCCGATAATCATTTGACTAGAGCTCCCTGCGTATAGCGCTGAAACTCCTCTGACCCATCTATCTGAGAAACCCAATCTCCTCATAGTGCCCTCCAGGAAAGACCACTCCACCCTGTCATAGGCCTTCTCAAAGTCCAAGAGAAGGATGGCCAGTGGCTGTGACTCCTCCCTGGACCAATCCATTGCCTTCCAGAACGTGAAGATGTTGTCCAGGATGTTGCGCTCTTGGACAAACCCAGTCTGTGTGTCATGGATGATGTTGGTAAGACGAGGCTGTATCCGCAAACTCAAGACCTTGGCGAGGATCTTGTATGCAGTATGCAGTATCAAGCAGAGTGATCGGCCTCCACTATCGAATATCTGACCTATCTCCCCCTTTTGGGATCAAACAGATCCACCCCTTGCACAAGGACTGAGGGAGAAGGCCTGTGTCGAAAATCTCCTAGCAAGCTAAACGGAAGGGGGTAGAGATAATCTCCCAGAAGTTTCGGAAGAAGGCCGGAGTCAAGCCATCCTCCCCCGGGCACTTCTGGGTCGGGAGAGCCTTGAGGGCTTCCCAGAGCTCCTCATCTGTGAAAGGCTGCTCAAGTCTGCTGCATAAGTCCGGAGAGACTACTGTCGGAACATGATTTCAAACTAGCTCTCGGGCCACAAGACCAGCTGGGGTCATCCTCTCTGTTTGAAAGAGCTGGCTATAAAATTTGGTGGTCATGTCAAGAATCTCCTGCAGGTCAATGTGCATGATGCCCTATGCCCTGCGAGTCCCGAAGACGCTATAGCTGTGTGCTGGTCGATCGAAAGTGTACCCTTATATACTTTACTATCTTGTTTTTAGCCCTCTCAGCTCCTCCTTTTGCTCCTAGGGCTACTACCCCTTGGCCCTAACTAGGTGGCCAGTCAGTTTCCAGACGGAGCCCTCCTTAAGTTTATGCCAGTTTTGCGAGGGTTGGGGCCTATATAACCAGCCCCTTCCCTCCATTTATGTGTCACATATTCCGCAGCCAATTCAGCCTCAACAGCAGTCCTCAGCCCATCGTTAGCAGCCCTATAGGTCTCCAAGCCTCTCCTTATTCCATCCTTTCGTGGGCACAGCTCCCTACAGCTGGCTACAGTCCAGAGCAGCAAGTGTAGCCTCAGCCCTTCAAATCCAGCCCTTTAATGGGACCAAAATGCAGTAGCCCAGCCCGTTCATTGACGGAGCAACAGTTGCATGGCAGCTGGTTCTAGGACAGCGAAACGTATCAATATAGATAGTAGTTACCATAACTCTCTGTGCATAGTGATGTGGTGTATATTATGCATGTCTACAGGCTCTTCCCCCTGCTCCCCAATCAGTAGCATTCATGGTTCCGCACCCAATAGTTAGTACATGCATAGTTAGTGTTTGCCTGTTACAGTATCAAGTTTGAACTCTTGGACAGGGGTGAGGTCATGCATGCTATGCTTGTCCCCTTTTCCTCCGAAGGCACAGTTGGTTTTCGACGTATTTGCGTGCTTTGACTGATTGAACTGATTATTCTCGTTGTCTTTAAAAGCAGTCTATGGTCAAGTAGTCCCGCTTAGAACGACTTTGAAAATGCAGCAGTTTGCATCAAACGTTAAGATAATGCATCTGAACATCTGAGAGAGAGAGAGAGGACAGCTTATGATTGCTTATTTCTTAGAGCTGTGCTCACGAAGTACACTTATTTTTCATCTCATCTTGCTCCCTCTCTCTCTCTCTCTCTCTCTCTCTCTCTCTCTCTTTCTTTCAGACTTCACCCACCCTCCACCCTGCCTCAATTTTCCCTCCCCCCTTTATCAATAAGCTATGCATCAAGGTGCAACCTATGTGCCCCATTCTATTAGCGGAGTCCGGTATGCTCTCTTTGGAAAACATAATTTTGGGAACATAATAGGCACACATCCCGGTGGTTGTGCTGGCCAAGTTTCAGTTTGTAGGATTGAATGCGTTTTAAACTTATGAGATATGGCTTGTGCAAGAGAGAAATGTGATGAGATGCTCTATTAATGCCCACAGGAAACTGATAGGATCTGTAAGCTACTCTTTAAATCTCTGTCAAGGCTCATATTCACCTTTTCCCATATATTTTTTATTTTATCTTATGGATTCACGTTAATACTTCCCAGAGAGAGAGAAAGAAAGAAAGATATATTAACGTCCGCAGGAGGCCTCACGGGCCTATGGGACAAGGTATGGAATCAAGTAACTCATACAGACCATTGTGGGCCGGGGCAAAGGGCTCACTAAGGCCCTTGCTGAGTATTAAAATGCTATACTAGTACAAAATAGGAAAAAAGTAGCAAAATAGCATGAGGGTGGCATGAAAATATCAAGTGCTCAGAGCTAGAGTCCCAAGTGCATGAGCCAATGGGTTTCACATATCATGTATCCAAGCTCCATGGTGGCTCTCTGATGAGATGCGAAGAGCTCACGTATCTGCATCTATTGGGCTGTCTCTCGTGGTGGTGGAGGGCGTGGTCTCCTCGATCTCTGGATCTGATGGGCTATGTCAAGTGTGACGTCTCGCCTCGGTCGATCTCCCTCTCTTTGCTCTCTGGGTATGCCTGCAGCTCTCCCTGCCTCGATCCTCAGCTAATGGGACGATACCCGCATCTGTCCGATTGCAATCCTCAGCGCGTGTGAGACTCCTCTGTCCTCGAGATACTGAGGTCCGATGATGAGCCCATCCTCCGATACTCTTAGAAAATGATCATAGTAGAGCTGGGTCTTGGTGGGGAACTCCTAGTCCCCCTCCCAAGTGTGAGATGTGTGGAGCTAGAGGAGATTCAACCATATGATGCGGTTAATCTCATCCTGTGGGATCAACTCGGGTTGTGCATCCATGCTATACTGAAACAAGGGAAGCCAATCCATTTGAATGCCGTGACTGGCAAACCATGCGGTGATGCGTGCATACCATGTTGTACCTACCCCACTCTGTGCTAGTCGTATGAGAGAGAGAGAAAGAAAGAAAGAAAGAAAGTTTATTAAAGTCTTTGGGAGACGGTGAAGGTCTATGAGACTAAAGATAACTGATACAATGAGCATAACGGTGGCGGTCTCAAAACGGGCCAGCCAACCGTTTCTACAAAAAAGAGGTTATGAAGGACGGTGTGTCTAGTCCTGATACAAAAAATATGTGTCTACCTCCAGATGATACAAAAAAGAAGGGGGGGGCACCAAAAATGGGGCAGAGGGGGGAGATACAGTATATATGTGCACACACACATAGAGAGAGGGAGAGAGAGAGAGAGAGAGAGAGAGAGAGAGAGAGGACCAAAGGGCCTATGAGACTAGAAAGAAACTGATACAATGAGCTGAGCGTGGAGCCACTAAATGGGCATCAACACCCAATCGAATACAAATGAAAACCAAAAAGTCCTTAACATGAGAAAGAAAGAAAGAAAGATATATTAACGTCCACAGGAGACCTCGCGGGTCTATGGGACAAAAAAACACACATAAAAAACATCAACATCAGTTGGAGACTGAGAGCCTTTGGGGGAGTATATCAGCTCAGCCCTAGTTTATTTAGGTGCATAACTAGCTACTAATTTTATCTAAATTAAAAAAAACGGCTTGAGCAACATCAGTTTAAGACTGAGTCTTTGGGTTTAGATTTGAAATCACGGATCAAGGCTTGTCCATCCCTATATACTGCCCATTTTCCATCTTTGCGTGCATCCTTCACTTTAGTAGTTCAACATTCCTTTGTTTGAGCTGATTCGGGGTAAGCTCCTCAAATATCCATACCTGTGTGCCTTTCAATTTGTTTGTTTGTCGGAGAATCTTGACTCTACCTGCCCTCTGTGTGAACTCAACTCGTACTTGTGTTCCCTTCTGAGAGATCCAACTGATGTCAGTTTCATCCCATTCTATCTGTGGTATCTCCTTCTTGAGACCCGTGTCTTCTCTTCTACTGTATATCCCTTCATAAAATCATCTGCAGGACAGCCCATACAATCCTCTGGCAGCCACACAGAGAGAGAGAGAGAGAGAGAGAGAGAGAGAGAGAGAGAGAATTTCGTTTTTTGAAGATCTGCTGTATGCTTTTTGCAGACTATTATCAAGGATACAGCATTTGAAAGATGTCTAGTGTGAGCTGAAGTATTCATGACTCTGCCTCAGGCATCGTTTCAAAGTGGAACAATGGCACATCCAGTTCATGCCAATGGCTACTGGGGACCTATCATGTCCAGCAGCACGTGTGAAAGAAGTTATGCTCTATCTCCCTATGTAGCAGAATTCTACAACACTGTTTCAAATGCACCTGGCATAATTCTGGGTCTTATAGGCCTTATCAACTCGATAAGGCAAAGGTTTGAGAAGCGATTCAGTATGTTACATCTCGCAGCTATGGTGTTGGGTTTGGGGAGCATGCTTTTTCATGGCACACTGCAGCATTTGTAAGTCCTTTCCTCAAAACTTTCCACTTAAAATGTTAAGATTTCTGTAGTACATACCCGTTAAAATATATCTGTCTCGATGCTGTGGATGTTAATTTGTATATGAGTGATGTTTCTCTGTAAGTTCGAGCATTTGAGATCGCTATTTGTGACCATGGCATTTTGTATAGAGAAATGAACGTCTTTTACAGGTCACAGGAATCGTGTCACTAGCTGCTCTCTTTGGTGTATTTCTCCTTGCATCTCAGCCTTCCCTCAATCTGCACATTTGGGCTTTTTATTGAATGCAGGTTTATTGATTGTAATAGCATCCTACAGAGCTCGATTTGGAATATAACAGTGCAACACTTGGCTTGTAGGAGGGGTTTTCAGAATCATGAAATGTTTTGCTTATCCATTCTATTGTGTAAAGGGGCTGCTGCACAGCCCTATAAAAGGGCTGCAGCCTCGTCCTCCTGGCCTACCCCTTCCTACCCTACCATGGGCCGACCAATCGGCCTACCTCAGCCTATAAAAGGCTGATGGGGCCTGGCAAAACAGCCCCAAAGGGTGGCCACAATGGCCCCCCCTTCTGGCCTTCATAGTGCGCAGCAAGGGTTGCTCCAGGGGCTGCCTACTCAGCACATAAGCAGGTCCATCAGGGCCCCGAGCTGCAAGGGATATGTGCCGTACTGACTAGCATAGATCTTCTCCTCCCTCAGCATCCTGGTGAAGCCTCCAAGTAGGCTGATCTGCCCTGCCACATGCCTGGATCCACTACCAAAACCTGGCCCTCACCCTAGCCTCTGACTGGGCAGGCACATCCACTCTCTCTCTACAGTGACATCAGGAGATGTTGACCTCCAACACCCTGTTGGAAAGGTCACCTCCCCATCTGTAAGCCCCCATATGAGGAGAGTGGGGGGGAGGGAGACCTAGGGCAGAAGATGCCCAGAGGAGTGAAAGAGAGGGGGCTGCCACATGGGCAGCACCTCACAGCCAAGAGTGAAGAGATGGCTGCCACATGGACAGCAGCAAGGCTGTCATGTGGGCAGCACTGCTCAAGAGCATCCTGGAGAGCCTGGAGCGAGGTCTTTGGGCTGCGAGTATCTGCAGCAGACGTGCAGGCGGACAGCACAACTGTACGGGCCAGTACGGAGGGCTGGAAGCAAGGTACGGAGCAGATGCAGATGACCAGAAGGCTGGAGCAAAGGCACGGTACAGGCGGGTCAGGAGAGCAGGGTGAACAGGCGCTGACATGGCTGGGGCCTGGTGGAGCAGCAAATGGGGCTGCCAGTGGGCAGAGGTATGCCTTAAATAGGCTGGGCCCTTGCCTAGATTGGAGGGCCAAAAGCCCTAGAGGTGTGGGCCAAAGGGCCCTAGTTTTGGAGCCCTTAAAGGGCTGGTTTTGGGGCAGACTGGTCGGCCCAAACAGACCAGCCAGTCGGCCCATTTAGGGCTGGCTGGTCGGTTACTTCAAGGGGCCCTTGGGGCCTATAAAAGCAGAGGCCACAGGCCTCATTTCATATCCAGCATAGCCAGCAGTTCCAGGGCAGAAAGGAGCAGCAGGAAGCCTACTCTTTGGGCCTATCTACAGGAGGTGAGAGAGTGCAACAGGTGCTGCAGACTTAGCTCTAGGGAGAGGCTGGACCTTGGCTGTCTTCTAGGGCAGCAAGGTGCTGAGATCATCATACCTTCTGGAGCAGCCATTCACAAGCAGGTTGGAGCAGTGGAACAAGGACCTGTGTGCTGCAGACAAAGCTTGGCAGGGGCTGCCCACCTAGGCTGATTCACAGGTAGTAAGGTGGAGAAGAACACACTGGACGGAAAGTCTACAGATGCTCGAGGTGGAGCACGCGGATTCGAGTCTAGAGATAGCCGGCAGATAGGAGAAGGACCTTGTGGTTAGATCAGAGGACCACACCATTGGTGGGACTCTGGATCTATTGTGTCCATAGTTTTGGACGGAAATATATAAGTTTTGGTGTCTTCTATATCTGGCTGGTTCATTGTCTATTGATGAGTCTGCACATCTATGTGATGCACATTAAGTAAAGAAGACTTTGATTCCACACCCCGCACCACACTGTGTGAGCTCCTGGGCATTACTATAAGTCTTCCGCTGTGTGTACCCTCTGTTGGGTCTTTTCTAACACACCCCCTCTCAGCTCCTGGATGGAACATGGGCGCTAGGGAGTTGGGTGTACCCCTGTTCTAACTGGAGGAATCTGTGATGCTCCATCGCTGAAGACCGGCATAGTTACTGTCGAAGACCACCTCTGCATGATCACCGGAAACCTTGTACTGTTGCTTCCAGGCCACATGTGCTAGATACACTCCTCTGGTTTGGTACTGGTACAAGTCATTTGGTACAACAATCTAACTGATATTGACATGGTGCAAGGTCTGCTTTCGTGCATGGGCACATGTATCTCAGAGCCATACAACTGTCTCTGAAGCCCCCTCTCAGGCCCAAACTGGTACACTGTCTCCAGATCGATGAATCTTGGTGCCCCAATGACAATGGGCATATAATAGCTCACAAGGATCAATCAATTGTGCCGCGGTTCCTGCACTAGCAATCTTTTGACACATCTGGATCTCTAGCAGCTCGTCAAACAATAACTGCAACAATGCACTTGTCTAGCAAGTACCGTTGCCACAAACAAGCAAGCAATCCTCCGTTTGGATCTAGGCGTGAATTAAACATCATAGCGGCGGTAGCACCATCCTGCTGCTTATTGGTCCCCTCACTGTTCCTTTGAGGACACTGCCGCTAGTAGTGACCTTTTTGGCCACATTGGTTACATGTGTGTGATGCCTTGAGTGCTTCTCGTTTCTCAGCCGTCAACTCTTTTCGTCCTTTTTGCTCAACTGTCAAAGCCTCAAGCTGACTTTTATAGGCACGATCTGCAAATCTCTCTCCAAAGTCAGGGCTGCCAGAAAGAATGGTAAATGGGCAGTGTATCGTGGAGGAATAGCAATCATTAAGGAGTTTAAATCAAAATCAAAAGACTCTCAGTCTTAAAATAATGTAAGGTTGGCTATATGTTTTTTCTAGGACATAATCTAGGTACTCTAAATAAGTGGAGTTGCTTTATGCACTCTAGGGAGCTGCCATGTGCCCTCCCTAAATTGATGTATTGGATGGCTTTTCTGTTGTCCCATAGACCTTTGGTCTCTTGTGGACGCTAATAGACTTTCTTTCTTTCTTTCTTTCTCCTGGTCAAGCACCATCGGGACTGGTTGGTTATCAAGGACGAATAGAATGCACCATACTGAGAGGATAGCTGGGATAGTAGTGTTATGGCTGTGTCCTGGAAGATATCTACTTCCTTGCGTGGAGGGAGGATCTCATGCTGAAGTTTCTGTAACTTGTTGATGTGCTCCCGCATCGATGTGGACTTCTTGGGATCCAACAATCTCATCTGGACTTCTAGGGAAACCCTCTTTGTGGGAGAGGTTCGACTGTACAGGAACATCGAGGTCTCCCAAATTCTCTCAGCCACTGTCATATGTTTCACATGATTAGTCACTTAAGGAGTACAGTTAAGAAATACAAACGACCTTACCCTTGCATTGACACGGTCCCACAGCTCAGCCAAGGTCTCAGTCTCCTGCTCTGCAGGATCCCTTGATTGGCCACAAGGGGATCGGGCTTGTCAACTCCCACCAATACGAAGTCTGCTAAATCATACGACTGTAGCACAGATTCCATCATGACCCGCCAAACACCATAACTGAGGCCATCCAATTGACAATCAATCGGGAAGGTGGGCAACACTAAAATTTTTGCCTTGATCTCCACCATCTCGGGCTATCAGAATGAAGAGGAAATCAAATCGAAGAGAGAGTGGATGGGAAAGAAGGTAGATTACGGTATTGACGGAAGAAAGGAGAGGAGAGGGCTCAAGAAGATGATGAAGAGGATGAGAGCCTAAGTACCTTCACACCTTCGTTGTGCTAACCCTCGAGAACAACTCCTTTCGAATCTGAAAACATCCTTCAAAATCACACCTTTGTTGACACCCGTACTGTCCACGCCTCTACACACTCCTCCTCACAAACACCTCCGAACAGCAGCCCTAAACCCTCCTCTCAATTTGCTGGCTCAACACTTCCTCCGCTCCTCGGGTCTCTAGCCAACTGTGGCTCTGATACCATGTGAGAAGTGCAGTGGATCTGAATGAAAATGAAGAGAGAGAGAGAGAGAGAGAGAGAGAGAGAGAGAACCTCACACACAAAAACTGGAAAGGAGAGAAAGAGATGAGAGAACTGTAAGTGATCTTAGGAAAAACTCTGTTCGGTGGGGAAAACCCTGCTCTATACATAGACAACTGTGCTCCACAATGAGATACCAAACAATGAGGGAAGGGGGCCCATATATAGCTCGACTCCCCCTCCCTAGTTGGCTGTAGCCATCCCCCATCCTACTCTACCCTCACAATGGGCAGGCACACCCCACAACTATCACAGGGGCGTGAAATTCTAAGTACTTTAATGTACTTCAAGACCGTGACAACTTTGGTTTTAAAAGTCCAAGCGTGGGCTTAATAATGTGTAATTAAACGCAGCATGGTGCCTAGCACATAAGCGTAATTAATCCTTAGGCCCAAAGGCATTCCAAGGAATTAAAAGAGTGGTTGTTGGAAAATGATGACGTGGCATTTTTAATGGGCCCCCTAGAGGGCCATGTACCTTCACTGGTCCCCCTAGAGTTCTAGGTGGCTCTAGTGCCTTCTACATGCTCCTTTGCCATTCCTGGACCTTCCTGGGCCTTCTAAACTTCGCATGTGTGGTTTTCTCTCTCATCTTCTCCCTTTGTTGAGATTTTGGACTGGTTTTTCAACTGAATTTCGTTTTTCTTTATAACTCTTCACCCATTTGGATTCCTCAACTTCCGTTTGGCTCGATGGCTTCCCCTTTGCCTCCCCTTCGCAGTGATATGCTTTTCCCTTCATGCGTTTGGTAGAACGGGCAGAGCTGAGCACTTCTTTTGCTGGTCGAATTTGCAAAAGTGGCTTTTTTTGGACCTTTTTGCTTCTACAGCCTCCTAGGCCTCTCCTTTTGCAAAGCTACAGCTTTCTGTTGAATTTCGAGTGGTCCCACGTGTTGGTTGACTGGTTTTTCTCAGTTTTGGAGGACTTTTCGGCAATGAAACTTCTTCAAAACCTTCTCAATGCATTCCTCTCTGAAGCACGCTTCTTTTGAGCCTAAGAACTCCCACTTCTTCGCGACAGAAGTGCTTCTTTTCGTATTTTTCAGTGGAATTCTTGCTGGTCGGCTCCTGTAAATGCTCTTTCTTCATGCCTTTGTACTCCTCTTTGGCTGAGAATGCAATTAGGCATTGGCTACTATGTCTTCTTGGCGATTGAGGACTTGGTTCGAGTTTTCAGGGCTTGGTGAGTTGTGATTTTGCTGCTGCAATTTCTTTTTGCCATAAGCTATTGGTTGGCCTCGTGTGCCGCCTCTTTCTTGGTTCACAGGTGCCCAGGCAGTGCTACATGAGTCATTCTTTGGTTGGGTACTTTGCTGATTTTATTTTGGAGCTTTAAAAAGCTTTGTGAATGCCATCTGGAAACCACTCAAAGAGAGTGCAGCTGGGGTGCAGTGTGATTGCATCTGGACAACCAATGGAATTGCACTCGAAAAAGAGAATGCCTTTGGATTGAGCCTATGGGTTAAGTGCACTTATGTGATGGTGTTCTATGCTTGAAAGCCTTGCGAAGGCTCAATGAATTAGGGCTGCGTGCTCAGTTGCAGGGAAGGTCTCCCAGATGCAACTTGTAATCATTTCACTGTGAAATATAAAGAAATTCCGAAAGGGGCGCCACGGTGTTTGGGGCCAATCGGGTGCACTTGTCATGTTTGTTGAGCAGGGGCATTCTAGCCTCCATCCCTTTTTTAGTGGTTTTGTTTGTGAACAAATGGGTAAATGCCATGCAATGGTTAATGGTTGTGATATATGCTTTGTGAGCTGTAACTAAGTGCTGAAGTAATTAAAGGTTTAGTTCCACTGCCCTCTGAGTGATTAGAGGCCGGTTTCATTGTTTCCATTGACGGGATACCACACACTCTTCCTCAAGAGGTGGGCCTCGGTAGTTTGGTGGAAGGATATCTTTGCTGCACTTTTTGACAGCTGAATAATTACAACCATAAACATGGTGAGTACCCATGAGCAAGAGAGCTCCACAACTCCTCAAAGGAGAAGGCAGGAAAGCCTTAATGATCCAGCTAGTGTACAGCTGCAGGGAGCACAACAAATGCCTTTTGAGCAGGCCACACATGAAGCTACAACTCAGCTGATGATACTAGTTCTAGCTGTGAGTTAGATGATGCTACTATGTTGAATGCACAGCTTGCAAGTGTAGTGATTGCTTTGACTCGGCTGACTCAAAACTTGGCTCAGATTGTGCAAAGAAATGCCAAGAAGAAGAAGAAATCAAGAAAGCACAAGCACGGAAGGAGTGAGTACACACATGCATCAGCTTCTCATGGCGGACAGCACACTCATGCATCAGTTTCCCATGAGGGACAACCATCAAAAATGACTTAGAAAGTGACTTCCAAGAGAGAGGAATCCCCCAAAAGAGCACTTGAGAAAGAGGTACAAAAAGTACAGCCAGTGCAACAGCACGAGCAGCCAGCACAAGGCCTTGGTTTGGGTACTTCTACTACTCAAAATAATAATGTGCAGTCCATAAATGTGGCTCAGCCACCTCAGCCATATTTGAGGCAGCAACCTGAATATTTTGATGCAGATTCTATCTTTGATGCTATGTTGATTTCACCGCCAACTGGGCATAGAAAGCAAGCCATGTATGACAATGTGGGAATGCAGCCAAGCATGCAAGCCATAGCACATGCTCCCATGCCTAATGTTCAGCCAAGCATGGCTCTCCCTAGTGAAGGGAATGCTGCCAAAATACAGCCATCTTTGGGACAGCCAACATCAAATGTATATAAAGAATTTAAGGATGGTGGCTCTCATGTCAAGTTTGAGACATATAATGAAGTACAGGATAGGCCCTCACATTCCTTCAACAGTTTGATGCTGCATTTCTTGGGGGTTTGTTTACAGAAGCATCCAAGATGAGGAAGGTTGCCACATTTTTAAAAGGCAATGCACTTAAGTGGTACACCAACCTTATGCTTCATGGAGATGCACCTGCTACTTGGCTGGAATTTAAGCAATTGTTCTCTTCTACTTGGCTTACTCCAACTTTTGAAGTTGAAGTACTTTCACACTAGCATGACTTGTCATACAAACTTTGCAAGAATCTTGATGATTACACCTAGAGGTTTTGGGATGTTTTGCTGCCATTGAGCTCTTACACGCATGCTCCAGAGGTTTTGGGATGTTTTGCTGCCATTGAGCTCTTACACGCATGCTTCTTTGAAAGAGCAAATAGAGAGGTACTGTTGTGGATTGCCTAGTGAGCTACGTGATTATTGCATCAAAACCACAGGCGTGGACAGCCTAATAAACAGCCCCGTACCAAGTTATCTGATGAAGAGAAAAAGTCACTCATGGAGCAAAACAAGTGTTTTATATGCAAAGGAGAGGGACACCGCTCTTATGATTGCCCATCCAAGAAAAGAGACAGGTCAGATGATGGTAAGAATGATGATAAATAGGCTGATCGGAAGGGCAAAAGGCCTAAACCTTCCGCATGACTTCTTCCAGATGTGATTGGGAGTTTGCCACATGCACATGATGAAGAGGAAACGAAAAAGACTGAGATGTGCAGAGCATGGGGAAAAATCAGAAATCAGAATTGTTTGTTTTTCTTTGATTCTGGGGCAAAGGCGAATTTCATAACTCCTGATATGGTAAGAAGGCTTGGCATCAAGCCTGAGGAAATGGGGCCATTCGGCATGTGTGATATGGCCAACCCTGAACTCAACACACCTGTCACTCCTATTATTGGCAAGTTGAGGATGCATATCCAGGGATATCAGGATGCAGAGGACTTCTACATTATGCCTTTGCCAGAGTATGATGCTTTGCTTGGGATGCCTTGGATGTACAGGGTGGGGGCTGATGTGCAAATGAGAAACAAGAAGATTTCTTTAACTCATAGAGACAAAAATCATATACTTGATGTAAAGTTGAAAGAGGACTCCATCCCTGTAGTTTCAGCTTCTTGTATTTTCAATGTAATAAAGCGTCATATTTCAGCGTACTTGATTTTTGTCAAAGAGGATAGCCAACTAGTTCAGGAAGGCTCTACTCTTTTTGCTTTAGATAGAGAAAGGGTTGCTTTTATTTCAGATTTTCAGGATTGTTTCTCAGATGCACTTCCTCAAGAATTACCTCCCAAGAGATCCGAAGATCATCAAATTGATATAATTCCAAGAAGCTCACCGCATAATATACCTCCCCATCGTGTCAATAAGGCACAACAGGAAGAGATAATGTCACAAGTGAAGGAACTCTTGGAAAAGGGATTAATACAGCCAAGTAATTCTCCTTATTGTTCCCCCGTGTTGCTTGTGCAAAAGAAGGATGGTAGTTGGAGAACATGTATTGATTATAGGGCTTTGAATAAAGTCACAATTAAGAGCCGTTTTCCAATTCCACGCATTGATGATATATTGGGTCGGTTGGAAGGTTCCTCAATGGACTGTATTGACCTTAAAAGTGGATACCATCAGATAAGGATACGGCTTGAAGATGTCTACAAGATTGCCTTCCGCACTTCATTTGGCTTATATGAGTTCCTTGTGATGCCTTTTGGTTTGACTAATGCACCTGCCACTTTCAATAGAATGATAGACATAATTTTTAGAGCACACAGAAAGTTTGTGGGCACTTTCTTCGATGACATCATTGTGTTCTCTAAAAATGAGCAAGAGCACAGGAAACATCTCACTATTGTGTTTCAAGAGTTGAAAAGACATAAGCTGTTAATAAACACCAAGAAAAGTGAGTTCTTTATGCATGAGATTCATTTTCTCGGTCATATAGTGTCAAAGGATGGAGTCAAGATGGATCTTGCAAAAGTTGAGGCCATAAGGAGTTGGCCAATTTTGAAAAATCTGCATGAGGTCAGAAGCTTCCTTGTGTTGTGTTCATACTATCGGAGGTTCATAAATTACTTTGCAGAAATTGCTTCT
Organism: Dipteris shenzhenensis; assembly: GCF_047967505.1. NCBI lineage: Eukaryota > Viridiplantae > Streptophyta > Polypodiopsida > Gleicheniales > Dipteridaceae > Dipteris > Dipteris shenzhenensis. Next base: position 4,712,954 of record NC_141623.1, read on the forward strand.
CCCTTGCATGCTTTATAGAAGAAAGCTGTACCGTTTCGGTGGGGACCAAAGGAAAATGCAGATTTTGAAGAGCTGAAGCAAAAGTTGTGTTTTGAACCTGTTATTATCTTGCCAGATCTTGCAAAACCCTTTGCTGTAACTTGTGATGCATGTGGGAATAGCATAGGAGGCACTTTGATGCAAGATGGCAGAGTGGTTGCATATGAGAGTAGAGTTCTCAAAGATGCTGAATTGTACTTACAGACATACGAGAAGGAAATGTTAGCAGTGATACATGCTTTGACCACATGGAAACATTACCTTCTTGGAGCTGATTTTCATGTGCAGACAGATCATTAGTCACTTAGATATTTTCTCACACAGAGAAAATTATATGAAAAGCACATGAGATGGGCTAACTTCCTCTCAATGTCTCATTTTCAAATTGTACATGTGCCGGGTAACAAAAATGTCGTGGTGGCTAATGCACTTTCCAGGAAACCACAGCCTGAAGCAGTCTCCAAGAAACCCAGTGTTTCAGCAGTGAGCATTGCTTACAACAATGTGTTAGATGTGATGAAAGATCAGTATGTTAATGATGCTGATTTTTCAACTATTTATGATTAGCTTTCTGATGGTCAAAGGCATGATCACTATATGTTGAAAGAGGGTTTCATTTTGATGCATGGATGACTCTGTGTCACTGATCAGATGCGATAGAAAGTCATAATGGAAAGTCATGCTCCTCCATATGCAGGACATAGGGGAATTACAGCAACAATTACAGCAGTGGAGCAATGCTTTTATTGGCCATCTTTGAGAAAAGATGTGGAAGAATATGTGAGAACATGCATGGTTTGTCAGAAAGAAAAGTTTCACAGGCAGAAGGCACCTGGATTGTTACACCCTTTGCCAATTCCGGATAGACCATGGCAAAGCATAGCTATGGATTTTGTGTTTGATCTTCCACATACTCCTACTAGACATCCACAATAATTTGCAGGTCTAGCAAACAAGCCCACTTTGTGCCTGTAAGAAAGAAAATTACAGCAGATCAAATGGCCAAATTGTTTCTGCAGCATGTCTTTAAGTATCATGGGATGCATGAATCCATAATTAGTGATAGAGATCCGAGGATGACCAGGCTCTTTTGGAGAGGGCTGTTTGAAAATATGGGCACTACGCTGAATTTTTCGTCATCTTTTCACCCTCAGTCTGATGGACAATCGGAGCAAGAAAACTCTACCATCTTGGATATGTTTAAATGCTATGTCTCAGACCACAAAAGCAAATGGGAGCATTATTTGCCTTTGCTAGAATATGCTTACAATAATACGGTGCACACATCCATAGGTAAAGCACCTTTTGAAATAGTGGAAGGTGCCAAGAAGATATCTCCCATTTTGCATACAAAAGAGAAAATCTTCGAAGCTGATCGTTTTGTGGAAAGCCTTGAAGAGGCTTACAAGAAGATCAAATATGCCTTGCAAAGTAGTAGTAGAAAAGAGCAGCAGATAAGCACCGCAGGGAATTTGTATTCACAGAAGGTGATTGGGTTTTGCTGCGTTTTCAGAAGGCGAGGCTACAAATTAAGAAAGGCAAGGAAAGGTTGTACACAAAGCTGAACATGCGTTACTATGGTCCTTTCTAGGTTTCTGAAAAGATAAACGAGGTAGCTTACAGGTTGAAGTTGCCTCCGCATTGAAAGATACATAATGCCTTTCATGTGAGCTTGTTAAAGCAATATCATGGAGATGCTCGCGAGGATTTACTTCATGAGGTATAACCTGAAGTGGAAGAACAGGATAAACTTCTAGTCCCAGAGCAGATTCTGGCGCACAGAGATAGAAAGCCCAAGGGTAAAGTTATCTGTCGCTACTTGGTAAAATTTCAAAATTACCCATCACTCGATGCGAAATGGATGGAGGAAGGTGAACTGGCAGATTCGCATGGGATATTGCAGCTTTACCTTGATGCTTTCTAGTTAGAGCCGACTGCGGTTCGGGCTCCTACAGGTAGTTCATCAGAGCGAGCGTCTGAAGCATTACCTGGTGTTTGAGAGGGGGGGTAGCACCTCCACTCCCTCAGTACAGACGGGCTCACCGTGATTTCATGAGGTCGCTTGATGACACTGTATGTTTCATACGAGATACTGAGCTGATAGTATTTCTGTTGTGAGACTTCATGATATTGATGCATCTTGACTATTGATTGCCGAGGATCACATAGATTATATGGATATCCGGATGCATGCCTCTCCTAGCCATATTTTCATTGTCTCTGTATACTATAGCTGCGGCTTTCTTGTATACTCTTTCATGGTATATTTCATGCTCGCTCTTGTGTTTTGGGACAGAATTAGCTGAAGTCAGGGCTGCCAGAAAGGATGGAATTGGGCAGTTTACCGTGAAGGGGTAGCACTAATCAGAGAGTTTAAATCAAAACCAAAAGACTCTCAGTCTTAAACTGATGTATGGCTGTTTACTCTTCTAGAATATCATGTAGGTACTCTAAATAATTGCGGTTGCTTTTTGCACTCCTTGGGAGCTGCCATGCGCCCTCCCTAAAGCAGATGTATTAGAGGGTTTCTTGCTGTCCCAGACCTTTTGGTCTCCAGTGGATGTTAATAGACTTTCTTTTCTTTCTTTTTCTTTTCTCTCTCTCTCTCTCTCTTTCTTTCTTTCTCTCTCTCTCTCTCTTCTCGCACAATACTAGGGCCCAAGTCAACAGTCGGTCGGGTTGGAACCTCTTGAAGGTCTTTATTGATTGAGAAAATATGAGTACAAGATTCAGCGCCCGCACACTGAGGTTTAAATTCTACAAAGGAGATCTAGTCTCCATAGTTGGCAACATGCCAAGTGTCGTAATCCTAGACTAGATATTAGTTACATGCCTCGAAGGGCAACTCTGGAGCCTTCGTAGAGCTCGATGTTTTTACAGTTTCTTTTACCGGTTTCTTGCCAAGAAGCTCCATGACACTTAGGTTTTCAACCCCTCTTGGTACTTGCAACAATTAATTAAATGCACATAGCCATGGCACCCATTAATCGTTAGCGCTTCCCATGCAAAAATAAACTCCAGACTAAACCTAGTCTCCATGGGCATCCCCACTAAGCAAACATGTGCACATAAACAATTAATTCTTTGGTTGATTGAGGTCAACCCTCTTGACTGCAATTAAAAGGACTTTGACCAAAGTTTAATTATATCAAATCTCTCCGTTCGGAATCGGAATAACTTGGTTGACAAAAGTCAACCCTCCTTGGCCGACGCCAAGTCTTGTTGACCAAAGTCAGCACTCTTCGAGCGTAGTCAGATGTGTTGTTCTTTGGTAAACCACAGTTAACCCTCTTGACCTAAGCTTAGTCTCCCTAACCAAGGTTAGGCTTACTTAACTGGAGTTAAGTATCTTTTACCAAAGTCAATAATTTGACCAATTAGAAAGCTCCTTGACCATAATCAAATAAACAAAGAACTCTTTAATTATGATCAAATAAATGGTAAACTGCAACTTTGACTTGGAGTATTTACAACTTGATGACAACAGTTTTTGCATTTACAAGTGCTCTGTTGCTTGCCCAAAGGCTTCAATGTGTCCACAAATGCCCATTCAGCTTCTTTCTTTCATTCCATATGTGCAATTCTAGGCACAATGACAAAAGAATACGTCGCTTTGTGAGATGAGAGACATTTCAATTGAGTTGCTTACAGCTCAACAATGAATCTAGAAAAACCCCAAGTTGAGACTAAGCCTTGGGCTGGGCTAGGGGTTTTGGCCTAACTTGGGTTTAGGGCAAACTTACTTGCTGTTGGCTACTAACTAATTAATGGACGCGTAGTTTATGTAGGTGGAGAGAGAGGGTTACGGAGGTGGAGAGAGGGCCTATGTAGGCGGAGGAGGGTTACGGAGGAGGAGGCTCTGTGACGTCTCTTGGTCATAGCTCTGGAAGACTGATGGGTCTATGAGACTGTGAAAATCTTGGTATAAACAAGCTGTGAGGGTGGAGCTAGCAAACGAGCACCCACACCAATATAGAATGCAAAAAATACAAAATGATAGTACTAAGTACAACATAGCCATGTCAGTGGTCAACTACATATCAATATCATCATCCTCCTCCTCCTCCTCCTCCTCATCATCATCATCATCATCGTCATGACATCAGGGTGGATGAGGCAATGGAGGCATGAAATCGGCGATAGAGTGCTCTCAATTGCTTACGGGTGCGGCCTTGTGATGTCTCCTAGTCATTGCTCTGTGCCTAACAAGGGCTACAGTAACCCCTGTCGGCCGGGCTCCGACTCTGAACAGAGAGGGGATATCCCCAAGTGTAATCTGCACGCCAACCCTTTGTTTGAGTTGTTGAGTCACTGGCTCTGGTCCACGATCATGTCGAGGCCTCGTATCGTGGGGGTGCATGTGATCTAGCTAGAAGAACTCTGTGATAGAGCTCTGAGAGGGATCTGCCAAGGAAGAAGTCTGTTCTTGTCTCCGTGATCGAAGTAGCCTCTCGCGGTGCCTGATTGCCTCATGAATGAAAGCTGCCAAGCATCTCTGGTCCGGATAGGAGAGGAATCGGGACAACACCCTAGACCTATCTCTGAAGAGGGAGTAGAAACGCCCTCGAATCTCATAGTAAATAGGGCACGTGAATATGAAATGCTCCTCTGTCTCAACCTCCTATATGTCACATAATGTGCATATGTGCCTCTCCCTGGGTATGCCCTTTGCTGTACCGCTCTTGATACGAAGTCTATGTGAAGAGACCCGAAACTGCCCAATAGAGATCCTCAGTGAGTGGGGTAAGTGGATCTGCGTGTATCCTGGTGGGTCAATGAAACCCTCCTATGTGATATGCAAGCAGTGATCCCTGTAGAAGCTGAGCTTCACTGGAAGCTCGCTCAGTCCTAGCCAGGTCCGGATTGTGTGTAGCTGTAAGAGATCCTCACGGATGACCTGGTTGACATCGTGTGACAAGAGAGGGAGAGAGGGAGGGAGGGAATCTGAAATTTAGAAACTCAGAAAATACGACACTCTAGAGCGAAAGAGGGAAGGAAACTTCAGTAGAGAGGGAGAGAGGAACACAGGAGAGAGAAGGGGGGTCCGTCCTTAAAGAGCTATCAGGCTGAGCGCTTAGAAGCCTCTGAATGAATCGAATCTGTAGACTGCAGCCCTGAAAGTATAGTAGCTTGAGGACTCCAAGCTCTGCTGTACGGTGTTGTACAATTGTACCGAATGATAGCCTTGAAGATGTGGACGGGAGATGTAGGTCGAGACTCCCAAGGTGGCGTGCTGCCCTGAAGTCTGTATGAAAATGCGCATGAAAACTTTTCTTATGGTCTAGGGATCCCTCCCCCTTCCCCCTTCCCCCCCCCCCCCCCCCCCCCCCCAAAAAAAAAAAAAAAAAAAAGGCATGTACGTTTGGCCGTATCATATGCGTAGGGAAACTGTACCATCAGCCAAACCGTATGCGTACGGATCCAACTATGTTTTTTGCTCATGCTAGGCCAGGGTACCATACACTATTCCGTTCTGTCAGGTGTATCATTTGTATTCATTTTTTATGACAAAATTTATATACGTAGGAGGGGATTGTAATAGTAGTGAATTCTAGGTTAGCAGACAACTAGGTAATAGGCTTTGCTAGCCAATCAAGAGCCTACTAACTATAGCTACCTCAGGATTTTTGTTGTACACTTAGTAATGTTTTCAGGATTAATTATGGGCTTGCCACATGGTAACCCTATTGTATTATCCCATAAGCAATGGTGTGCTGGCCCGCTTTTCTAAAACTATATAAAGGGGCTTCAGTTGGACTACACATTCATTCAACATTAATGCAATCATATTCACTCTATGATTGTTGGCTTCAAGCATCAGCCCATAGGTTGTACATGCCGAGAAGGACAACACTGAGCTTTTTCTTGCCAACCACATGGCAGCTACTGAACAAGCTTTGTTATTCTTAAACCCTAACCCTAATATTCGTTATGTAGTCTCTAACCCCAAGCTTTGTTATTCGATTCATTCCTAAACCCTAACTCTAAGTTTTATTATCTACACCCTAACCCTAAGCTACGTTATTCCTAAGCTCTGTTATTTTCGAAATTCTAACCCTAAGCTTTGTTATCTAAACCCTAACCCTAAGCTTCATGATTCTTAATCCTAACCCTAAGCTTTGTTATCTAAACCCTAACCCTAAGCTCCATAGAAGTTTTCAAGGTATGGTGCGAATGCGAAAGGGAGGATAATTATAACATTTATTGAAATCCTATCAAAGAAGTATGGCTGGCAGCTTTAGACTTCCCTCCTTGACTTGGTTTTGGCTTAGTTTCTTGTCCCTGCAGCGCACCCTTCTTTTTCGGACATTCGAGTTGGTGTGACCCCATTCCTCGCAGATAAAGCAACATCCCTCTTTCTTGAGCCGTTAAAGTGCCTAGAAAAAGATCTTGATTGCCCTTTGTCAAATTCAGCTTCTTCTTGGAAGGTTGTTCTGAGAGTTGCCCTCCCTAGTGCCAGAACACGGTTGGAAGAACTTGCATTTGCTTTTCCCTCCTGTATCCGAAGTGACTGTCTACTTTGCAAAGGTCACGCATATCCTATGGCCTCCTGCAAAGTGGAACTCTTGTTGTTCTTGACCTAAGACTTAGCTTTGTTATCTAAACCCTAACCCTAAGCTCCATAGAAGTTTTCAAGGTATGCTGCGAATGCGAAAGGGAGGATAATTATAACATTTATTGAAATCCTATCAAAGAAGTATGGCTGGCAGCTTTAGACTTCCCTCCTTGACTTGGTGCTTCTTCTTGGAAGGTTGTTCTGAGAGTTGCCCTCCCTAGTGCCAGAACACGGTTGGAAGAACTTGCATTTGCTTTTCCCTCCTGTCTCCGAAGTGACTGTCTACTTTGCAAAGGTCATAGTATCATCATAGATGCACGCATATCCTATGGCCTCCTGCAAAGTGGAACTCTTGTTGTTCTTGACCTAAGACTTAGCTTTGTTATCTAAACCCTAACCCTAAGCTCCATAGAAGTTTTCAAGGTATGGTGCGAATGCGAAAGGGAGGATAATTATAACATTTATTGAAATCCTATCAAAGAAGTATGGCTGGCAGCTTTAGACTTCCCTCCTTGACTTGATTTTGGCTTAGTTTCTTGTCCCTGTGGCGAACCCTTCTTTTTCGGACATTCGAGTTGGTGTGACCCCATTCCTCGCAGATAAAGCAACATCCCTCTTTCTTGAGCCGTTAAAGTGCCTAGAAAAAGATGTTGATTGCCCTTTGTCAAATTCAGCTTCTTCTTGGAAGGTTGTTCTGAGAGTTGCCCTCCCTAGAGCGAGAACACGGCTGGAAGAACTTGCATTTGCTTTTCCCTCCTGTATCCGAAGTGACTGTCTACTTTGCAAAGGTCGTAGTATCATCATAGATGCACGCATATCCTATGGCCTCCTGCAAAGTGGAACTCTTGTTGTTCTTGACCTAAGACTTATAAGAATCAGGTAATCCATCAACAAAGAATTCCAACAAAGTGATGGGATCCATCTTTGCCACACGTGTTTGCAAGTCTCTGAATTTCTGTAAAAAGTGAGATTTTGCTTGGGCTTTAAACTTGCCCACAATGTCGTAGTCTTCCTCCTCCTTCGGGAATTCTTTCTTGAAGCTTTTTCAAATTCAGTCTTGGTGGTAGGTTGTGGCTGTAATTTCTTCCACCAAAGGAGTGCTTTACGTGACAAATATCCTACTGCAAGATGAATTATCTGGTCATCAGCATGGGGGTGAAATTGGAAGTGTATCTACCACTTATGTAGCCAAGTATCCACCGCCTCCTTGGTTCTAGCCTTCTATTTCGTGGAATATGGATACAAAGTGATGTTGGGTCCCAACACCGAAGCCATAGTGCCACATGAGTAAGAGCGTGGATTGTGTTTGTCTTCAAGATTGTAGTGTCTTGATTTGTTGAACTAGCTGGGTATGATTCAAAGCGACCACATCAAATCTCGCATGCAAAGTGGTCAAGAAGTCCTTGAAAGCGTCTTCTTGGCTATGATACCAATTGACATGACCCCGGAGCTCTTGAAATCTTGGACCCACAAAACAATGACAAAGAAACAACCATAGAATCAACATAGAAGGTGTGCATGCTAGCTCACCACCAAACCGTGACATCTGCCAGGAGAAGATTCGAGAAACTGGGACGTCCCCTCCGAGCCACAAGCTGAGCTTTTGATACATCTCCCAAACAGTTCCCATCCAGCCTGGCATCCCACACCACCAGGTGGTGCCCGAGGGCCTTGGAACTTCTATTGGGCCTTGGGCTACCCTAGGAAATAGGCGCGTATCCGCAACATGATCTAGGATGGAGACCGACAAGGAAGAACTGAACTTGCTCTAATGTGCGTACTGCAAACTGAACGCCTAGTCTCTTTATACAAGCTTGAGTCCGGTACACCAAAAATAACAAAAAACCTATATTCAAAACCCTAATCTATTTGTGTCCTTGCCTAGCCTTAAGCCTAACCAGGCTCCCTGGGCTAGTCTTATGCGCCTAGAGCACTCGTCAGATATGGTCCATACACTTGACAGATTGCCACGTGTACACCTTATATGGACACGTGTCTGCCATGTGTCATAATGTGAGTCGATCTTATCTACCACGTGGCATGTCTTCTCCATTCGCATGTGCAAGGAGCTGGATGAAATTGTGAAACGTCGCGTCACTATGTGTCTTCGTTTCACATGGCTGTGTTGTACTGCTGGTCGATGTAGTAGCTGTTTTGCTATTAGTCGTTGGTCATTTGCTTGCGGTTCATCCCTTTTTGTTCGTGTAGTGTGTAGCGGTTGTGTCTGCTCCATGTTTGCATCTATGTCAATCATCTGCTGCTTGCTTGGTGCTTGTGCTTGTGGTCGGCATCTGTGTGCATTGTGTTTGACTCATTGCTTGAGTGAGGAAGCCCATGATTGCTGTTGGTTGCTGAGTCTTCGTTGCTTTAGGTGGGCTGCGTAGGTCATTTTGCTGCTTGTATGTTTGTTGTGTTGCTGATGTTGTAGTTGTGTTATTGTTGCTGGTCTTTGTTGATTCAAGTCAAAGCAGGTCGCTTCTTGCACTGGCCTAGTTTTGCTTGCCGTGGCCCTTTGCTTTGGTTTAATTCAATGCTACCATCGGTTGCTTGAAGTAGTAACGTAGTTGTTTTAGGTCAAGACTCGATAGGTAGCTGATTCTTTGTTGAATGCTTTGTAGACGTTGCTGTTGGAAACTAAAGAATAGGCATAGGACCCCAAACTCTATCTCACATGCAGCAAGAGGAAAGAGAAACACTCAAAGATCTCTTCCACAAGGAAACATGAAAAAACTAACACAAATAATTCACACTCACAATCTCTCTTTCACAAACTCTCACTAAGCACACTCAAGAAAGCTTCAAAAGACACATGATAGCACCATTATAGGAAAATTCCATCATTGGAAGGTCTCTCTTCGAGCTCCAAATGCGAAGCTTTCTTAACCGAAATGAAGAGTGAAACCCTCTACAAGAAGGAGATAGACAAGCCTCAACAGGCAACAGGCATGAACTAGCTCTAATACCATGTGAAAACAAGAGAAAGTTTGACCTATGGTGTGCTTAAACTAATCTAAGGTGGATGGATCCTAAGTGGATGCATGATGAAGAGCTAGACTAAGTAAGCACAGACTCAAGTTCAATTAGGTTACAAGATTGAAACTTGTACTCATAGAGCGACTTTAGAGCTTGCATATGTTATGACCCCTTTTACCTACTGAACTAGCTCTAATACCATGTGAAAACATGAGAAACTTTGACCTATGGTGTGCTTAATCTAATCTAAGGTGGATGGATCCTAAGTGCATGCATGATGAAGAGCTAGACTAAATAAGCATAGACTCAAGTTCAATTAGGTTACAAGATTGAGACTTGTACTCATAGAGAAACTTTAGAGCTTGCATATGTTATGCCTCCTTTTGAGTACAACCTTGCATTGCTAGTTTCCTGTCTCACATATCTCAACAAGAATCATGGGCACTATAGATCCAATGGTATGGCATGTTGACTGTAAATGGCATAAACAATACTGTATTGAAGACGATACGAAATAGACAATGTTGAGGATTGTAAAGTCATACTGGATGACAAGATGGCACGGAAGGTGATATGGTCACACTGTAGGTGACATGGTGAGACTGAAGGTGATAAAGCTATATTGAAGATAGCATACATGGTGATCAGCCATGATAGGAGGTAACCTCTGAACTATGAATAAGCATGTGCACAGGATTGGTAGAAAATAACCGGCTGGGTTGTGACGTCATATCACAAGAACTCACACAAAGGAGCTCACACGTGTGGTCAGTAAACATAATAATAAATGAAATAGATGGAAATAAGATACCATTACAGTTCCAGCATGCCCTAGGTATAGTATTGATGGTCGAATAGGCTGCATACCCTATTTGGTGAGATGGCTTTCTATCTTTAACAAAGATTTTTCAATCACGATAGACTGCCCAGTTCCTTTGTGTTGAGAGAGAGAGAGAGAGAGAGAGATTGTATTTTAGCGACAATGTTTGTGAGTACACTATAATTGTTCTAATTGTCGACAATGTGTATGAGTACATATAATTGTTCTAACTGTCTACAGCTGAGTTTGGAATGGCTGTATCTACTATGTGAAAGTTTGACTAGATGGATTTCTTCGTTGCATGTTGCTAGATGATGGCAAGTTGGATGTGCTAGCTTAGTTTGTAAATGTTTCCATAAAGCACCAATTCTGGGTCTGCAATCTTGTGGCGATTTTCTGCCATGCACAGCCTTACAGCAGGTGATCTCTTGCTTTTGTTTCGACTTCGATATCCTGGGTAGCATAGGACTTCTGGAATCAAGTATACACCAGTTCCTATTGTTTATATGCAATTGATGGTTTGTAGCCTTTGGGTTGACCAGTATAAGGTGGAAAAGTGCACTTGTTTTTGGTGTTTGGCATTTGCCTGTATTCATCTGGTAGTAAACGGCCACTATTTCATGTTGAAGAATTGAAGTACTCTTTCATTGTAGGAGATGAAGGGCTTCCAACTGAGTGGCATTATTATGTTTTTGCAGCCATCAACAGAGTGAGGAAACCCCAGTGGTTTGGTTTATGCTCCTGTATATTTATGTTCTCTACTCTCCTGACTGGCACTACCGAAGTACCATGCCCACTTTCCTCTTCATTTATGGTTCAATTTTTGCTATCCTCCATTCACAGTTTCGGTTTGTTGTAAGCTACCGCATTCATAACTTGTTTTTGGGCTTGCTTTCTTTGCCTCGAATGTACAAATACTACATATACAGTACAGACCGGCATGCCAAGCGGCTCGTCCATATGTATGCTTTCACCATGGTTTTGGGATGTGCATCGTGGGTTCTAGATTGGACTTTTTGTGGGAGGATCTCAGCATGGGTTGTCAACCCTCAAGGACACGCATGGTGGCATTTCTTCACTGGGTTCGCTTTTTTCTTTGCGAACACATTCTTGCAGTTTTGTCGAGCTGAACAGCTCAATTGGAGTCCAGAACTCCATCATTTTTGTGGTTTGCCGTATGTGAAGGTTTTCAAGCCCAAGATAGAGTAAAAGATAGCTCATTTACAATCATTGGCCTCAGGTCTTAGTTGGGTTGTGGTGGATCTGAGGGGATACAGTAATTGCCTCGGCTTTTTACATCAGTTTTACATGAAGACTCATAAATATATTGAGTGCGCCATTTCTGATTTGGTTACGTGTGGTAACTTTTGGACTCAGCTTTGGATTTTGTTGATGTTATTCTAGTTTTGGTAATGATTTCGATCTCGTCCATTGCTGGAATCATCAGCGAAACACCCCAACAGCATTGTCCTTTTTGGGGTTTGCCTTATGTGAAGAAATTTAATCCCAAGATGAGTAAAAGATGCCTTGTTTACAATCATAGGCCTCAGTTTTGACTTAGTTTATGTGATTTAAATTTTTGGTAATGATTCAATTTCCAAGGAAGTTGCTGTTGGGGTGCCCATGGATGGCTCTAGCAATGGGGAAAATAGCTGGCATGGCTTTCTGGGAATGTGTTAAAACTATCTGAAGCAATGGATCAAAAGAGCCAGAATGAATGCTGTAAGAGAGAACCAGTGCCAAAAAAACCTCTGTTCTGAAGTCAAATGTATCTGGTTTGCTAAAACCTTAAAGCTTGTCTATAACCTTTATCAGCAAAAACAAAGAGGGTGAAATGAATCTGCGGCACAAAGGTACTTGCATATGAATGTTTATTAAGAGTCCTTGTTTAACCTAATGTTTTTTGTTTTTCTGTTCCTATGTTTTTCTGGTTCTGGTCCTGGATCTTGCTCTTGTTTGTATTTCGGTGGTGGTTCTTTTGAAGCTGCTTTCGCTGTGCACAGAGCTTTGAAGTGGAAGAGGGAAGACGTGTCAGTTTTGTGATTTTTGTGACCATAGTTGCAAGTATGGAAAACGTTTTTCTCAAAAAAACATTATAAATCGTTTTTATCAGGGTGGTGCTGAAACAAACGTGTGCCGAAATAACCCCTCATTTAATAACTTTAGGGCTACACTTTATAAACATAAATTAGAAATCACAATACCAAGTGACTGGTCAGAAATTCACAGCAAGTAACTTCAGATGCACCCTTCTTTAGATTATGATTTTTTGGAGCAAAAAAGTGCATTGATAAAAACACGTTTTTAAAAACATTTGAGTGTATTTTCTTCATGTAGCGAATGCAAATATTTCATTGCAACTAAATTTTAATTGTTTTTTTTTGGTGGTACTCAATTTAAGGTCTAATGATGTCTATGATTCTTTGACATAGTTCCATGGGAATGGTAAAGAAGCTACCCTCCTTACAATTCAAATGAAGGAGGCTACTGCACCAAAGGTACAAATGCAAACATGATGGTTTTTGAATAGCAGCCACTTGTGAATTATCCTGGTCTAGAAGATTATGATGCTTTCTAAGATTGTAGAAGATCTTAACTGAACTCTGGTTCCCCAAAGTGGGGAATTAATTACTGCTTTGGAATTGCCATTACAAGCATTGACCTGTGATGATGTCAAGGAAGGAGGTGCCGGGATGTTGCACTTACGTTTTCAGCAATAAATAGTTCTTCTAGAGTTGGAAGAAATGTGTGAAGAGTATTTGTAGTGAGTGGGTTGGAATGGGTTAGTTGGAAAAAATGTGTGGAGAGTATCTGTAGTGGGTGGGTTGGAACTGGTGATGATTGCTGTGAAGTGAGTTTGTCACGAATATATATGTTGGCATAGTGCTTCCCCTCCCAATCAATCTGCCTGTTTCAGCCACTGAAAACGGGAGAGGAATATACCATGCCTGTTTCAGCTTTAAAAAATGGGATGGGATTCTGCTCGTTAGTTCTAGGTCTTGCAAAATAAATAGTTTTTGTATTGTTTGTAATATCCTTTCTAGTAATCCTTGGCAAGCTAAGCTCAGCATCCATACAAAATCAGTGTTTGTGTAGATGATTTTCCTCGTCTCCCAATTCTAGCTCCGTAGTCCGAGCTTTTGGTTCACTTGAGACATCTATGTGAATATTCCAAACAATGACAAGTATATTTAGTTGTTCCTTTCACATCAATCTGTACCAATTTGTCAAGGGTTGAGTGTATCTTCAAAGTTTGGACACTAGGAAATCAGTATTAGAACTAGAATCTACCAATCGAAAGTGGCAAGTAGCCGAATCTAGCTGTTGTACATTTTTCGTGGAAAAGGGGGATATAGATTCCAACAATGAAAGCTTGAGATCCACTAGAGTAGGGGAAAGAGGAAGATCTTACCTGGTTGCAATGACATATTTGAACTAAGAGAACTTGAACGCTGACAGAACATATTATATAATTTTATGGACCATGACAAGAGATGGATCTCTGAAGTTTGACGGTTGTCCTACCAATCCACATATGCACGCATGTGTGTGATGAGTGTCTTAACACTATGTTGTAGGATGATGATCAAGATTTAATGCAATTGTCTCAAAGGCTTGGGGAGGTCAGCCATGTTGATGAGAATCTACTGGTGCATCAGCAAGGCCAATTCTTCCAGATTGGGATTCCTCGAGGTTGAGAACTACTATTGCATCCTTGACCATCTATCTTGTAGATTGGAGATCTCAATGGGGAAAGCATGTTGTCCCTTGGTCAACTGATCCACGCCAAAGTCTCGTTGGCTATCTCGCATCTTGGCCAACATCTCAAAGGATTGTTACCAAACCCTCTAAGCCCCTAATCAACTCCACAAACAGTGAGCCATTGTCTCAAAGGCCTTGGCATCATAGTAGTGACAGGACGTGTCTACCCTCATTTGCTCTAGCCATGGTCTTAGGATAATCCTACATGAGCTACTGGAAACCTTCCTCGGGTGGATGTTCGTCGAGAGGTGGACTGGAACTTGCTAAGGACATCATGTGACCAGGGTTGCTCTCGTGAGGGAGTCAATATCGATGCACTTAGCTAAAGTAGCGTACCAGTCCTAGATTCTATTGCACTGCACAAGAGTTTGACCTTCCATAACCACAAGCACTGCCTAGAGTGACCCCATGCAGAGGTGGGATAGAAAGCCTCAACTGCCAACTATGGTCCTTTGCCAATCTACAGGGTCTTGAGACTCGATCGTTGGTGCCTATGCATCTTGTCATATGGATGTCCCACTGTGCCCACCCAATGTGTGCACTACCCAACGTACAATGCTCTTGGTCTTAAACGTTCGAGTGCCACCTTAGGGGGTGGTGTTAGGAACACATCTCTACCCTGGGGGTTGGCTTGGATGGAGTTGCTTGAGCAATGTTGCCACACCCTTATCAAAAGCTCTACATCAATGGCGAACTCTTCCTTGTGAGATTGCTACTATTGCCTGCTCGTGTAGGACGTGTTTTATAGGAGTCCCTGATGTAATGAGTCTTCCAAGGTTTTACAATAGGCTTCCCTAGGGTTAGAATCACTCTCTTCCAGGTGACCATGGCTCGAATATTTTGTGTGCCATTTGAGCTTTCCCACAACAAATTGCACACATGGTGCCTCAGCTCCTCGTCGATGCACCACGTGTGTGAGCACCAATGTGAGGCCATGAACTAGACGTCGCCAAAAGGACCTAGTTCACCACCAATGCTCTCTCTTCCAAAGAGAGCTTGGTTGAGCCCCAATCGAGAAACTTGCATCGAACTTTGTAGCATTGGCGAACTCTGCTACTCTATTGAAATATCTAGTCCTAGTTGGCAAACCTGATCCCTTTGCAACTTTGCCATCGATACTCACGGTTACAATGTCTCCTTTTTGCATTCCCATCATTTCTGAAATGAAGACAATATACAATTTGAGAACAAAGCAACATAAAGAAAACGTGTAAAGAGAAATTCAACAATATTGCATATTCAAACATTTTAAAAGTTCCAAAAAGAAAATGAGGAATATATATGGGGCCCTTTGTACTCCAACATTAGGGATGATTCAATCTCATCAACCCAATCTTAGTCTCATCATGCTATGTATGTATTCTATGAATTCTTAGTAGATTATTTATCTCTACCTCATTCATTCTTGACAAACATAGAGAGGAGAAAGGAGAATATGCAAACAAGTGGAATAAATAGCTTAGAGATGGATGCATGCATTAGGGTATCCACCCATTGAAGTTGTGTTTCTAGGAGGTTTGAACTTTGGCCTACATATTGGGGCAAAACATTCAATGGAGTTTGTAGAGGGGTCTCAACATAATAGAGAGTTAGATTAATCAAATTGTAGAATATCAAAACTATGCTCCCATGAAGTCACCCATCATGCTATGTATCTGTTTCGTGAATCATTCACCTTCAATAGACAAGGATTTATGCATTGAGATTTCTACATATTGGATTGATATTCCTAGGAGGTATAGGATATAAAATCCAATCGAATATTTAGATAATAGGAAATGACAAATACATTAGGAATAAAAAAGAGTGCATAAGATTAAGGTAAAAGAAACTATAAAACTTTAAAGGTATGCTCCTAGGAGGTCACCCATCCTACTTTTGAGTCTTAGCATCCAATTTATTTATGCTTCTTTTGCTCTGGATGAACGGAGTATGTCAACATAGTACAAAATTAGAGACAAGACTAGTAGAAGTAAAAATACCTAAGGAATTAAGAAGAGGGAACAACTTTGAGGTAAGATAAATTAAAAAATCAAACTTGTGCTCTCAGGAAACCCCATCGCAGTTTTGTCCTAGACTACAGACACCTAACATTTTTGAAGAACAATGGGGTGTTCTTTCCTTCTATATGTCTTTCACACATTCCTTCGTGCTTTTCTAAGAACTTTTCCCTCTCTCTAAACCACTGTTCAAGAAAAGCCATCTAGTTTCTTGTTGAATGGCAATCAAACCAAAAAATTTGAAATTTTGATTGGAAAGGGACTAGCAATATAACTAAGAAGCTAAAATTCTAATCGGTTGGTTTCCTATTTACTATAATCCAATGAGCCAATTTGAAAATTTAACCAACTAGATGCTAAGGTGATGAATCCTACTTTGAATCCCAACTTTTAGCCTCGCTTGCTTGCTTTCTATTGACATACACATCTCCCCTCATGATTGATGCATGGACAATGGACGCTTGTGACGAATCGGCCTCTC
This sequence comes from Dipteris shenzhenensis, assembly GCF_047967505.1. Classification (NCBI taxonomy): domain Eukaryota; kingdom Viridiplantae; phylum Streptophyta; class Polypodiopsida; order Gleicheniales; family Dipteridaceae; genus Dipteris; species Dipteris shenzhenensis. Next base: position 4,729,585 of record NC_141623.1, read on the forward strand.
ACTCGATGGACCTCTCTCTCTCTCTCTCTATACATCCATACATATATACATACATGCATGCATGCATGCATACATCCATACATATCTATCTATCTATCTATCTATATATATGTGTGTGTGTGTGCGTGCGCGTGCGCGTACACACACATACACACACACACACACACACACACACACATAAATACACACACACACACGCACAAATATAAATACACACGTGCGCACACACACACACACACATAAATACACACACACACACACACAAATATAAATAGACACATACAATTTGTCGCAGTGCCTCCCTTGACGGGCCTCTCTCCTCTCTCGGTGAGCCTCTTTCTTTCTCTCGATCAAACCATACCTTTCCTCTATAGTCTCGCCTCCCTCCATCATGGGCCTCATTTCTTTTTCACTCCAATAGCTTCAGTTTCTATTTGTTTGGCCTCTCTAATAGCTACATCCCTTCTTTATTTTACCTCTCCAATGATTTTGTTTCTCGTTTGTTTGACCTCTGGAAGGGATTCATTTCCTATTCGTTTTGCCTCTCCATCAACCCTCTTCTTGCTTCTACTTAGATTCGATAAATCTCAACAAATAGACGAAAGAAATATGTAGTTGGCTCATTAAGCACTTAGTCCATTGATTGCATCCCTTTCCTTCCAAGTATGTTGCCATATTCTTTTTTTGTATTTCTTTTTTATTTTGTAAAACACTTTTCATATAATTCTGATACAACTTTGCAATAGATAAAGCGCAAATCTAGATCTAAAAGATAAGTTTAAGGAGAGGGGAAATTTGATGTAAAACCTATTTACTAAAAAGGTGATTATAAGAGGAGAGAGAATGCCAATCAAAAAGTATCCTTTCGCGGCAAATTTAGGGGGGCGACTTCAATTGGAAACTAAGGGCTTTTGGGGGGGAATTAAATTGAAATCTGAGTTTCTTTGGGGGAAATTTTGAATTTAAGGCAATGTTCTTTGGAAGGGAAATGCTAAACTCCTTTGTGTTCTTGGAATCGCATATAAAGAGTCACTTTGGTTCCCAACTTGTACCTTGATGTTAAAAACTATCTATCTCCACGTATAAGATATCCTTCCCTACCAAGTTTTGTAAATTTGCATGGTTCTTGATGGCCGGTGTGGTTGATTCTTGGAGTCACATTTGACAAGTCAATTGTTTGGGCTTCCAATTTATACCCTAATGTTAGACTATCTTTACGTATAAGCTGTCCTCCCCATGGGCCAAGTTTTACAAAGCGCGCATGGGTATTGGTGGTTGAAGCTTTGGTTGGTGTTTTGGGTGTGCGTTTTGGACTCTTGGAATTGCATGTGATGAGTTGTTTTGGCTCCCAATTTGTATCTTGACGTTAAAAAAGCTATCTATATCCATGTTTATATAAGCCATTCTTCCCACCAAGTTTTGTCAAACTTGTGTGGGCCTTGGTTCACATTATTGGGTGTGTGTGTGTGTGCGATTCTTGGAATCACATCTAATGAGTTATTTCAGCTCTCAATTTGTACGCTGACATTTAAACTAGCTCTCTCTCTCTCTCTCTCTCTCTCTCTCTCATGGATACACCCACCCTGACTGACTACACACTCCAATAAATGTGCTTATTTTTTATATAGCCTCTATGCTACATCATCACTAGCAAAGAACCATAGTTCTAGTAGAAAGATTGTGCTAGTTCCAATTAGGATGTGTCTGTTTAGAATATTGTTTCATAGCTCTTATTGACTAGATATGAACCAATCCTTTTTTTTTTTGTGTGCAGGTAAAAAGTCAAAATTGTATAAACAACAAAGGATATGTACAAGGAAGTAAAGTCCGATTGCCTCTGCTAAGGGGGCAAATACAACAAAGGTAACCCCAAACTTGACTTACAGTCCTAAAGACCACTTTTTTTTCGAACACCTATAGGTTGGAGGGTGTTGTTAGGTCTGAACCAATCCTTGGAAACCCACCTTGATCTTCATTGAGGCCCACACCGACGAAACCATCAACCTCAAGATTCACCATGGTTAGACCATGGTTCATACCCGAGAGGGTAATCAAGTGTTGGCTTTAAGCATGGTTAGACCATGGTTTAGACCCAAGAGGGTAATCAAATCAAGTGTTGGCTTTGCAGTCAACACTTTTGGTGCACCCCCTTGGTAAGTTCAAACCTACCAAGTTCCACCCGATCCTATTAAGACGTAAAAAGGCATCGGGTGCCTATTAATGCTAAAATTGAAACAAATTGCCTGGTGATGGGGACAAAACGTCAAGAGAGGGTGACAGATTTGGAAGCTTCCCCTTGCCTCTATACATAAGAATCTAGAAGGGATAGTCATTTTATTGTAGAGTCTTGCGTAAAGTTGCATGAAGAACGAACAAGGGAAGAAATGAGAGTCGACATCTTGTCAGAAGTGGAAAGTGGAGGATTGGCTTGGCCTGTTCTACCTACCTTAGACTCCACACTATTCTACAAACTAGAAAATAAGAGACAGTAGTGATGTTGCACCCCTTCCAAAAAGCATAGGGGTTCCCTTGCTCATCACTGCAGCTCTCGACTAAAGTCACCTCACAACAATGGACAATCTGAAAATTTAACCAGCATGCATGGACATTATCATCTTGGGAAGGCATCGTCAGATAATCGACTGATCTCCAATTTAGACTAGCTCTCGAACCAAATTTCTTTGTGAAATTGGGTCTGGAGTCAAACAAACGTCCTGGGTCATTTCTTGCTAGTACTGCTGCATACATGAAATTTCAGAATTCTCCACTTCACTGATGGATAGCTTGTACACCTCGCTATTCTCCTGCTCAGCGAGTGTTCCAATTGAGCGTAAGTAATCACTAGTTGGGTGTCGCCCGCTGTCAACTTTTGGATGTCTCTAAGGTGAACCTGGGGTACACTGTCAGCCTATTGGCATTGTTCACCATGTAAGATCACGTTTGCTACCGAGCAGCAGAGGTCTACCATTTGTCTTTCAAAATTAATGCACAACTATGGCTTTGTTGCTTGCTATCCCATCGGTCCTAGCTCAGCAGTTAGCAGTCACCCCATCACTATGTCATTAGCCATCTCATGGGTGAGCACTGCCATTGGATGAAAGTTCCTTCTAGATTGCCTACTGGACCCATTGTTGTTTGCATGTCAGCCAACTATTCCTTGAAAGTTCTTACTCGGTCATGTAACTCACTGATGTATTTCATCCTGTCCTGGCAACACTACAGAAGTACTAGATTTCCTCTTTTTCCAAATTCATATGGAGAAACACGTGTGTATAGAAAGAGAAGCCATTTCAGGAGTAGAAGTCGAAAGCTAAAGATGCAGCAAGATGACCAGGAGTGAAATCACCACAAATATGATTGCCCATGCACTCGACAGAGGATCTTACTACACATCAAAGATCCGTAGGCAAAATCCTCAACAAGAATAGTGGGCACTCATGCGCTGAAGATGCAACTATTGGTAGTAAAGGCAAAGAGAGAAACTCCTCCTAGATGCCAATGACCTAAAATGCTGCCTTTTACCGCACCGTAACTCCTTAGTCACCTAGTCTAGTGCAACGGAGCTCCCACTAGCTCCAACTATAGCTTCACCAACAACATGTAGAGGGAGTTGCAGCTCCTCTTATGAGCTAGGTTTTTATGAGCGATTCAAGATTAGCAATACACTCATGGAGTGTTTAGTAGAGAAACTACCTTGAAGTTCATTCTCTCTTTTCATTTTTTATTCTTGACTTGATTAGCAGAACTCAATTTGTTGCTATTTCTAGAGTGTTTAGTAGAATGAATTTTAGAGATTGTCTATTCTATTACGTACCCACAATTAGAAAGCATGAAAAAGCAAGGCAAAAACAATGAACCAATAATTAAATACCTCGCTTCCATCTAACCATAGCCTGTTCTACCTCCTCTCCATAGAGTTTTCTTATCACTTTTTGTGGCTCTCATTAATGAGAATCAATGATTATTTCACTAAAAAGTGAAAAATCCACTAAGACTAAATATATAAAATTATGACTACTTTTATGCTTTTAAAAATTGAATTTAGAATCTGAGACTCTAAATGATATAATTTATAACTTATAACCTTGTAGATGTGCTCAAGTGGTCTTTTTCACTCAATTTGAGTGGCTAAATGACTATATTTGGACATTGGAAGTGAAAAATATCACAATTTGAAAAATGTTGTCCAAGATAGTTTCGCCAGCGAAACTACCTTGGAAAGCTTCCTACAAATGGCTTTAATTGGAAAAACCCCCCATGAACTTAGCTATTGATATAATTTATAACTTATAACCTTGTAGATGTGCTCAAGTGGTCTTTTTCGCTCAATTTGAGTGGCTAAATGACTATATTTGGACATTGGAAGTGAAAGTTATCACAATTTGAAAAATGTTGTCCAAGATAGTTTCGGCAGCGAAACTACCTTGGAAAGCTTCCTACAAATGGCTTTAATTGGAAAAACCCCCCATGAACTTAGCTATTGACATCTTCAATTTTGTCTGCAAAGAAACTGGCACATCTTTTTGTCCTTCTAGCCTTCTCAATGAATCCACCATACTTGCCTATTTTCTCTACTCTGAAAAGATCACAAATTTTGTAAACCAGTTGAGATATTGTATGTGCTACAAATGCTTGTAAGTCACCTCCTATTCCTAGCTAGTGCATGAAGTGATACATGAAAGGTATGAAAACACTCAAAAGGATTGGAAGTAGCCTACTCCTACAGTTGGCATCACTATTGAGGTTGATGATATAGTTGATCCTATCAAGGAATATGCTAAAGAATGTGGGGAGTATATTTTTCCCAAGCCATATGCCAGTTGCTGCAGATGTGGAAAATTGGCTCATGCACACTTTGGGTGGTTGTTTTGTTCAAAAGGACATTATGGAGCTTGGGGGTTTTGAAGTGATCATGATAGAAGAAATTCACAAACAAATGTTTCTAGAGGACTCTCCTGTCTTTTATCAGAAGCAATGAATGGTGCATGTATTGCCTTAGTCTCCCACCCAAGACTATCCCTCTTTAATTCATCTCACTGCACAATATGGATTGAGGTTATGGATTTCCCACAGTGCTTGGCAAAACTATTACCAGATATTGTAACTTCATTGGGAAAAGTCATTTGCCCACCCAGGAAAAATGGGAACTCAAATAGTGTTACAGTTTTTGGGACACGGTTGTCCCTACACCAAAATCATACTTTATTATTGTGAACAAGGTGGCAATGGGTATTGCATTCTACAAGCTTAAATGAGTTGTACATTCTTGTTTTGAATGTAGGAAATTTGGTCGCATGGCTTTTGCAATGTCCCCTGGTGTTGTATAAGATTTCCCTTGAAGCTATCCTTGCTCTTGTACAAGCAAGGATGTTCCTAAGACTTTAGGGGTTAAAAAATTAAATCTAATAAGCCTACACTATTTGTCTAGGATAGAGAGGCTAAGGTTACTCTTGCTGCCAATGGTAATTCCCAAATGCCCTCTGAAGCTCAAGGAAAATCTCTGGAAATATCATCAAACAATTGCTGGCAATCACCAAGGATAACTATCTCATGTCAAAGGCCACTTCCACCTCATGCCTGGATGGGTGCCTCCTCCAATGGGAACACTTTTGCTAAAAATTCAGGTTTGGGTATTACATGGGTTGCAATGACTGTGAGCTGTACTCTATTTTTGGAAGATGAAGTCACCCTTTTATTGCCTGGATTTCAAGATCATGCTTAAGATCTTGAGGTGGACATGCAGTAGGACAGCACTTTTTGAGGTGTTTTGGTCTATACATACTTATAGATGTGTAAATATGCTACCAAAACTATAGTATTTGACATATAATGTATAGGGACTATGTAATTTGTGCAAATGAAATATTATATGGTCATATGCTAATATATTGTAGCCTCATATAGTGGCTTTGTAGGAGCATAACCATGTAGGCCAGATAGGACATTTCTCGAGATATGACATTTTCTATGCTAGTGTAAAGTTTCATTTTTGGATTAGTGCTTCTTGTGAAACATGACCTTCATCTAGCTATGGCATTTAATGACCAGGCAAGTCATTGGATTATTATGCAATGCCTTGTGTAAGGAGAAACACAGCTAGGAGATAGCACATCGGCCATAAATCGATGCTTGCCTCTGAGAGAATGCAATAAACACGACGACTATCTCAATTTGGTCTTGTTGACATCTGGAAAGAGCCTCGGGCTTTTCTTCTTGGATTTACCTTTTAGCATAATGCACAATTTTCTTATTGAGATCATTTAGATCATTGGTATCTATTTAATGCATAGCAATATGGTGCCCTCACCTGTAACATCTGGCCTGGTCATGCTTTCCCACATTCAAATTATGCAGCTTTGTGGTTGTTGCAGTTATGATTTTATGAATTATAGTAGGACAAGTTGTTGGATAGGAGACTGCTTTTGTAAACAATAGTTATTTGCAGCATCAATCATATAAATATGTGGTTAGGGCTATAATTGCACCAATTTGAACACATTGTCACATTGATGCTGATTAGGCATGGACAACTTTTATCATCCATATATAGCATGTCATTCATTAGTATGACAAGAATTTTATGAGCTCTCTTAGAGACGATGCCATTAAAACCAAGAGTACCTATCAAGAGTTGAGAAAATCCATCACATTTTAAAATTAACTCATAAGGAGGCTACTTGCCTATGTTAGAGTTATGCATTGTATTCAATGCAATAACTAGAGGAAGGTTCAAAAATGGGAAACCAGGGCCAGACAAGGGGCTTTCACTGTCAAAGGATGCTCCTAGAAGAAGTTTTTAAAAACTTGCATGATAAGAGGCAATCTGCTAATATTTGCTTGTTTAAAAATTCAAATGGTGCTTGGACCAGTTTTAGAGCTCAACTTGTTGAGGCTTATGTTTCTCACTTTGCTTAACTTTTTTTGGGTAGGTTGATTCTTCATCATAGGATGTGATGTTAGCTTGGCATAGACTCCTTCAAGCTATGCAACTTGGTTTACTCTTCATTGAGAGAGACTCAAAAGATGCCATTCAGCCATGTGGGAAGGAAAAGTCCAAGTCTTATAGTATTGGGATGCCATTTCACTTGCATTGTTATATTAGATCAATCATGTGTGGGACACTCAACACATGCCCAACAAGTTGGGAAAAAGGCTTGGTGAACTTATTCCCCAAAAAAAACTTATGTGAGTCCTTTATAGATTGCAGGCTGATCACACTTATGTTGGTCATCTATAAGCTGGTTGCTAAGATGATAGTGGCTCAAATCATTATATTCTACATGATGGGTTTCATCCTACTTAATATGGTTTTATTCCTCGTAGACATATTATTGAAAATATTTCCAATGCCTATGTGGGGATAGAATATGCAAAGTATGTTGAGCAAGAGGTTCTCCTATTTTACAAGTGCACATTGCTAAAGCCTTTGACATAGTATAATGGGAGTTGATCTCACAGACTTTGGGGGGAAAATGCAGCATTTTATTTATTGGGTAAATCGTGGCAATCAAGTTGCTACCATTTTAGTAGGCAATATTATAGATCAATGGACCCTTTTTTGTTTGGTATGACAAGGATGTCCTCTTAGAGCATTTTTATGTGCCATAGCTACTCATCCCATGCTACAATATATAGATTGTTTGGAAAATGCATATGTCTTGCATGGTTTGGAAATATATGGTAGCAGCCCTTTGATTGCATAGACTTATGTTGATGATTTCTTTTTCTTGCCCAAGAATACTGAAAGGGATATTTCACGCCTCATGCACACTTTATCATTATGTGGTCTAGCTGGTGGGGGTGCATGTCAATTTTTGGAAATCTAAACTTTGTTCCATGAAAAGGCTTGGCATCGTTTATTATGGCTGGAGGGCACCATTTTACCCAATTAGCTGGTACGAAATCTTGGTTACTCTTTGGGGTGGATGGTTACTCGCTATCAACAAATGGACTGGGTGCTTGACATATTAAAGAAGAATCAAAATACTGGAAACTAGCAACATAGCCTTTGCACATCCACCTACCACATAGTTCAATCAATTCTAGTGCCTATATCCAATTTATTTGCCTTTGATTTTGTTTGCCAAGCACGACATGTCCTATTTTATGCTTACTATTGTGGAGCTTTTTTGAGGTCATGTTTTTGTTGGAAAGCTCTTAGGTTGCTTTTTGTGGATCAGCTTTGTACAAATAAAATGAATGGAGGACTGAATATCCTTAATATTCGCTTGCATATTCTAGCTCATACATGAGGCTTGATGGAAATGACAATGAAAGTACAATGCCTTTATAGGATAGGCACACACTCTCTAAGTGTCAAATGTATATGGGATAACTCCCATAGTGACACATGGCACTCTAGGATATAAAGTAGTATAGTACTACTCTATAACACACTAAAAGTCACTCAAATTGACTCCATTTCCTAACATCATCTACTTGTGGTTTTTTTACTTATTGACCTTTGTCTTCTTTCCTTGATTATAGGGCTAATGGTTGCAGCCGACTATGCTGATTGTCTCTGATGTTATCATGTTGGTTAATTTTCATTTGCATTTCATGAAATTCGGGGGATGGGGGATGGAACCACCATGCCGGTTGTCAATCACCATGTTAGTTGCAGCCATGATGCATTGGTTGAGCATTGTGAGAGGAAATTGGCTTTATTAGAGGACATGGACACTTATAATAATGATGGTGGAAATCAACCACCGTGCTGGCACTAGCTGCTACTACCAATTAGTGAGTACATGCATGAATCTGCGTTACCATGCATTATCACAACCATTGTGTGGTCTAATACATATTGAAATACAAATTTTCCTAAAATTTATACAATTATTGGGGATTTTTTTATTTAATCAAATATTTCAATGGTTTTCACTCAGTTACTGTGCACCATGGCACACAGTAGGCTTGATTGTGATGTGGACACTTATGATAATGATGGCAAAATTAGGCCATCGTGCAGGCTCTAATGTAACATGATAGTAGTTGGGAAATTGAAGTAGAGAACACCATCTAAGTGAAATGATGATGTGGTGAGGATTAAGTGGCAGCTCTTGAAGTTCGATTAGGATAGAGTGGGATGACTTAATTTTGCTGCTTTTTAGCCACATTAGGGTTACATCTAATTTATATGCTAAGTAGTTATAGAATACACCCCTTAACTTTGCTCAACATTCCCATAGAGCCCATCTAATTCCATAAAGGGTTAGTCCTCCTAGGGGGATAGTCAGGTTCTAAAAAACATGTAATACTTATAATCAAGTACACATTAAGATGCTCCATATTTAAACTTTTTTAATTTATAAGTGTTTTACCTTCTTTGTAAGTTCCCTCCATACATGTAAGTATCGTGATTGTATTAGATAATTATTTTGAAAACCCATTCCCATTCATAAATGGCTCGTAAGTCCCTAAACTAAAAAACATCCCTCTAATTAATGAGCCTACAATCTTACGAGAGAGAGAGAGAGAGAGAGAGAGAGAGAGAGAGAGAATAAAGCTGGCACCCCATCTCCTCCCAATGTAACCATCCACAAAAAATAATTACTTTAGGAGTCCTTGAAAATTGAAGCCCTAAAGGATTAAACCATATTTCTTATATCCTAAATTTCAAGTCCATGAGAATCATGGATTAAGCAGCATCTATTTACTACAATAACCGCTATTATAAGTGAAAGCTAGTATTTTGAAAAGGATATCATATTATGTGCTTTGTGGGTGCACCTAGAATGTATTTAACAATCCAATATAGAGGTATCACTATTCAACAAGAATCTAGAGAAACAAACCATTTGTCTATGTACATTACATTTGTGGGAAGAAAACTAGGGATTTGAGTCATGAAAATGGGTAAAGTATTTAATAAAATAGCACTTTAATTTAGTATTTCTTTAGAAAGTTCCAAAAAGGTGAGATTCCTTCTTGTCCTTGGATGGAAAGTAGAGAAACCATGGAGGTTTTAAGCACATTTCTCAACTAAGGTTTGAGAATGTTAGCGGCTTCTCCAAATAATAATATAGTAGGCATCAAACGTAGATGTGAGGTTAGATGATGCTTATCCACCAAGCATGCATGTGTGATGGCTAAACATCAACACATTTTTAAAAGAGATATATTTGTGCATCCCTTTTCTTATGTGTATCCATAATCTCTATGCACATTCAAACCTTTGAGTACCTCGACTATCACAACATCATAGTTTCATGTTTTGAGGCTAGCCTTCCCAAGAAAGGAGGAGATCTTGGTAGAATGAGCTGAAGTTTAGAATGGAACCACTTGTCATAGGAGTGATAGCTAGCAACCACCAGGGAGACATGTTCATTACAAATAAGTATAGTACAAATTCTCTTCGATTTTGAACATGTCAATGCTCATGTTGAATTAAGGTCTAGCTAGCTTTTTTTCTTTAAATTAACTTATCTTGTATTAGGGGATGGTCACCAAAAAGACCCAAATATACATAAATGTGGAATTGTTGACCATGACATGTTCATGTTGAATGGAGGTGCAGCTAGCATTTTTTCTTTAAATTAACTTATTAGCATGTATACCCTAAACCTTGAACCCTAAACCCTAAACCCTTAGGGGATGGTCACAAAAAAAGATCGAATATATAGAAATGTGAAACTTTTGACCATGATTTAAAAAAATGGATAAACAAACCATTAAGGCATATTGCCCATGGCCTTCACCATAGAGCATACCAAATTACTCCCCCACTACAGAAGTTAACATATATCAAATAAGATCCGACTCTCCACTGCTCGTTACTCTAAGTAGTTGCACTAACGTCCAACAAGTTCTCTTCAATGAAGGAAAAACTAGACTACCACCCTCCTCTAACTAGACGTACTCCTTCAAAGCCAACCTGGTCCTTATACTCTAGATTTCCAACAAACTAGCACCCGAACGATATGGCCAAATCACATCCACAATCGAGGTTAACCTTGAGGATCTCTAGTGAAATTTATCTCGAGCTAAACTTATGTGAAAACCTCAAAATCGGTTCCACGCTTTGAATTGAACATTCCAAGCATGTCCAAAGAGCTCTCACAACCAAACTCCCAAAATAGATGCCTTACAGGATACAATACCCATTTAGATAATCTGCCTCTAACCTGAAGCCAATGATGCAACACTATCCAAAAAAGAAAACTAAATTTCTTGACACAATATAACTTCCAAATGGTCACCAATTTGCTCCTCCACTAGTTAAACCCTCACCCTAAATTTTCCTTACTATTCATCCTTGCCACCAACTACTTGTCCATTAGCAAAATTCCTATACACCACTCTAGCATATATCTACCTCAAAACACATCCCCCACTGAGCATTCACTAATTATTCAACCAATCAGAACTAAGAACATAATTTGTAGACTACAAATGTGGAACATAATTTGTAGGCTACAAGTTTGGAACATAGAACAAAGCCTCAGCTAAAACCCCTCTAAAACCACCATCTCACCCTGCACCCTCAAAGATTCCAAGGACTTCTAGTCATCCTTTTTGCAATCCCACAATTGCCCCCATGAAGTCACCCTTTCCTCTACATCTTTTAATATTTGGACAAGGACACTACCCTACTATACCAGATACTTTCCAACAAGCTCCCACTGAAACCAATCTCTTTCTACCTCTCCAATGCAAAAGTGAACTAACATTAACCTTCCTAAGCAAAAACTAGGCAGGAAATCAAGTGAAGGCCTAAAATCTTCAAGGGAAAGAATAACATTAATCTATCATACCAACTTATATTCCCCCAAGATGCCACCTACATATCTTTACCATTCTCAATAAACCACTTCATGTCAAAACCCAAGGATCATGGCATTCAAATAGCTTTGGTAGCCACTTACTCTCACCAAAGATAGATTTCTCACCCCAACATCTAGTAACCCAAACTTTTAACAATCGCTAATGCATCCTAGGGAATGAAATGGATCTTCTATCTCTCACCATCCTCAACCCAAAGAAACTTCTGCAAGAAAAAGTTTTCTCACAGCTACTAGGAGATCTCAAAACCCACAAAGAATCCCAAACAATCCTAACAAATTCACCACCTTGTCATGTAAAGAAATTGAGAGAGCCACAATATCATTATGAAATAGCTATGAGCATAGCATCTTCCCTTAGGATAGTTTCAACCACTCAAGCATCCCCTCAGCAACACCTTCTTAAACAAGATAATCAACATGGCTGTACCAATTGTGAAGTGAAAAGGAGCTACTTGGCACCCCTACTTGATCGTGAGATTGAATCTTGGCACCACATCCCCATTCAAACAAAGAACTCTTGAGGCATGTTCACATAGGCCCCTGGTTGCCATGTGTGAGCTTAAGAGTTCTACTGTGACCATGAATGGGAAGTGATCTGATGTGAAAGATTCAAATAACTCTCTCCCTTGCATGCAGGGGGAGACCTAGTCTCCTTCCTTGCCAAGGTCCTATCTAACCGTGTTGTGTGCCATGAGCTATCACCATGTTTATTGTGCCATGTGAAAACCCTCAAGTGTTGAAGTAATCAAAGCAAACCCAGTCGACCATTTTGTTGGATGCTTCTAACTGCTTCCAAGTGAGTTTCTCCTGGTAAGGCATGTTTGCACTAGTGTGAGATCTATCCTGCATGCTAGTTACACTATTCCAGTTTCCCAAGAGGATTGCATTCTTATCTGCAATCACTGACTTGAGCCCACACCCCAAAGTTCAGCTCTCTGAGGCACTGTGTTGGGGGCATAAATCGACACGACTGAGAAGGCAACATTCTGAAATGAAACTTCTACCATTAGGAACTCACCTCTCGGATAAGAGAAGGTCGACTGTATCTACAAAGCATCCTTGATCAGAATCATTGTACCACCCTTCCCTGCACAATAGGGCAATTGCTAACAAAGAGGTATCTTGTTGCATTCATATAATTTTAGTCCTCTTGCTCCCATTTTTAATTCCTCTAGAGCAAAAACGTAAGGTTTTAGTCCCTAATCGTCCTGTGCTTGCTTCCACGAGGCGCAGATGCCTCTTACGTTCCAAGAAATGAAGGCCAGCTTGGGCCTTCGGGGGTTCTTTCTAATCTGATTCATTCTCAGAGTCTTGCTCCATTTTGTCTGCTAGACGAGCATACACATTGACAAAAGGGGTGCCTTTCCTAGCCTTTCCCTTAATCGTTCTAAGGGAGTCCATCCTCCTCGATGCTTTATCAATACTTGCATGTTGCTTCAGTTTGGCCGCCTTTGCGTTGCAGATGATTTCGTTGATCTTGTTGATGGTGGCCAGGCTGCTTCCCCCCTCGAGGAAGTTGTTTGACTTGCCTTGTGTGTCCTCCTTTGTCGAGCTAGAGCCGTGGGCCTGGTCAGTTATTTGACTTGCCCTGTGTGTCCTCCTTTGTCGAGTTGGAGCCGTGTCCTCCTTTGTTGATGGTGGCCAACAGGCTGCTTCCCCCCTTGGGGAAGTTGTTTGACTTGCCATGTGTGTCCTCCTTTGTCAAGTTGGGTCGCTCCTTTTGCTGGGGGTCCGGGCCTTCCAACCAAGGGAGTTGAGGAAGCATTCCATTGTCAGCCTTTGGCGTTTGCTTGTCGGGGTGAAGTTCTACCTTGTTCCCTCTGGAGGGCTTTGTAATAGATGCTCTCTTGATTTCCTCCTTCTCCGCAGCAACCTTTCCAAGGCATTCCTGTGTGAAGTGCCCACTCTGTTTGCAGAAATAGTAGGCATCCGGGAAAATGCCAAACCGTACTTCAACGAAGAGGTTTCATCCATTTGGGAGCATGAGGTCCTATGCCTCTGGTACTTCTGTCCTCCTATCCCAAAGGATGCATGCTTTCGGGGAGGACCGTTTGGGTTGAATCGTGGAAGATAAAGTACCTTCCCCAAAACACCAGCAATCGTGTTAAGTTCAGGTAGTAAGAGCTCATTGAGGCACGGGAAATGGATCCACACCGGGCTACTCATGCTGCAGCACCTCCTCCGAGGTGAACCCTATGCTCCAAGGAACAGCATACACCAGATTCCCTCTGAAAACAACTGAGCTCGACACCAGCCACTCCCTCTCCCTTGCGGAGAGAACAATAGCCTGGAAAAACCCCATTCCAACGAACCAGAAGTCCACCAGGGTAGCTTTTTCTTTGTAAGCTGCTTGGAACCACTTAGGGAACTCATCTTCTGACGGGATTCTCCTCATGAACAGCATGAAAATGCCACAGTCAAGGAGTCGACTATAATATTTGTAGGAGCTTTCAGGTTTGATATCCACCTGCAATAGTAGAACTCGATGCAGCTCGCCAACTCCTGCCTGGAAGTTTTCTTGCTTCTTGAGGTTAATGCATTTGAGGTCATGCTCGAGGACCATTGCCTCTGACTCAAATACTCTTCACGTCTAGCTACGGATCTTCTTCTTCTCAGTATGTGTTATCCATTGCTTAAATAAAAAAGTAATCGAAGAGTAATTCAGGTACTTTTTGCATTCCATACCCCGGTCTTCAAGCACTCTATCAGTTGATGCCACTCACTTAGAGTTACTTGAATAAATTTCCTATAGTAACCCATGACTCCCAATAACTGTTTTGCTTCGTCACGGGTTATCATGAACTCTCTTCTTACCCCCACTAACACCAAGCTTACTGACTCAGTTCTCTAAATTTCCTACCTTGATAGCTTAAGCTGTCAACTCACAATTCACTTGACCTTTCCCCAAGCAGGATTGCCAAAATGTTGATCCTTTTGACCTCACACCCCGCTAACTCAGAAACACTTGGTTGAATTCCCAACGCAATGATGTGCTCGGTGAAGATGATTGCTCTTGCAATCCTAAGATAGAGGTGCTTGGGTGCAGAAGAGGTGCCAACAATTAGCACTCGAAGGTTGGGGCTAGCTAACAGGAAAGAACTGTGTGATGACACGAGAATACCGAGTTATTTATTACCCACACTTAACACTTAGTGAAGAATTGCAACAAGTAGAACTAAGGAGGCAGTTAATTGCTCATTCATTGAATCAAATACGCTCCATACAACTAAGCCGCCTCGGGTTGCAATGAACACTCCCTAACCTATCAACTCAGGTTGGAGGAAGAGAACTCGGCACACTGCTCTCTCTCTTCTTCCCACCCTTGCATGTTACAACTTTTCTAGCTAAAGAACTAGCTTCTAATTGAGTGTACGCTCGGTGCGCCCACCGCTACTCACCGATAAAAGCTCTCCTCAAAACTCTTGTCCACTAGCACCCTCTTTATACGGTTGGCTTTAGGAATCTCTTCTTCTTGGCTTTCACCATTGGTGATATAAATTGGCCTTGCCCGACCCCTTGAGGGCTCCTGCCTTTCTTAGCCACCTCCAGCACCCTTTACATCGACTTCTCACTCTCGTTTGAAGATTTGGAACACACATCACTCTCGACTTCCACCACCTTGACCTTCCCCTTTTTACTTACCACCTTCCACAGTGCAACTTTCGATGGATTCTCCTTCTTGACCTCATGATCGGATTCACCTACGGTGATTTGAGGTGTCGGGACACCTTGCATGTCGCATGCTGGAGGCTACCCATCATGCTTGGAATCAGAAGCCATGACCTTGTCCTTGTCACTTTTGGCCAATGTACTGTTGATCGATCGTCGTTCCGAGTAGTCCACCGATTTGCTTGCATAGCAAACATGCCTCAAGGGAAGGGTCCGAATTTGACCTACTGTGCAATCGACAGGTCTCCTGGAAAGGTAATCTCGATGAAGTCCGGTACTGTTTGTGCTCGATCCCACAAGATCCATGCACGCTTACGAGCCATTGGGGATCTAGTTGCCTATGAGCAGAAGCTTGCCTAGCGACACTACCAACTTGTCAATAGATTTGCCAAGCCAAGGTGGGTGGTCAGGAAACTCCACCCACAAAAGGGGGCAGCCATGATATAGGAACTCGTTCACCTAAAAGGATGCACTCTAGGGGATGACCAAAATAGAGACGCCGGAAAACATATAGGACCTCCCCAACATGTTGTTTTTGAGAGCTTTAGAAGCAAATCGCACAAAAAAGAACCTCGTGCCAATGAACTTCGCATGGTTTATCTCATCGATCCAAAGTCACTTCTTTAAAGTTAAGGTCACAATGGATTCTTCTTTTCTTTTCAAGACCTTCCAAACAAGTAGCCATGTTGTATAGTTCCGAGCTGATCTTAACCATGAAATTTTCTTAACAAGAATCTTGCTTTAAGTATCATTCCCATTGCTCACCTTAAGTTAACTATTAAATTTTCACATTCCTTAAATTTTCTCTTCTTAAAAGTCCTTAACGTACCTAATTTGAAGGGGTTAAATTTACAAACATTTTTAACGGGCACTTAGGAGATTTAACTTAATACATTCTAAAAATGCTAATGGGGAATGCAGACTAATGTGGACACTCCATTAAGAGCCTTAACTAGTGCTCCCTAAGTGGTAATGGGAATAGGCCCTAGATGGATTATTAGATGGCAAGTTGGAATTCACCATGGCTAGGCAACTAGCTAGCTATCCGCCAACTCCTGGTAATGGATGGACCAGGGTTACGTTGGTTATAGGGAATGGAGTAATTAAAGGAGATTTTTACGTCATGGTTTCATATTCTTCATTTCATCTTCTCCACTTCTACTAGTATCAAAGCTTTGTTCGTCCGCCATAGCCAGAGCTTGGAAGCCACAGCCCAAGCTCTGCTCCGCCATAGCCTCATCTTCCCGCCATGGCTTGCCACCTTGCTAGCTTCCTTCTCCCCACCCTCCCTTCAAGCTCCGCCTCCCTGTCTCGCCCCAAAATCTCCCTTTATCCCCTCACCCTCGCTGCTTCCCGCTCCACCTCCAGCCCCAAAACCTCAACCTCTTCTGCCCCTGCTGCTCCCAAGCTCCCCCGCGGTTCTGGCCTCAAAAAACCCCTCGATATCTCCCCCGCCCTCCAGCAGTTCCTTGGCGCTCCTCAAGCCTCACGCGCCGAGACCATGAAGCTTATCTGGGACTACATTAAGAGCCATGGCCTGCAGGTTTTTTTTCCTTGGACCTTCTGCTGTCCGAGGTTGCTACGTCTTCCCATGCAGGGCTGTTTTATATTGCATTCATAGCTCTCTCGTGCTTTGCTGGGTTGTGTCAACGTATCAGGCGTAGCAGAAATAAATTTCATGGCTATGCTGTGACGGGAGCTGAAACTTCAATGCACTTCAGTCAGCGCGAGATATCATTGTAATGCTTTACAACTTGGGCTTGGTTTTCTTTAGCAGCGTTCACAGTGCTGGCGCGAGATTGAATTAAGCTTCTGAAATCCAAAGTTAGCCATCTTACTAGAAACGTGGGAGCATTCGCCCTTTCCTGTATCGATGCCTATACTTGGCGTAGGAATTTTCCTTTGCGCTACTGCAACCTTGGTTTAAGAGGCTTTTGGTCACTACAGCCGTTTGCGTCTTTCGATTGTCACAATTGCAGAAGGTGAAGATTTTGATATGCTTCTCGGAGACTGATGCACTGGGATAGACGTGCGTTAAGGCTTTTCTAGTCGTCAGGGTACCATTTTTCCACATTTTATGTGGGCGATGAACGTACTAGGCCCTCAACAATAGTTATCTTTCTTTGAATCACAGTGAAATTTGCAGTCAGGTCGTAATTTGTTCTCCAAAAGGTATGACCTGATTTTCTTCCGCCCCGCACTTCAGCAGCAGTTCTTGCTGCGACGTAAGTGTTTCAAAAGCCTCACAGGCTATGCACCGATTTTTTAAGCAGGACGTGTCTTGCAGGCTCTCGGTCTTTTTATGTTTTTTAATCTCTTTCGTGGTGCCCGTTTGCACCAAGCATTTGCTGCAGTATGGATGCCTTAACAGCTTTTTGATGTACCATATGTTGCGCCTTATCTTTTCAAGTTTTTGGTTTCTAATTATTGCTTACTCTTTTTTAGTGTACTCAAGATACTTATGTTAATGACCTCACTTGTTGGAAGCGGTCCTAGTTTTTTAGGAACAGCAGTGTGGGTGTATTCGCGGTCACATGCTTGACTTGCAAAAGGTATCTGGCACTCCCGTTATTGGATGGCATGACGTGTGCCTCAGTTACTGTACTTTTTCTTTTGTTAGAGTAGTTTCTTGCTCTTCAGCCCTTGGAAGCTCCAAGCATTGAGATATCTTTTTACTGAAAAGCAATCTTGATAGTGTGGTTAGAACCTCTTATTTTTCAAGTTTTATGGGCATCTTTTGTTACTAGCTTATAATTTCGCCTTGCACAATTTTTCTTCAACTCCATAAAAGCAACTTGTGTGGCATCCTGTACCTGTGAGAGTTGTGCACGTGTGGAGCGTACTAGGGAGAGAGAGAGAGAGAGAGAGAGAGAGAGAGAGGCAATAGCAACTGTATATTGATTCAGGGGTACCACCATGGCCGAAATAGGCTGGTCAAGGGGAGAGAGAGTGCTCCATAAGTGGCCCGGGGGAGCCCTTTATAGGCCCCCAGCGAGCTTTGGCTGGCGATTGGATGGACAAACCAGATTGGCTGACCCGACCAGCCAGGTCAGATGACCTGATCTAGGCTGGGTCGAGTTAGGGTTGGGTTGACACGACCAAGCAGGTCGATTGACCTGGTGCCCAGTTTGGGCTCCCAACGTAACCCTATCTGCCAGCTAAACTAGCCTAACCAGGCCTCTACCCAATGGTCCTAACCTGGGCAGGCACACCCGCATAGAAGCCCTCTCTCACCCGTAATGCCAACAGCTATGCTAAACAAGGTGCAATAATGGCATCGCTTAATTGTCCAGAGTTGTGTTATCATGGAGGCAGATACAATTCCTCAGCAAGATAGAGAATCGTGGAAGTTGAGAGGGAGCATTATCTTTGTCCTTTCTTTATTGATCATGGCTCATGAGACTTTTACATGTTAGAAACTTCTGGGGTCCACAGGTGGAGCCATTGAACGTCTGTCACAAGTGTGGTTTCAAGCACTTCCCTGGATATTGTCAAACTACCCTCACTTTTTCATACAGCATTTGAGGAAGCCTTGGGGTTACTGCAACAAGGTTGAATCCACAAAAATGACATAAACCTCGTTAAGAGGGGAGGTGCTTTCAAGAATGTCAGGTGGTGTATGGGAGTGTAAGGCAAGAGAGCAAGATGAGTGCTAAGTGAATTACCACCTGTCACTCGAGAGGCCTCTTAGTTTCATAGTATGTTGCACACTTCATTTAGACGATGGATTCAACATTTTCTCTTGATTGCCAAATACCCTTGGATTCACTGTTTCTCATCCTCTACTTTCTGTAGAGTAAATCCACAAGACACTAGGCAGTTTATGGGAGCATAATGCAAGAGAGCAAGACGCGTGTCATGTGAATTACCACCTGTCATTGGAGAGGCCTTTTAGGTGTGTATGGTGCGTTGCCCTATCAGCTAGATTTAGATTTAGATGCTCGTTTGGGAGAGACTAAAATGAAATCGTTTGGGAATGTTCCTGGATTGTATATGTAGTATGTTGTAGACGCTTCATTTAGATAACAAGTGGTTCATTATTGCCATATTCTGCTTCTATTGAAATCAACTTGCACATTTTTATTTTTTATTATTTCAAGATTCCCTTCTTATTTTGCAAGGTATCTTAGACGGTATATTATATATTGAGTAACAATAAATTTGATAGTATCAGCAAGGTTCCGACATTGTAGTGTTTTTTACTAGGGCAGTTGCTGCTAGTCTTAAAGCATGTGTAATTCCCCTAGGGACCTCCATGCATGCTTTGACCTTTAAAAAAAACCTTGTAACACAGGTTGTCCGTTCAAAAAATATACCCTTCTAGCATTTTGTATGCAGGTATTTTGCATGAAAAAGTAAGCATAACCCCTTGTACATGGTACATCCATAGTCAAAACCCTCCTTTACTTACATTCAGGTGGTTGATGCAAAATTAAGAGTGAATCCCCGGTGTATGATTAGTTTATTGCTTGTTACTATCCCCTTTTACCATGTCTTGATAATATTTTGCATGACTAGGAGTAGAATGAATGGATGCATCAACCAAATATTTCAAATTACCAATTACATTTAGCCAAGGTGTACTTTGGATGATTTCTAACGAATTGAATTATTTGTATATGCTTCTTGTTATAAAGTGTAATTTCAAAGAGAGGAACATTTCATCTTGATTTGTTCCAGTAATTTTACTTTTAGACCATCGCAGGGGTCTAAAATTATGGTTTCTGAGTATTCGGCATTGTTTCATTTTGGATATTCTGACTCTGGTTTTCTGGCAGAGTGAGAGTGACAGACGTTTGATTGTCTGTGACGAGAAACTCAAAGACCTTCTGGGCAAGGAGCAGGTCAATTTCCTTGAGCTTGCTAAACTCCTCAATCCTCATTTTTTGAAGACTACCTGAGCAATCAACCATCACACAGTTAAGGTTGGTCTACACTGTCTCTTTCCTGTGTTGAGTCTGTTAGATTTGGAGTTGTCGATGCAGTGGCTGCCCTTCCCAAGCCCTGATTTCTCTGGGCAAGCTTTTATCAACTTATGTTATATTGTGCTTGCCAGGGGAGATTCGGTTTAGCAGGGTCGGAGACGGATTCTCACAGTTTTGACTTTTTGAGTAGGCATGTACTTGTTGGGAGAATTGCTTGCCTTTGAGATTTATTAGAATGCCTCTTTTAAAGGCCAAAGTGTCAGTTCGATCTGCGCCTGTATTGGGATTTTGCAGTGGGTACCTGCAATTCTTGGTGCCGGGTCTGTTTGGCACGTTCAAGACTCTGGGTGGAATCTTAGTCCCTACATATGTTTTGTGGCTAAATTTTTGTCGGTGGGTACTGGGTGTTTGTGGCCTTTATACTGTGAAGCCATTCGCTTGTAAAGTACCGTTAGTCCATGTTCGCATTAATGCTTAATTACACTTACTTTCATGCCAGTTTTTCTTCAAGTACAAGTGCCTTGATATGGTGTCTGTTGATTGTTTCTCACTACCAATATAGTTTTCAGCTTGTTTTGTTCACAAAAAAGTATGCTCGCAATAATGATTGAGCTCGTCCTTTTAAACAGTGGGTTTTCCAGGTCTATGAGATGTGACAGCTGATTTCAATTTCATGTCAGACATTAGGAATGAGCCCAATTCGTAACTAGTCATATCGTAATACCTCATAATACTCACTCATTGTGATTCAAAGCTATTTCAGGGCATTTCCCTGGCCTTTAAATTGCAGCACTTTATGGAGGTCTTCTGATCATCTTATAGTTGTTGTAGACATGTAAACTAGGAGGATCGTAAGTGTTTCTAGATTGTATAAGCCAGGAAAATTGAATTGAGCTTTATCTGTAGAATCTTTCAATAGGTGGGTATGTGATGAGGCTGACTGCTTTCAATTGTTCCCTTTGAAGTACCATTCTAAGGATTTTTAACAAGATGGAGACAAGATTTTCGGTACCGGTGTTGACTTCATGTATAATCTTGGTCCACAGTCTAGCTTGTGTCCATGCAAATGTATGTGGGCTGAAAGGAGCGGCATGTGGTTGATATGTGCTAAGAAGCTATAGTTGTCAATCATGTCCCTGTAACACGTGGCTTGCATTCACTGCTAAATTGTTGATCCATTTAGAGAAGGTGTTGGCATCCTCACAAATAGGAGGTGATAACAACGAAACACTCAGAATCTCATTAAATAATAAAATGGTCAACAGTAGTAGTATCCCAACAGTGCAAGAAAATGATTGTAGTTTGAATGGCAAAGTTATAGAGGTTTTTACTTATCATATGAATTTGTTTTCATATAATAGAGTGCTGATTGGAAGTCAATAATGCCATTGACAGTGACAATATCCAAACATTGAATGGAGCTGCTTTTTGTTTAAATGGGAAATGTATAAATTAATGCTCCGGCTCGGTTGATGACTTGAAGGGCTCCTTGCTTCTCATTGGCCTGTCTGGTTCTTGCTATCTTGCCTTCCACTGCTCAATCATTCCATATCAGGAGCAAAATCCCCAAAAAAGTGGAGATGCACATCAGTGAAGGGTTGCCTTTAATATTGCTTCTCCCTTCTCTCTATCTGTCACTACCCAAGGCTGCAGACTGCAGATGAGCAAACTTTTAACGAACATTCCTCACATGTGCAAGCGGGGTGCTTTCCAAAGGTAATGGACTTTGGAATTGTCATTGTCACCACACCCAAGCTGCAACCCCTACAGTGTGCTAATATTAACTCCTCCTGGAAAGCTTTTTATGAAGTCAGTCACACATCCAGAGGGGCACTTGTTTTTGCAAATGTCCTTGTTTGTAGAGAACAATATTTTTGGAATTATAGAAACCAAGATATGGCCCCTCAATCCTAATATTTACTATTATGAAATTGAGGTCCCGATTCTTACTGTAAGCTATGCTAGATAATCATGTGAATGTACATGAGACACTTTGGAACACAACGGAAAAGTTAAACTATAGTGAGTGGCTAATGTTCTTGCATGCTTGCGTGACCATGTACAATCCAATGCAAAGGAAGCAAGGACCTAAGACATCCTTACAAAACAATTGAGTACATGTGACAAACTTGGATGGATTGTTCCGATTTATATATCAAAGGTGAGCTGGAGTGAAAATGAAAGAAGGAAGCACTCACAAAATGAGAGTCACTTAGTAAAGGATCCTCATGCAACAATCGGAGGATGGTACATGCAGGAAGCACATGAACCTTAAGGAGGAGAAAGTCTAGCACAAGGCATGGGAGGCCTGACAAAGGGGAGGAACGTACCCAACGCCTCTCCATGTCCCAACTTAGTCGCCTCTCCATGTCCCCAACCTAGCCACAAAGCAAGAATGGGCAATAATATTGGAGAGGTAGAGGTCCAATTGGTGGACCACTAATGTACTTGTGTCACCAAGCACAATTGACTAGTTCCCCATCATCACCCTCATGTTGCGTTGGCTTGAGTGCTTGCCTTGCATCCACCTTCCATATGTGCTTGTTTCTCATAACGAGTTGAGAATGGGAGATTTCTTTTCATCCCATAGTTGTGTATCGCACCAATCCAACAACAACAAAGACTTCATACTTTAACACAAGCAAAGCCCCAACAAATTGAGTAAGATCAAATCTTTCTAAAAGTGCAAGACCCATGCTAACAATGCAATAGAGACTTCATACTTTCACACAAGCAGAGCCCCAACAAATTGAGCAAGATCAAATCTTTCTAAAAGTGCAAGACCCATGCTAACATTGCAAATCATCCAATAAACCTTGAGTATGGAAGGTGAAGAACTTGTGGTGAAGCCTCACCTCTTGGTGTTTCTTGGAGGCTTTTTAGGAGTGCGAACTGCATGGATTTAAATTGGGTAATGTAGCACATCAAGTCAAATGGCAAGACATGGTTTAGATATTTGTCATGTTTGTTGCACCATTTAGTAAAGTTACATGCATCAACATAAGCATTTAATGAAGTTATGGCCAATTCTCTCCACCAAGTTTAGAGAAAATCACCCATTTGAAGCTATCATTTCTCAAGGGTCAGTATATGGTAGGATAACTAACCTAGGTGCTCTTTTTTCAAGGGGGGGCTTGCCTTATAGTTACTTGCATATGATTCCTTCTCCACCACCCTTCCTTCAATCGATTTCAATCAAAAGACGTAGGTTGTCAAAGTTTGCCAATTTTTGGCAATAATGCCATGGCCACCCTACTTTTTGTCCCAAATCTAGATGAGCGCCTGAGTATCTAATATTTGCCTTTTAAAAAAAAAATGGTAGGACGACTCGTAGCTTAGTTGCCATGCAGCTATGGTGAAGGGGTACTACTTGTGTGGCCTCGAGGGTGTTTACTTAGGCATGCAATGAATGCCTTATAGGATAGAAAGTCGGTATCATGATTGAGAAAGTCTTTTGTTATTGGTGTTGTGTTTAGGGTCTTGGTTTGGGGCAATGTTGTTTTGTGGATGAGCCACTCCTTTTGCAGACAACTAGCATGTTACATTGTAATCAACTGCAAATTTGACTTGGGGCTTTTTATGCTTGTGGGGGTTGTACATCTTCCTCATTGCTTGTTGTGAACGACAAAGGCTCGCCATCTA